>NC_092227.1:25768462-25815229 GCF_036320965.1 Panulirus ornatus
ATATATATATATATATATATATATATATATATATATATATATATATATATATATATATATATATATATATATATATATATATATATACATGTATATATATGTATATACACGTGTATGTGGTGGGTTGGGCAATTCTTTCGTTTGTTCCCTTGCATATATACACATGTAAATAATTCATACAGTCTGCCTTTATTCATTTCCATCGCCACCACGCAACACATGGAATAACAACTCCTTCCCCCCCGCATGTGAACGAGTTACCGTTAGGAAAAGACAATAAATGGCCACATTCGTTCACACTCAGTCTCTTGCTGTCATGTATAATTCACCAAAACCACATCTCCCTTTCCATATCCAGCTCCCAGAGAACTCTACATGGTTTACCCCAGGCGCTTCACATTCCGTGCTTCAAGTAATGAAAGGGTAAGAGAGATTTGTGGTAATAAAAGGTATTTGGTTAAGATAGCAGAAGAGGGTGTTTTGAAATGGTTTGGTCACATGGAGAGAATGAGTGAGGATAAATTGAAAAAAGTGGATATATGTGTCAGATATGGAGGGAACGAGGAGAAGTTGGAGACGAAATTGGAGGTGGAGAGATGAAGTGAAAAAGATTGTAAAGTGTCTGGGGTAAACCATGGAAAGTTTTGTGGAGCCTGGATGTGGAAAGGGAGCTGTGGTTTCGGTGCATTATACATGACAGCTAGAGACTGAGTGTGAATGGATGTGGCCTTTGTTTTCTTTTCATAGTGCTACCTCGCGCACATGCGGAGGGAGTTGGTTGTCATTTCATGTTTAGCGGGGTGGCGACGGGAATGATTAAGGGCAAACAGTATGAATTATATACATGGGTAGATAAATATATGTCTGTGTGTGTGTATATATATGTATAAGTTGAGATGTACTGGTATGAATATGTGCGTGTGTGGACGCATATTTACATACATGTGTAAGTGGGTGGGTTGAGCCATTCTTTCTTGTATTTTTTTGCGCTATCTCGTTAACGTTGGAGACAGCGACAAAGTATAATAGAATGAATAAATATATATATATATATATATATATATATATATATATATATATATATATATATATATATATATATATATATATTATTTGTATATTTTGCTTTGTCTCTGTCTCCCGCGTTAGGGAGGTAGCGCAAGGAAACAGACGAAAGGATGGCCCAACCCACCCACATACACATGTATATACATACACGTCCACAAAAGCAAATATACATTCCTATACATCTCAACGTATACATATATTTACACACACAAACATATGTATATATACACATGTACATAATTCATAATGTCTGTCTTTATTCATTCCCATCGCCTCCTCGCCACACACGAAATAATAACCCCCTCCCCTTTCATGTGTGCGAGGTAGCGCTAGGGAAACACAACAAAGTCCCCATTCGTTCACACTCAGTCCCTATCTGTTATGTAATAATGCACCGAAACCAGAGCTCGCTTTCCACATTCAGCCCCACAGAACTTTCCCTGGTTTTCCCTAGACGCTTCACATGCTCTGGCTCAATCCATTGACAGCACGTCAACCCCGGTATACCACAGAGTTCCAATTCACTCTATTCCTGGCACGCCTTTCACCCGCCTGCATGATCAAGCCCCGATCACTCAAAATCATTTTCACTCCATCTTTCCACCTCCAATTTCGCATCCAACTTCTCCTCTTTCCCTCCACCTCTGACATACATATCCTCTTTGTCAATCTTTCCTCGCTCATTCTCTACATATGACCAAACCATTTCAAAACACCCTCTTCTGCTCTCTCAACCACACTCTTTTTATTACCACACATCTCTCTTACCCTATTATCACTTACTCCATCAAGCCACATCAAGCCACACATTGTCCTTAAACATCTCATTTCCATGCATATCCACCCTCCTGTGTACAACTCTATCCATAGCACACGCCTTGCAACCATACAACATTGTTGGATCCACTATTGCTTCAAACATACCCATTTTTGCTTTCCGAGATAATGTACTCGACTTCCACACATTTTTCAAGGCTCCCAAAATTATCACCCACTCCCCCACCCTATGATTCACTTCCACTTCCATGGTTCCATCCGTTGCCAGATCCACTTACAGATATCTAAAACACTTCACTTACTCCAGTTTTCCTCCATTCAAACTTACCTCCCAATTGACTTGACCCTCAATCCTACTGTAGCTAATAACCTTGCTCTTATTCACATTTACTCTCAACTTTCGTCTTTCACACACTTTACCAAACACAGTCACAGCTTCTGCAGTTTCTCACATAAATCACTAACCAGCGCCGTATCATCAGCGAACAACTGACTCATTTCCCAAGCTGACTCATCCACAACAGACTGCATACTTGCCCCTCTTCCAAATCTCTTGCATTTACCTCCCTAACAACCCTATCCATAAACAAATTAAACAACCATGGAGACATCACACACGACGCAAACCTACATTCACTGAGAACCAATCACTTTCCTCTCTTCCTACAAGTACACATGCCTTGCATCCTCGATAAAGACTTTTCACTGCTTCCAACAACTTCCCTCCCACACCATATATTGTTAATACCTTCCACAGAGCATCTCTATCAGCTCTATCATATGCCTTCTCCATATCCATAAATGCTAAAAACAAATCCATTTGGTTTAGTAAGGACATATATATATATATATATATATATATATATATATATATATATATATATATATATATATATATATTTATACTTTGTCGCTGTCTCCCGCGTTTGCGAGGTAGCGCAAGGAAACAGACGAAAGAAATGGCCCACCCCCCCCATACACATGTATATACATACGTCCACACACGCAAATATACATACCTACACAGCTTTCCATGGTTTACCCCAGACGCTTCACATGCCTTGCTTCAATCCACTGACAGCACGTCAACCCCGGTATACCACATCGCTCCAATTCACTCTATTCCTTGCCCTCCTTTCACCCTCCTGCATGTTCAGGCCCCGATAACACAAAATCTTTTTCACTCCATCTTTCCACCTCCAATTTGGTCTCCCTCTTCTCCTTGTTCCCTCCACCTCCGACACATATATCCTCTTGGTCAATCTTTCCTCACTCATCCTCTCCATGTACCCAAACCACTTCAAAACACCCTCTTCTGCTCTCTCAACCACGCTCTTTTTATTTCCACACATCTCTCTTACCCTTACGTTACTCACTCGATCAAACCACCTCACACCACACATTGTCCTCAAACATCTCATTTCCAGCACATCCATCCTCCTGCGCACAACTCTATCCATAGCCCACGCCTCGCAACCATACAACATTGTTGGAACCACTATTCCTTCAAACATACCCATTTTTGCTTTCCGAGATAATGTTCTCGACTTCCACACATTCTTCAAGGCCCCCAGGATTTTCGCCCCCTCCCCCACCCTATGATCCACTTCCGCTTCCATGGTTCCATCCGCTGCCAGATCCACTCCAAGATATCTAAAACACTTCACTTCCTCCAGTTTTTCTCCATTCAAACTCACCTCCCAATTGACTTGACCCTCAACCCTACTGTACCTAATAACCTTGCTCTTATTCACATTTACTCTTAACTTTCTTCTTCCACACACTTTTCCAAACTCAGTCACCAGCTTCTGCAGTTTCTCACATGAATCAGCCACCAGCGCTGTATCATCAGCGAACAACAACTGACTCACTTCCCAAGCTCTCTCATCCCCAACAGACTTCATACTTGCCCCTCTTTCCAAAACTCTTGCATTTACCTCCCTAACAACCCCATCCATAAACAAATTATATATATATATATATATATATATATATATATATATATATATATATATATATATATATATATATATATATATATATATATATATGTATATGTATATATATATATATATATATATATATATATATATATATATATATATATATATATATATATATATATATATATATATATATATATATATATATATATTTTATCAATTTGCTTTGTCGGTGTCTCCCGCGTTTGCGAGGTAGCGCAAAAAAACATAAGAAAGAAATGGCCCAAATCACCCCCATACACATGTACATACATACACGTCCGCACACGCAAATATACATACCTATATATCTCAATGTACACATATACACACACACACACAGACATATACATATATACACATGTACATAATTCATACTATCTGCCCTTATTTATTCCCAGCGCCACCTCGCCACACATGGAATAACATCCCCATCCCCCCTTATGTGTGCGAGGTAGCGCTATGAAAAAACAAAAAAAGGCCCCATTCGTTCACACTCAGTCTCTACCTGTCATGTAGTAATGCCCGAAACCACAGCTCCCTTTCAATATGCAGGCAACAAAGAACTTTCCAAGGTTTACCCCAGACGCTTCCCATGCCCTGACTCAATCTATTGCCAGCACGTCGACCCCGGTATACCACATCGATCCATTTCACAATATTCCTTGCCCGCATTTCACCCTCTTTGCTGTTCAGGCCCCGATCACTCAAAATCTTTTTCACTCCATCTTTCCACCTCCAATTAGGTATCCCACTTCTCCTTCACTCCACCGCCGACATATATATCCTCTTGGTCAATCTTTCCTCACTCATTCCCTCCATGTGCCCAAACCGTTTCAAAACAACCTCTTCTGCTCTCTCAACCACGTTCTTTTTATTTCCAAACATCTCTCTTACCCTTACATTACTTACTCGATCAAACCACCTCACACCACATATTTTCCTCAAACATCTCATTTCCAGCACATCCACCCTCCTGCGCACAACTCTATCCATAGCCCACGCCTCGCAACCATACAACATTGTTGGAACCACTATTCTTTCAAACATACCCATTTTTGCTTCACGAGATAATGTTCTTGACTTAAAAACATTCTTAAAGGGTTCCAGGATTTTCGCCACGTCCCCCACCCAATGATTCACTTCCGCTTCCATGGTTCCATCCGCTGCCAGATCCACTACCAGATATCTAAAACACTTTACTTCCTCCAGTTTTTCTCCATTCAAACTTACCTCCCAATTGACTTGACTCTCACCCCTACTGTACCTATTAACCTTGCTCTTATTCACATTTACTTTTAACTTTCTTCTTTCACACACTTTGCCAATCTGTCACCAGCATCTGCAGTTTCTCACATGATTCAGCCACCAGCGCTGTATCATCAGCGAACAACAACTGACTCACTTCCCAAGCTCCCTCATCCACAACAGACTGCATAATTGCCACTCTTTCCAAAACTCTTGCATTCACCTCCCTAACAACCCCATCCATAAAGAAATTAAACAACCATGGAGACATCACACACCTCTGCCGCAAACCTACATTCACTCAGAACCAATCACTTTCCTCTCTTACTACACGTATATAAGCCTTATATCCTCGATAAAAACTCTTCATTGCTTCTAACAACTTGCCTCCCACACCATATATTCTTAGTACTATGCACAGAGCATCTCTATCAACTCTATCATATGCCTTCTCCATATATATATATATATATATATATATATATATATATATATATATATATATATATATATATATATATATATATATATATATTATTCATTTTATTTATCTATTATGCTTTGTCGCTGTCTCCCGCGTTAGCGAGGTAGTGCAACGAAACACACGAAAGAATGGCCCAACCCGCCCACATACACATGTATATACATACATATCCACACACGCACAATATACATACCTATACATCTCAATGTACACATATATATACACACACAGACATATACATATATACACATGTACATAATTCATACTGTCTGCCTTTATTTGTTCCCATCGCCACCTCGCCACACGTGGATTAACAACCCCCTCTCCCCTCATGTGTGCGAGGTAGCGCTAGGAAAAACACCAAAGGCCCCATTCGTTCACACTCACTCTCTAGCTGTCATGTAATAATGAACCGAAACCACAGCTCCCTTTCCACATCCAGGCCCCACACACTTTGCATGGTTTACCCCAGAAGCTTCATATGCCCTGGTTCAATCCATTGACAACACGTCGACCTCGGTATACCACATCGTTCGAATTCACTCTATTCCTTGCACGCCTTTCACCCTCCTGCATTTTCAGACCCCGATCACTCAAAATCTTTTTCACTCCATCTTTCCACCTCCAATTTGGTCTCCCACTTCTCCTCGTTCCCTCCACCTCCGACACATATATCCTCTTGGTCAATCTTTCCCCACTCATTCTCTCCATGTGCCCAAACCATTTCAAAACACCCTCTTCTGCTCTCTCAACCACACTCTTTTTATTTCCACACATCTCTCTCACCCTTACATTACTTACACGACCAAACCACCTCACACCACATATTGTCCTCAAACATCTCATTTCCACCACATCCACCCTCCTGCGCACAACTCTATCCATAGCCCACGCCTCGCAACCATACAACATTGTTGGAACCACTATTCCTTCAAACATACCCATTTTTGCTTTCCGAGATAATGTTCTCGACTTCCAAACATTCTTCAAGGCTCCCAGAATTCTAGCCCCCTCCCCCACCCTATGATTCACTTCCGCTTCCATGGTTCCATCCGCTGCCAGATCCACTCCCAGATATCTAAAACACTTCACTTCCTCCAGCTTTTCTCCATTCAAACTTACCTCCCAATTGACTTGACCCTCAACCCTACTATACCTAATAACCTTGCTCTTATTCACATTTACTCTTAAATTTCTTCTTTCACACACTTAACCAAACTCAGTCACCAGCTTCTGCAGTTTCTAACATGAATCAGCCACCAGCGCTGTATCATCAGCGAACAACAACTGACTCACTTCCGAAGCTCTCTCATCCACAACAGACTGCATACTTGCCCCTCTTTCCAAAACTCTTGCATTCACCTCCCTAATAACCCCATCCATAAACAAATTAAACAACCATGGAGACATCACACAACCCTGCCGCAAACCTACATTCACTGAGAACAAATCACTTTGTTCTCTTCCTACACGTACATATGCCTTACATCCTCGATAAAAACTTTTCACTGCTTCTAACAACTTGCCTCCCACACCATATATTATCAAAACCTTCCACAGAGCATCTCTATCAACTCTATCATATGCCTTCTCCAGATCCATATATGCTACATACGAATCCATTTGTTTTTCTAAGTATTTCTCGCATACATTCTTCAAAGCAAACACCTGATCCACACATCTTCTACCACTTCTGAAACCACACTGCCCTTCCCTCATCTGATGCTCTGTACATGCTCTCACCCTCGCAATCAATACCATCCCATATGATTTACCAGGAATACTCAACAAACTTATACCTCGGTAATTTGAGCACTCACTCTTATCCCCTTTGCTTTTGTAGAATGGCACTATGCAAGCATTTCGCCACTCCTCAGGCACCTCACCATGAATCATATTTACATTAAATAACCTTACCAACAAGTCAACAATACAGTCACCCAATTTTTTAACAAATTCCACTGCAATTACATTCAAACCTGCTTCTTTGCCGGCTTTCATCTTCCGTAAAGCTTTTACTACCTCTTCTCTATTTACCAAATCATTTTCGCTAACCTTTCACTTTGCACACCACCTCGACCAAGACACCCCACATCTGCCACTCTATCATCAAACACATTCAACAAACCTTCAAAATACTCGCTCCATCTCCTCACATCACCACTACTTGTTATCACCTCCCAATTAGCGCCCTTCACTGAAGTTCCCATTTGCTCCCTTGTCTTATGCACTTTATTCACCTCCTTCTAAAACATCTTTTTATTCTCCCTGAAATTTAATGATACTCTCTCACCCCAACTCTCATTTGCCCTCTTTTTCACCTCTTGCACCTTTCTCTTGACCTCCTGCCTCTTTCTTTTATACCTGTCCCACTCATTTGCATTTTTCCCTGCAAAAATCGTTCAAATGCCTCTCTCTTCTCTTTCACTTATAATCTTACTTCTTCATTCCACCATTCACTACCTTTTCTAATCAACCCACCTCCCACACCTCTCATGCCACAAGCATCTTTTGCGCAGGCCATCACTGCTTCCCTAAATACATCCCATTCCTCCCCCACTCCCCTTACCTCCTTTGTTCTCACCTTTTTCCATTCTGTACTCAGTCTCTCCTGGTACTTCCGCACACAAGTCTCCTTCCCAAGCTCACTTACTCTCACCACCCTCTTCACCCCAACATTCTCTCTTCTTTTCTGAAAACCCCCACAAATCTTCACCTTCGCTTCCAAAAGATAATATATATATATATATATATATATATATATATATATATATATATATATATATATATATATATATATATATATATATATATATATATATATATATATATATATTTTTTTTTTTTTTTTTGCTTTGTCGCTGTCTCCCGCGTTTGCGAGGTAGCGCAAGGAAACAGACGAAAGAAATGGCCCAACCCACCCCCATACACGTGTATATACATACGTCCACACACGCAAATATACATACCTACACAGCTTTCCATGGTTTACCCCAGACGCTTCACATGCCACGATTCAATCCACTGGCAGCACGTCAACCTCGGTATACCACATCGCTCCAATTCACTCTATTCCTTGCCCTCCTTTCACCCTCCTGCATGTTCAGGCCCCGATAACACAAAATCTTTTTCACTACATCTTTCCACCTCCAATTTGGTCTCCCTCTCCTCCTCGTTCCCTCCACCTCCGACACATATATCCTCTTCGTCAATCTTTCCTCACTCATTCTCTTCATGTGCCCAAACCATTTCAAAACACCCTCTTCTGCTCTCTCAACCACGCTCTTTTTATTTCCACACATCTCTCTTACCCTTACGTTACTTACTCGATCAAACCACCTCACACCACACATTGTCCTCAAACATCTCATTTCCAGCACATCCATCCTCCTGCGCACAACTCTATCCATAGCCCACGTCTCGCAACCATACAACATTGTTGGAACCACTATTCCTTCAAACATACCCATTTTTGCTTTCCGAGATAATGTTCTCGACTTCCACACATTCTTCAAGGCTCCCAGAATTTTCGCCCCCTCCCCCACCCTATGATCCACTTCCGCTTCCATGGTTCCATCTGCTGCCAGATCCACTCCCAGATATCTAAAACACTTCACTTCCTCTAGTTTTTCTCCCTTCAAACTCACCTCCCAATTGACTTGACCTTCAACCCTACTGTACCTAATAACCTTGCTCTTATTCATATTTACTCTTAACTTTCTTCTTTCACACACTTTACCAAACTCAGTCACCAGCTTCTGCAGTTTCTCACATGAATCAGCCACAAGCGCTGTATCATCAGCGAACAACAACTGACTCACTTCCCAAGCTCTCTCATCCCCAACAGACTTCATACTTGCCCCTCTTTCCAAAACTCTTGCATTCACCTCCCTAAGAACCCCATCCATAAACAAATTAAACAACCATGGAGACATCACACACCCCTGCCGCAAACCTACATTTACTGAGAACCAATCACTTTCCTCTCTTCCTACACGTACACATGCCTTACATCCTCGATAAAAACTTTTCACTGCTTCTAACAACTTGCCTCCCACACCATATATTCTTAATACCTTCCACAGAGCATCTCTATCAACTCTATCATATGCCTTCTCCAGATCCATAAATGCTAAATACAAATCCATTTGCTTTTCTAAGTATTTCTCACATACATTCATCAAAGCAAACACCTGATCCACACATCCTCTACCACTTCTGAAACCACACTGCTTTTCCCCAATCTGATGCTCTGTACATGCCTTCACCCTCTCAATCAATACCCTCCTATATAATTTACCAGGAATACTCAACAAACTTATACCTCTGTAATTTGAGCATTCACTCTTATCCCCTTTGCCTTTGTACAATGGCACTATGCACGCATTCCGCCAATCCTCAGGCACCACACCGTGAGTCATACATACATTAAATAACCTTACCAACAAGTCAACAATACAGTCATCCCCTTTTTTAATAAATTCCACTGCAATACCATCGAAACCTGCTGCCTTGCCGGCTTTCATCTTCCGCAAAGCTTTTACTACCTCTTCTCTGTTTACCAAATCATTTTCCCTAACCCTCTCACTTTGCACACCACCTCGACCAAAACACCCTATATCTGCCACTCTATCATCAAACATATTCAACAAACCTTCAAAATACTCACTCCATCTCCTTCTCACATCACCACTACTTGTTATCACCTCCCCATTTGCGCCCTTCACTGAAGTTCCCATTTGCTCCCTTGTCTTACGCACTTTATTTACCTCATTCCTGAACATCTTTTTATTCTCCCTAAAATTTAATGATACTCTCACCCCAACTCTCATTTGCCCTTTTTTTCACCTCTTGCACCTTTCTCTTGACCTCCTGTCTCTTTCTTTTATACGTCTCCCACTCAACTGCATTTTTTCCCTGCAAAAATCGTCCAAATGCCTCTCTCTTCTCTTTCACTAATACTCTTACTTCTTCATCCCACCACTCACTACCCTTTCTAAAAAACCCACCTCCCACTCTTCTCATGCCACATCAAGCATCTTTTGCGCAATCCATCACTGATTCCCTAAATACATCCCATTCCTCCCCCACTCCCCTTACTTCCATTGTTGTCACCTTTTTCTATTATATACTTAGTCTCTCCTGGTACTTCCTCACACACGTCTCCCTCCGAAGCTCACTTACTCTCACCACCCTCTTCACCCCAACATTCACTCTTTTTTTCTGAAAACCCATACAAATCTTCACCTTAGCCTCCACAAGATAATGATCAGACATCCCTCCAGTTGCATCTCTCAGCACATTAACATCCAAAAGTCTCTCTTTCGCGCGCCTATCAATTAACACGTAATCCAATAACGCTCTCTGGCCATCTCTCCTACTTACATAAGTATACTTATGTATATCTTGCTTTTTAAACCAGGTATTCCCAATCATCAGTCCTTTTTCAGCACATAAATCTACAAGCTCTTCACCATTTCCATTTACAACACTGAACACCCCATGTATACCAACTATTATCTCAACTGCCACATTACTCACCTTTGCATTCAAATCACCCATCACTGTATCCCGGTCTCGTGCATCAAAACCACTAACACACTCATTCAGCTGCTCCCAAAACACTTGCCTCTCATGATCTTTCTTCTCATGCCCAGGTGCATATGCACCAATAATCACCCATCTCTCTCCATCAACTTTCAGTTTTACCCATATTAATCGAGAATTTACTTTCTTATATTCTATCACGTACTCCCACAACTCCTGTTTCATTAGTACTGCTACTCCTTCCCTTGCTCTTGTCCTCTCACCAACCCCTGACTTTACTCCTAAGACATTCCCAAACCACTCTTCCCCTTCACCCTTGAGCTTCGTTTCACTCAGAGCCAAAACATCCAGGTTCCTTTCCTCAAACATACTACCTATCTCTCCTTTTTTCACATCTTGGTTACATCCACACACATTTAGGCACCCCAATCTGAGCCTTCGAGGAGTATGAGCACTCCCCGCGTGACTCCTTCTTCTGTTTCCTATTTTAGAAAGTTATATATATATATATATATATATATATATATATATATATATATATATATATATATATATATATATATATATATATATATATATATATATATATATATATGTATATATATATATATATATATATATATATATATATATATATATATATATATATATATATATATATATATATATATTTTTTTTTTTTTTTATTATACTTTGTCGCTGTCTCCCGCGTTTGCGAGGTAGCGCAAGGAAACACGAAAGAAATGGCCCAACCCACCCCCATACACATGTTTATACATACGTCCACACACGCAAAATATACATACCTACACAGCTTTCCATGGTTTACCCCAGACGCTTCAGATGCACCGATTCAATCCACTGACAGCACGTCAAACCCGGTATACCACATCGCTCCAATTCACTCTCTTCCTTGCCCTCCTTTCACCCTCCTGCATGTTCAGGCCCCGATCACACAAAATCTTTTTCACTCCATCTTTCCACCTCCAATTTGGTCTCCCTCTTCTCCTCGTTCCCTCCACCTCCGACACATATATCCTCTTGGTCAATCTTTCCTCACTCATTCTCTCCATGTGCCCAGACAATTTCAAAACACCCTCTTCAGCTCTCTCAACCACGCTCTTTTTATTTCCACACATCTCTCTTACCCTTACGTTACTTACTCGATCAAACCACCTCACACCACACATTGTCCTCAAACATCTCATTTCCAGCACATACATCCTCCTGCGCACAACTCTATCCATAGCCCACGCCTCGCAACCATACAACATTGTTGGAACCACTATTCCTTCAAACATGTTAATTTTTGCTTTCCGAGATAATGTTCTCGACTTCCACACATTCTTCAAGGCTCTCAGGATTTTCGCCCCCTCCCCCACCCTATGATTCACTTCCGCTTCCATGGTTCCATCTGCTGCCAGATCCACTCCCAGATATCTAAAACACTTTACTTCCTCCATTTTTTCTCCATTCAAACTTACCTCCCAACTGACTTGACCCCCAACCCTACTGTACCTAATAACCTTGCTCTTACTCACATTTACTATTAACTTTCTTCTTTCACACACTTTACCAAACTCAGTCACCAGCTTCTGCAGTTTCTCACATGAATCAGCCACCAGCGCTGTATCATCAGCGAACAACAACTGACTCACTTCCCAAGCTCTCTCATCCCCAACAGACTTTATACTTGCCCCTCTTTCTAAAATCTTGCATTCACCTCCCTAACAACCCCATCCATAAACAAATTAAACAACCATGGAGACATCACACAGCCCTGCGCAAACCTACATTCACTGAGAACCAATCAATTTCCTCTCTTCCTACACGTACATATGCCTTACATCCTCGATAAAAGTTTTCACTGCTTCTAACAACTTGCCTACCACACCATATATTCTTAGTACCTTCCACAGAGCATCTCTATCGATTCTATCATATGCCTTCTCCAGATCCATAAATGCTACATACAAATCCGTTTGCCTTTCTAAGTATTTCTCACATACATTCTTCAAAGCAAACACCTGATCCACACATCCTCTACCACTTCTGAAACCACACTGCTCTTCCCCAATCTGATGCTCTGTACATTCTTTCCCCCTCTCAATCAATACCCTCCTATATAATTTACCAGGAATACTCAACAGACTTATACCTCTGAAATTTGATCACTCACTCTTATCCCCTTTCCCTTTGGCACCTACTGAGGATTTGGCAATGCTCAGCCACCTGACAATGAGTCATACAAACATTAAATAACCTTACCAACCAGTCAACAATACAGTCACCCCCTTTTTTAATAGATTGCACTGCAATACCATCGAAACCTGCTGCCTCTCCGGCTTTAATCTTCCGCATATATATATATATATATATATATATATATATATATATATATATATATATATATATATATATATATATATATATATATATATATATATATATATATATATATATATATATATATATATATATATATATATATATATATATATATATATATATATATATATATATATATATATATATATATATATACATATATATATGTGTGATAGAGTGTAAGGAAGTACACTCTAGACTATTATGGGTTAAACTGAAAGTCGATGGAGAGAGATTGGTGATTAGTGGTGCATATGCACCTTGGCATGAGAAGGAAGATCATGATCGGCAAGCGTTTTGGGAGCAGCTGAATTATTGTGTTAGTAGTTTTAATGCATGAGACCGGGTTATAGTGATGGGTAACTTGAATGCAAAGGTGAGTAATGCGGCTGTTGAGGGAATAATTGGTATACATGGGTTGCTCTGTGGTGTAAATGGAAATGGTGAAGAGCTTGTAGATTTATGTGCTGAAAAAGTACTGGTGATTGGGAATACCTAGTTTAAAAAGAGAGATATACATAATCATACGTATGTAAGTATTAGAGATGGCTAGAGAATGTTATTGGATTACGTGTTAATTGATAGGGGTGCGAAAGACAGACTTTTGGATGTTAATGTGCTTAGAGGTGTTACTGGGCGGATGTCTGATCATTATCATGTGGAGGCGAATATGAAGATTTGTAGAGGTTTTCAGAAGAAGAGAGAATATTGGGGTAAAAAGAGTGGTGAGAGTAAGTGAGCTTGGGAAGGAGACTTCTCTGAGGAAGTACCAGGAGAGACTGAGTACAGAATGGAAAAAGGCGAGAACTAAGGACGTAAGGGGAGTGGGGGAGGAATTGGATCAATTTAGGGAAGTAGTGATGGCTTACGCAAAAGATGCTTGTGGCATGAGAAGCGTGGGAGATGGGGAGCTTAGAAAGAGTAGTGTGTGGTGGGATGAAGAAGTAAGATTATTATTGAAAGAGAAGAGAAAGGGATTTGGACGATTTTTGCAAGGAAATAATGCAAATGACTGAGAGTTGTACAAAAGAAAGAGGCAGGAGGTCAAGAGAAAGGTGCGAGAGGTGAAAAAGAGAGCAAATGAAATTTTGGGTGAGAGAGTATCATTGATTTTAGGGGAGAATAAAAAGATGTTTTGGAAGGAGGTAAATAAAGTTCGTAAGATAAGGGAACAAATGGGTACTTCAGTGAAGGGGTCAAATGGGGAGGTGATAGCAAGTAGTGGTGATGTGAGAAGGAGATGGAGTGAGTATTTTGAAGGTTTGTTGAATGTGTTTGATGATAGAGTGGCAGATATAGGGTGTTTTGGTCGAGGTGGTATGGAAAGTTAGTGGGTTAGGGAAAATGAATTATTAAACAGAGAAGAGGTAGTAAAAGCTTTGCGGAAGATGTAAGCCGGCAAGGCAGCGGGTTTGGATGGTTTTGCAGTAGAATTTACTAAAAAAGGGGTTACTTTATATATATATATATATATATATATATATATATATATATATATATATATATATATATATATATATATATATATATATATATATATATCTTTTTTTAACTATTCGCCATTTCCCGCGTTAGCGAGGTAGCGTTAAGAACAGAGGACTGGGCCTTTTTATGGAATATCATCACCTGCCCCCCCCTCCCCCCCGTACCTTCTTTTGGAAAATCCAAAAAAGAAACGAAAACGAGAGGGGAGGATTTCCAGCCCCCATCTCCCTCCCCTTTTAGTCGCCTTCTACGACACGCAGGGAATACGTGGGAAGTATTCTTAATCCCCTATCCCCAGGGATAGGGGATATATAAACAGGGGATATATATATATATATATATATATATATATATATATATATATATATATATATATATATATATATATATATATATATATATATATATATATATATATATATATATACATATATATATATATATATATGTGTATATATATACATGTATATATATATTTTTTTTTTATACTATTCGCCATTTCCCGCGATAGCGAGGTAGCGTTAAGAACAGAGGACTGGGCCTTTGAGGGAATATCCTCACCTGGCCCCCTTCTCTGTTCTTTCTTTTGGAAAATTAAAAAAAAAAAAAACGAGAGGGGAGGATTTCCAGCCCCCCGCTCCCTTCCCTTTCAGTCGCCTTCTACGACACGCAGGAAATACGTGGGAAGTATTCTTTCTCCCCTATCCCCAGGGATATATATATATTTATATATATATATATATATTTCTTTCTTTTCTTTCAAACTATTCGCCATTTCCCGCATTAGCGAGGTAGCGTTAAGAACAGAGGCCTGGGCCTTTGAGGGAATACCCTCACCTGGCCCAATTCTCTGTTCCTTCTTTTGGAAAATTAATCGTTTATGATATATATATATATATATATATATATATATATATATATATATATATATATATATATATATATATATATATATATATATATATATATATATATATATATATATATATATATATATATATCATAAACGATTGTGGCTGAGTAGTTTGACCAAACTGTACGTAAACTTTTAACATTCCCTAAATGAGCCTATAAAGCTCCATTTTGGTTCTTCGACATTGTGAGAGAGTTGGTACTGAACTAATTATAAGGTAGAGCGTTGATACTTCAGTAGGGATATAACGGGGATGTAAACTTGAAGATTTATGTTGATCAACACAGGATGCACCTTCCTAGAAACAGGCTATGTGGAAACCCTGATATCTGTTCATGTGGCATAAGGAAAACACTCACTCGATTTTCTGCTTGATATATCGTACAACAATGATCCTAGTCATTGGGGGCGGAGATAGAAACATTACAGTGATTACCTACATTAACCAGCTTACTTTAGTGAAACTTAACCAAGATATGCTTGGCCCACTCGTTCTGTATTTTAATTAATCTTCTTTGAGCAGCCACTTGTGCCTTATCTACGTAGCATCAGAAACAAAGAAACATTTCTTTAGTAGTGCGCATCGAATCACTGGTTCTCATATATAATGTACTGAAAGTAGACTTTACCAACCACCGCTACGTCGCACTCAATGCTCAGATTTGACTTTTTGAAATACCCTGGGTTAACCCACTGACTTTGCTCCAATCCATTCTCTCTCACGCATGACTCTCGCTAAATACCTCAAAACCTTTTTCACCCCATCTTTCCATCCCCTCAGTCTCCCCCCCCCCCTAGTTACTTACGCTTTTGATAAAGAAATCACCTTGAACAGTTTTCCTTCCCTCATCCTGCTGCCACACGTCTCTCCGGCATTGTAATTCCTAACAGTCAACTCCTCGCGCAGTGCACATCGACTTCAAGCAAATGATTAACAGCACATCTGTTTTCTTCATTTTGTGTTCAATGTCAAAGACTTACATCCATGTAGCATTGTCGTGACTCATACCCTCAAACATGACCATCTTTGGCTTAAAAGACACTAATCGCTCTGTGCACTTGTTCTTTGATTTAAGGCACTCAAAATCTTATACCTCCCCTTCCCCCCTCCGTCCTATGGCTTCCTTCAGCCACTGCCATTCCATTTGTTGCCACGTTCACTCTCAGTTACATAAAGCACTCCACTGTCTCCAGATCCATCTTGCTTAAACTTACATTCAACCTTTTTTTTTTTTTTTTTTTTTTTTGCCGCTGTCTCCCGCGTTTGCGAGGTAGCGCAAGGAAACAGACGAAAGAAATGGCCCAACCCACCCCCATACACATGCCTTGATTCAATCCACTGACAGCACGTCAACCCCGGTATACCACATCGCTCCATTTCACTCTATTCTTTGCCCTCCTTTCACCCTCCTGCATGTTCAGGCCCCGATCACACAAAATCTTTTTCACTCCATCTTTCCACCTCCAATTTGGTCTCCCTCTTCTCCTCGTTCCCTCCACCTCCGACACATATATCCTCTTGGTCAATCTTTCCTCACTCATTCTCTCCATGTGACCAAACCATTTCAAAACACCCTCTTCTGCTCTCTCAACCACGCTCTTTTTATTTCCACACATCTCTCTTACCCTTACGTTACTTACTCGATCAAACCACCTCACACCACACATTGTCCTCAAACATCTCATTTCCAGCACATCCATCCTCCTGCGCACAACTCTATCCAGAGTCCACGCCTCACAACCATACAACATTGTTGGAACCACTTTTCCTTCAAACATACCCATTTTTGCTTTCCGAGATAATGTTCTCGACTTCCACACATTCTTCAAGGCTCCCAGAATTTTCGCCCCCTCCCCCACCCTATGATCCACTTCCGCTTCCATGGTTCCATCCGCTGCCAGATCCACTCCCAGATATCTAAAACACTTCACTTCCTCCAGTTTTTCTCCATTCAAACTCACCTCCCAATTGACTTGACCCTCAACCCTACTGTACCTAATAACCTTGCTTTTATTCACATTTACTCTTAACTTTCTTCTTTCACACACATTATCAAACTCAGTCACCAGCTTCTGCAGTTTCTCACATGAATCAGCCACCAGCGCTGTATCATTCAACCTTTTCTTCTTTCTTTCAAACTATTCGCCATTTCCCGCATTAGCGAGGTAGCATTAAGAACAGAGGACTGGGCCTCTGAGGGAATACCCTCACCTGGCCCAATTCTCTGTTCCTTCTTTTGGAAAATTGAAAAAAAAACCTATCCTGCTTTGATTTGCTCCCAATTGCATCTCATTACCTCGTTGTGGTTCACAGGTAACTTAGATTTTCTCCCCGCTCATGGTAAATCTGCAAAGCTCACTTTTTCAAGTGACCTCACTTTAACCAATTATTTCACACATTTGATTTCATGCTATCATAAAAAACAGCAAATTTTATCTTGGCCTCCACAACAAATGATGACACATTCCACATGCTTGTCCTTCTCACCAGGCTTGCATCCGACAACCCCTCCCTGCATGCTTGTCAATCATCACGTAATCCAGTAATACCCGTTTACCTCAATCCCGTCAATTTACGTATGCGTATATACGCTCCAATTTTTGAATTATGAAATTTCGATCACGAGTCCGCTTTCAGTACACAAATCAACAAGCTTTTCCCTCTTTCATTTCCACCTGGGACGCCATGTCCCTTATTTTCCCTTCAACTGCCACGCCACATCACCCATCCTTGCATACACATCCCCTGGTATCAAGTTTCGATCGCTTGCATATAGATTGCCAAGGTGCTCTCACGGCTCAAAAAGAACTTACTCTCCGCTCATCCTAATGTCCTTCACTACAAGGTGAATGAATTTCATCAGTCGCTCACCTCTCTTACCCTAATTTTGCTCCAGCCTATATTAATCTTGAACTCCTTCCTTACACTCCCTGACACACACCCGCAACTTTTTCTAATAAGTGTCACTTTTACTACTCTTTTTTCCTCATTCTTCCTGAACTTCTCTCCCTGAAATATTTAGAACCAGTCATCCACATGCCCTTCGACTTAGTTTAAGAATTTCTAAAGAAAATAGGTAACTCCCTCATATCTACAGCAAGTGCACCTTTGATCTGAAACATTTCCGGTCCATCAGGGTAGAGTACTCACCAGGATACATGTATGGCAATGTGAAAACCCATAATCCTAATCATCCCTCAAGACAAAAATCTTCTTTGATAACTACCCCGATATAGAAAATCGCAAAGCAGCCGAATGATATGATAAGACCATATAGTCCTATCAATATGCTGTAAGATCTAGTGATGAATTTCTAGAAATAATTCTTACTACTACCGTCTCTGAACTTGGAGAGCATGTTCACTATGTATCTGTCATGGAAACCACTGATAATTCTAAGGCTTTTATATAATCACCCATTGACAGTAGCCCCTAAATTTTCTTCCTTCATTCTCGAAACACATATGAAGACATGCACTGTGGAGGCACCGTTTAGTAGCCCATAAGGGAAGCTTTACTGACAAATTGAAAGAATATCTATGAGCAGTACACTCGGACCAGCATCCACTTCATTTTACATTTGGAAGTAGTAAGTAAAGTTCTGCAGTATGAAGATTTATGCCCTTCAACGTACTGTAGGTACGTGGATGACATTTTTGCAATTGTTCGTAATGAAGAAAATCTGCGGCTTCTGCAGCGAGCTTTGGAAGAGCGTTCATTGATGAAGGTCACCCATGAACTCGGTATGAAGCGTAAAATTCCTTTTCTAGACGTACCAGTTCAATCAGAATGTGGCCAATGCACCACCGATATCTGCAAACAAAATCTTAGAGAAATGCATAAACGCAGTTAGTGAGTTCCCTCAGCGATATAAATTGAATGTAATGAAATCATACATACGCTATGCATACAAGAATGAGTGATGATGGAATATACAAGAGTAATCAACTACTTTAAAATAATGGATACTCAAACAAAGATTTTAACCATGAACTTCATAAATTCTGCAATCGCAGTCCCATTAGAACAATACATGAAAGGTATTTTACAGAAACCAATTGTCACAAGCATATAAAGATGAACGTATAATGCAAGATATTATCAAGAACCATATATACTGCAGCAACCTAGATGATAAACTTCGCCTTGTTATCTACTATAATAGCCCCAAAGTTAATAAATAGATAATTACGTGATGTGGCTAGAAACAGAACTTTGAAGGCCATCAATATAGTTTATGAATTTGATTGTCCTCACTAAGGCTGTGAACGTCGTTCTAGCAGCTATATGGATCTACCACTACATCTTAGAGCCGCGGACTTACAAGAAGGTGCATAAACTGTTAATATCACGGGACTCATACGCGACAATAGCGGGCAGATAGCGCAAAAATTCTGAAGCGCACACAAACAGTCACGACAAATAAAAAAAAAAAAAAAATGTAGCAGCTTTTATCAAAATTTTTTTCTTCCTTACTTAACAACTAGGAAACGAGCATAATCAGAACCCTGAGGCTATTTGGCTCCCCCAACCATTAAGGAGCACTGTAAAGGAGGTCCTACATCACTGACTTAACACGTGGTACTCGATTACCCACACACACAGGCCCCAGTCTCCTATCACCGACATGCAGTTCACAGTTGTCTCCAGGATTTTAGTGTTCCTCTCTGCATATATATCATATTCAGTGTTTTCAATATTTTGTTAAATTCAGTTTGATTAATGTGATGATTTCCTATGAAGGGCGAAAACTTACTGTATCGGTTCCGAGAATATATGGCATTTGGGAATACATTTTTGCAGCTTTCTCAAAAACAAATATGTATTCAGAAATAAGAAAAAGCCAAAAAGAAACTAACTTATACTAATTATAACATGGACTTGAATGAAACATGTCTGAGTGAAAATAATTTACTTGAATATATATATATATATATATATATATATATATATATATATATATATATATATATATATATATATATATATATATATATATATATATATATATATATATTTTCTTTTTTTTTTCAAACTATTCGCCATTTCCCGCATTAGCGAGGTAGCGTTAAGAACAGAGGACTGGGCCTTTGAGGGAATACCCTCACCTAGCCCAATTCTCTGTTCCTTCTTTTGGAAAATTAAAAAAAAAACGAGAGGGGAGGATTTCCAGCCCCCCGCTCCCTCCCCTTTTAGTCGCCTTCTACGACACGCAGGGAATACGTGGGAAGTACTCTTAATCCCCTATCCCCAGGGATAATATATATATATATATTTATATATATATATATATATATATATATATTTTTTTTTTTTTTTTTTTTTTTTTTTTTGCTTTGTCGCTGTCTTCCGCGTTTGCGAGGTAGCGCAAGGAAACAGACGAAAGAAATGGCCCAACCCACCCCCATACACATGTATATACATACGTCCACACACGCAAATATACATACCTACACAGCTTTCCATGGTTTACCCCGGACGCTTCACATGCCTTGATTCAATCCACTGACAGCACGTCAACCCCGGTATACCACATCGCTCCAATTCACTCTATTCCTTGCACTCCTTTCACCCTCCTGCATGTTCAGGCCATGATCACACAAAATCTTTTTCACTCCATCTTTCCACCTCCAATTTGGTCTCCCTCTTCTCCTCGTTCCCTCCACCTCCGACACATATATCCTCTTGGTCAATCTTTCCTCACTCATTCTCTCCATGTGCCCAAACCATTTCAAAACACCCTCTTCTGCTCTCTCAACCACGCTCTTTTTATTTCCACACATCTCTCTTACCCTTTCGTTACTTACTCGATCAAACCACCTCACACCACACATTGTCCTCAAACATCTCATTTCCAGCACATCCATCCTCCTGCGCACAACTCTATCCATAGCCCACGCCTCGCAACCATACAACATTGTTGGAACCACTATTCCTTCAAACATACCAATTTTTGCTTTCCGAGATAATGTTCTCGACTTCCACACATTCTTCAAGGCTCCCAGAATTTTCGCCCCCTCCCCCACCCTATGATCCACTTCCGCTTCCATGGTTCCATCCGCTGCCAGATCCACTCAAAGATATCTAAAACATTTCACTTCCTACAGTTTTTCTCCATTCAAACTCACCTCCCAATTGATTTGACCCTCAACCCTACTGTACCTAATAACCTTGCTCTTATTCTCATTTACTCTTAACTTTCTTCTTTCACACACTTCACCAAACTCAGTCACCAGCTTCTGCAGTTTCTCACATGAATCAGCCAAAGGCGCTGTATCATCAGCGAACAACAACTGACTCACTTCCCAAGCTCTCTCATCCCCAACAGACTTCATACTTGCCCCTCTTTCCAAAACTCTTGCATTCACCTCCCTAACAACCCCATCCATAAACAAACTAAAGAACCATGGAGACATCGCACACCCTTGCCGCAAACCTACATTCACTGAGAACCAACCACTTTCCTCTCTTCCTACACGTACACATGCCTTACATCCTCGATAAAAACTTTTCACTGCTTCTAACAACTTGCCTCCCACACCATATATTCTTAATACCTTCCACAGAGCATCTCTATCATCTCTATCATATGCCTTCTCCAGATCCATAAATGCTACATACAAATCCATTTGCTTTTCTAAGTATTACTCACATACATTCTTCAAAGCAAACACCTGATCCACACATCCTCTACCACTTCTGAAACCACACTGCTCTTCCCCAATCTGATGCTCTGTACATGCCTTCACCCTCTCAATCAATACCCTCCCATATAATTTACCAGGAATACTCAACAAACCTATACCTCTGTAATTTGAGCACTCACTCTTATCCCCTTTGCTTTTGTACAATGGCACTATGCACGCATTCCGCCAATCCTCAGGCACCTCACCATAAGTCATACATACATTAAATAACCTTACCAACCAGTCAACAATACAGTCACCCCCTTTTTTAATAAATTCCACTGAAATACCATCCAAACCCGCTATATATATATATATATATATATATATATATATATATATATATATATATATATATATATATATATATATATATATATATATATATATATATATATATATATATATATATATATATATATATATATATATATATATATATATATATATATATATATATATATATATATATATATATATATATATATATATTTATATATATATATATATATATATATATATATATATATATATATATATATATATATATATATATATATATATATATATATATATATATATATATATATATATATACATATATATATACACATGGATGGTATTGCAATGGAATTTATTATAAAAGGGGGTGAATGTATTGTTGACTGGTTGGTAAGGTTATTTAATGTATGTATGATTCATGGTGAGGTGCCTGAGGATTGGCGGAATGCGCGCATAGTGCCATTATACAGAGGCAAAGGGGATAAGAGTGAGTGCTCAAATTACAGAGGTATAAGTTTGTTGAGTATTCCTGGTAAATTATATGGGAGTGGTTCAGGATGTGTGGATCAGGTTTTTGATTTGAAGAATGTATGTGAGAAATACTTAGAAAAGCAAATAGATTTGTATGTAACATTTATGGATCTGGAGAAAGCATATGATAGAGTTAATAGAGATGCTCTGTGGAAGGTACTAAGAATATATGGAGTGGGAGGCAAGTTGTTAGAAGAAGTGAAAAGTTTTTATCAAGGATGTAAGGCATGTGTACGTGTAGGAAGAGAGGAAAGTGATTGGTTCTCAGTGAATGTAGGTTTGCCGCAGGGGTGTGTGATGTCTCCATGGTTGTTTAATTTGTTTATGGATGGGGTTGTTAGTTAGGTGAATGCAAGAGTTTTGGAAAGAGTGGCAAGTATGTAGTCTGTTGTGGATGAGAGAGCTTGGGAAGTGAGTCAGTTGTTGTTCGCTGATGATACAGCGCTGGTGGCTGATTCATGTGAGAAACTGCAGAAGCTGGTGACTGAGTTTGGTAAAGTGTGTGAAAGAAGAAAGTTAAGAGTAAATGTGAATAAGAGCAAGGTTATTAGGTACAGTAGGGTTGAGGGTCAAGTCAATTGGGAGGTAAGTTTGAATGGAGAAAAACTGGAGGAAGTAAAGTGTTTTAGATATCTGGGAGTGGATCTGGAAGCGGATGGAACCATGGAAGTGGAAGTGAATCACAGGGTGGGGGAGGGGGCGAAAATCCTGGGAGCCTTGAAGAATGTGTGGAAGTCGAGAATATTATCTTCGAAATCAAAAATGGGATTGCTCGAAGGAATAGTGGTTCCAACAATGTTGTGCGCAGGACGGCGGATGTGCTGGAAATGAGATGTTTGAGGACAATATGTGTTGTGAGGTGGTTTGATCGAGTAACTAAAGTAAGGATAAGAGAGATGTGTGGAAATAAAAAGAGCGTGGTTGAGAGAGCAGAAGAGGGTGTTTTGAAATTGTTTGGGCGAATGGAGAGAATGAGTGAGGAAAGATTGACCAAGAGGATATATGTGTCGGAGGTGGAGGGAATGAGGAGAAGTGGTAGACCAAATTGGAGGTGGAAAGATGGAGTGAAAAAGATTAGGAGTGATCGGGGCCTGAACATGCAGGAGGGTGAAAGGAGGGCAAGGAATAGAGTGAATTGGATCAATGTGGTATACCGGGGCGAGGTGCTGTCAATGGATTGAATCAGGGTATGTGAAGCGTCTGGAGTAAACCATGGTAAGTTCTGTGGGGCCTGAATGTGGAAAGGGAGCTGTGGTTTTGGGCATTATTACATGACAGCTAGAGACTGAGTGTGAACGAATGGGGCCTTTGTTGTCTTTTCCTAGCGGTACCTCGCACACATAAGGGGGGAGGAGGATGTTATTCCATATGTGGCGAGGTGGCGATGGGAATGAATAAAGGCAGACAGTGTGAATTATGTACATGTGTATATATGTATATGTCTGTGTGTGTATATATATGTGTATATTGAGATGTATAGGTATGTGTGTTTGCGTGTTTGGACGTGTATGTATATAAATGTGTAACAGTTTTTGTTCCTGGGTATTAAGTGTTAGTTCCTAATCATTTATGCGTAAAAAGTAGAGAAAAGGCTATCATTTCCTTTAGTTTTTTTTTGTGGCCAGGAAAGTAATATCTCGAAATTTAGCTACTTTCAATTAAACAACGGGCGAATTTTCACCTTTTTGTCATCATAAAATCAGAAAAACAAAATGTGAATGAATAGTAACAGACATTGAACCTAATTTTAAACAAAAGTGATCACAAGAAATTCAGAAGTGAGTCGTTTTTCGAGATTTACGATTGTTCTGTATATCACCTTCACGAATCAGATCCCAAATATAATCTCCCATCATGTTTTCGTTATATGTTCCTTCGTAGCGACATGCAAAGTCCTGTATATTCTGGTGGAGGCGCTCGCCTTGCTCTTCCGAATACACTCCTATGTTCTTGACTCTATCAAGATGATCGTCAAGGATATGGACTTTGAGGGATACCTTCCAGCCCATTTTGCCGTAGTTCTTCACCTAATCGCAACCAACTCCAAATAGTTTTTGGCCTCGTGATTGCCCAGGAAGCCCGAACTACTGCGACAACGCTGCACCAAACTGCTTTCTCCTTCCTGGTGAACATCTTGGGGAATTCTTTGTACTCCAGGATCTTTTCTATCTGTGGTCCGACAAAGACACCGGCTTTGACTTTTGCTTTAGACAGCTTAGGGAAAGACGTCTTGAAGGTACTTGAAGGCTGCAGACTCCTTATCTGGAGCTGTGACAAGTTGTTCCACAAGGCCTAATTTTATTTGTATCAACACCTTCCAGGGGTCCACCAGTAGCTCCCACTTCAAGTTCTTCATCCCTACAGAGAATTCGGTCTGCTGTGGCCAGTTCAGCCTGTGGTAGTGCGCTGTAGTATCCCTGCTATCGCAAAGGCAAAAATAGTAGGGAAACTTAGTAAAATTGCCTTGGAGACCCAT
This sequence comes from Panulirus ornatus, assembly GCF_036320965.1. Classification (NCBI taxonomy): domain Eukaryota; kingdom Metazoa; phylum Arthropoda; class Malacostraca; order Decapoda; family Palinuridae; genus Panulirus; species Panulirus ornatus. The sequence goes on from NC_092227.1 coordinate 25,794,331, forward strand.
CGGGAATGCCACCATTTTGAAGTCTCTATTGACATCCCAGCTGTAATCATCATACTTCAAGGCGTCTGGCAAGGTCTTGACACTGTTGTATTCTTCTCTGAGATGCACCGAGTGAGCCAAGGAAAGAGACGGGTACTTGTTCCCGATATGGAGCAGCACGGCTTTGAGGCTCATGGACGAACTGTCAATAGAGCCCCTACTCGTTCGCGCTACATGCGATTCCAATTGCCTTGAACAAACTTGTCACATTGTGGCAGAAGCAGAGCCGATCTTGATGAGTGAAGAAGCTGGAAAACCTAGTTGACGCTTCCTCTAATCATGCGGTTTGCACAGATTCGTCCAACGAGTTCCACTGCTTGAGCGCAGACGTCAAAAGCCTGGCACTGGACTTTGTGAGATCAAGATCTCTGATCAAGTCGTTGACGTCTATTTGATTGGGGTCGTATGGGGTTTCTCTCCTCAGCTGTAACTCTGAAAATGTAATCTGGATCTACAACCTCTTCCTCCCCCTCTGACTTGCTGGTCCATTCTGACGACGGCTGCTCTCTTTCTCTTCGGAGGAGTGGGTACAGGGAGGTCAGGGCCGTGAGTCACCGGGGCAGTGGATGATGGAAGGTATGGATACGTGATATCAGGTGCAGTCTTGCCAGTCCGACGTTTGGAAGGGTCTACCATGCAGAAGCAGCAATTGCTTGAGTGGTCATTGGGTTCCCGACACATTCTTGGGATTGCGAACTTCACGGCTTTCTTTTCCCCTCTGTACCATCCTGCAAAAGAATGACATATAATTGTAATTATGAAAAATAAAACGATATATACATGTGTTTATAAATTCATTTCACCCATGACTAATATGAAAGAGATTCTCTCAAGATATTCCATATACGATATATTTTTCAGTAACATTGAAAATTTAAAGGAAGAATTGAACAATCAAACATTAAGATTTCAAAAAAACGTATAGCATAAAGTTCCGCCATCCAAACGAAAGAAATGGCCCAACCCACTCCCATACACAATGTATATACGTACACGTGCACACACGCAAATATACATACCTATACATCTCAATATACACATATATATACACACACAGACACATACATATATACCCATGAACACAATTCACACTGTCTGCCTTTACTCATTCCCATCGCCACCTCGCCACACATGGAATACCATCCCCCTCCCCCCTCTCAGGTGTGCGAGGTAGCACTAGGAAAAGACAACAAAGGCCCCCATTCGTTCACACTCAGTCTCTACCTGTCATGCAATAATGCCCGAAACCACAGCTCCCTTTCCACATCCAGTCCCCACACAACTTTCCATGGTTAACCCAGACGCTTCACATGCCCTGATTCAATCCACTGACAGCACGTCAACCCCGGTATACCACATCGATCCAATTCACTCTATTCCTTGCACGCCTTTCACCCTCCTTCATGTTCAGGCGCCGATCACACAAAATCTTTTTCACTCCATCTTTCCACCTCCAATTTGGTCTCTCACTTCTCCTCGTTCCCACCTCCGACACATATATCCTCTTGTCAACTTTTCCTACTCATTCTCCCTTTTGCCCAAACCTTTTTCAAAACCCCTCTTCGCTCCCAACCCCCCTTTTATTTCCCACACCCTTACCCTTCGTTACTTACTCGATAAACCCCCTCCACCACACATTCCCAAAAATCTCATTCCACACATCCATCCCCCTGCCACAACCATCCTTCCCACCCCTCGAAACCCATAAACATTTTTGGGAAACCACTTTTCCCTCAAAAAAAAATTTTTGCTTTCGAAAATTTTCTCCTTCCACACATTCTTCAAGCCCCAAAATTTTCCCCCCCCTCCCCCACCCTATATCCTTTTTTCCCTTCCCGGGTTCCTCCCGCTGCCAGACCATCAAAATACTAAAACATTTCATTTCCCTACAGTTTTCTCCACAAACCCCCCTCCCAATTGATTTACCCCAACCCTACTGTACCTAAAAAACCTTGCTCTTATTCTCATTACTCTTAATTTTCTTCTTTACACACTCAAAAAACTCATAACCATTTCTGCAGTTTCTCACTAATCACCAAAGGGCCTGTATCATCAGCGAACAAAAACTACTCCTTCCCAAGCCTCTCATCCCCAACAACTTTCAACTTCCCCCTTTCCAAAACTCTCACCCCCCAACAACCCCATCCAAAAAAAACTAAAGAACCAGGAACATCGCACACCCTTGGGGCCCAAAAACCTATTTTTCACAGAACCAAACCATTTTTCCCCTTCCTACACTACAAAAGCCTTACACCTCAAAAAACTTTTTCACTGCTTCTAACAACTTCCTCCCACACCATAATTCTTAAATACCTTCCACAGAGCATCTCACATCTCTATCATATCCTTCTCCAACCATAAATCTACATACAAATCCATTTGCTTTCTAAATTACCACTACATTTTTAAAAAGAAAACCCCTATCCCACACCCCTACCCACTTCTAAAACCACACCCTTTTCCCCCAATCTATCTCTGTACATCCCTTCACCCCCAAAATAAATACCCTCCCATTTTTACCAGAATTTACCAACAAACCTATACCCTGAATTTGACACCACTCTTACCCCCTTCTTTTGTAAAATGCACTTTGACGCTTTCCCCCAATCCGGCACCTCACCAAAGTCAACATACTTTAAAAAACCTTTCCCAACCGCAACAAAAGTCCCCCCTTTTTTTTTAAAAAATTTCCCACTGAAATACCACCAAACCCGCTTTATAAAAATATATATAAAATATAATATATATATAATATAATATATTTTATTAATAAAATTTTTTTAATATAAATATAATTATAAATTATAATATAAATATATAATATAAATATTAATATATATATATATATAAAAAATATATAAAATATAAATATAAAATATAATATTAATATAAAAAATTTTATATAAAATATTATTAATAATATATAAAATAATAATATAAAATAATAAATTTAATATAATTTATATATTTTTATATATATATACATATATATATACACATGTTGGTTTTTAAATTGGAATTTTTTAAAAAAGGGGGGTAATTATTTTTTACTGGTTGGTAAGGTTTTTTAAATTTAATTATGATTCAGGGTGAGTCCGGGGATTGCGGAAGCGCGCATAGTGCCATTATAAAAGGGAAAAGGGGATAAATGAGGCTCAAATTACGAGGGAAATTTGTTGAGTTTCCTGGGAAATTATATGGGGGTGGTTCAGGGTTTGGCGGTTTGATTTTAAGAATGTATGGAAAATACTTAGAAAAAAAATAGATTTGTATGAACATTTTTTGGGTCTGGGGAAACAAAAAGATAATTAATAGAGATGCCTGTGGAAGGGACAAAAAATAAGGAGTGGACAATTTTTAAAAAAAATAAAATTTTACAAGGATGTAAGGCATGGTACTTAGAAAAGAAATGATTGGGTTTTCAGAATTAGTTTTTCCGGGGGGGTATTTCCATGTTGTTTAATTTGTTTTTGATGGGGTTTTTATTAGGGGAAAGCAAATTTTTGGAAAGGGCAAAGATTATCGTTTTGGGTGAGAGAGCTTTGGGGAAATGAGTCAGTTGTTGTTTTGCTATATACGCCTGGGGGCTGATTCATGTGAGAAACGCAGAAGCGGGGATGATTTTGGTAAAGTTTGAAAGAAGAAAGTTTGATAAATGTGAAAAGCAAGGTTTTTATACATGGGGTTAGGCAAGTCAATTTGGGGGGTAAGTTTGAATGGGGAAAAACGAGGAATAAATGTTTTTTAAATATCTGGGGGTGGATCTGAAGCGGGTGGAACCCTGGGAATAATGAATCACAGGGGGGGGAGGGGGGGGAAAAAAACCCGACCTTAAAATTTGGAATCGAGAATATTTTCTCGAAACAAAAAAGGGGTTGCTCGAAGGAAAAGGGGGTTTCCCAACAATTTGTATGGTTCAACTCTAGATAAGTTGTGCGCAGGGCGGGGGATGTGCTGGAATAATTTTAGGACAATATGTGTTGGGTGGTTTTATCGGTAACTAAATAAGGGTAAAAAGAGTTGAAAAAAAAAAGAGCGGTTAAGAGCGAAAGGGTTTTTGAAATTGTTTGGGCGAATGAGAAAAGTGAGAAAGATTCCAAAAGGATATATGTGTCGGGGGTGGGGGGAAAGAGGAGAAGTGGTAGACCAAATTGGAGGTGGAAAGATGGAGTGAAAAAGATTAGGAGTGATCGGGGCCTGAACATGCAGGAGGGTGAAAGGAGGGCAAGGAATAGAGTGAATTGGATCAATGTGGTATACCGGGGCGAGGTCCTGTCAATTGATTGAATCAGGGTATGTGAAGCGTCTGGAGTAAACCATGGTAAGTTCTGTGGGGCCTGGATGTGGAAAGGGAGCTGTGGTTTTGGGCATTATTACATGACAGCTAGAGACTGAGTGTGAACGAATGGAGCCTTTGTTGTCTTTTCCTAGCGGTACCTCGCACACATAAGGGGGGCGGAGGATGTTATTCCATATGTGGCGAGGTGGCGATGGGAATGAATAAAGGCAGACAGTGTGAATTATGTACATGTGTATATATGTATATGTCTGTGTGTGTATATATATGTGTATATTGAGATGTATAGGTATGTGTGTTTGCGTGTGTGGACGTGTATGTATATAAATGTGTAATAGTTTTTGTTCCTGGGTATTAAGTGTTAGTTCCTAATCATTTATGCGTAAAAAGTAGAGAAAAGGCTATCATTTCCTTTAATTTTTTTTTTGTGGCCAGGAAAGTAATATTTCGAAATTTAGCTACTTTCAGTTAAACAACGGGCGAATTTTCACCTTTTTGTCATCATAAAATCAGAAAAACAAAATATGAATCAATAGTAACAGACATTGAACTTAATTTTAAACAAAAGTGATCACAAGAAATTCAGAAGTGAGTCGTTTTTCGAGATTTACGATTGTTCTGTATATCACCTTCACGAATCAGATCCCAAATATAATCTCCCATCATGTTTTCGTTATATGTTCCTTCGTAGCGACATGCAAAGTCCTGTATATTCTGGTGGAGGCGCTCGCCTTGCTCTTCCGAATACACTCCTATGTTCTTGACTCTATCAAGATGATCGTCAAGGATATGGACTTTGAGGGATACCTTCCAGCCCATTTTGCCGTAGTTCTTCACCTAATCGCAACCAACTCCAAATAGTTTTTGGCCTCGTGATTGCCCAGGAAGCCCGAACTACTGCGACAACGCTGCACCAAACTGCTTTCTCCTTCCTGGTGAGCATCTTGGGGAATTCTTTGTACTCCAGGATCTTTTCTATCTGTGGTCCGACAAAGACACCGGCTTTGACTTTTGCTTTAGACAGCTTAGGGAAAGACGTCTTGAAGGTACTTGAAGGCTGCAGACTCCTTATCTGGAGCTGTGACAAGTTGTTCCACAAGGCCTAATTTTATTTGTATCAACACCTTCCAGGGGTCCACCAGTAGCTCCCACTTCAAGTTCTTCATCCCTACAGAGAATTCGGTCTGCTGTGGCCAGTTCAGCCTGTGGTAGTGCGCTGTAGTATCCCTGCTGTCCCAAAGGCAAAAATAGCAGGGAAACAGTAAAATTGCCTTGGAGACCCATCGGGAATGCCACCATTTTGAAGTCTCTATTGACATCCCAGCTGTAATCATCATACTTCAAGGCGTCTGGCAAGGTCTTGACACTGTTGTATTCTTCTCTGAGATGCACCGAGTGAGCCAAGGAAAGAGACGGGTACTTGTTCCCGATATGGAGCAGCACGGCTTTGAGGCTCATGGACGAACTGTCAATAGAGCCCCTACTCGTTCGCGCTACATGCGATTCCAATTGCCTTGAGCAAACTTGTCACATTGTGGCAGAAGCAGAGCCGACCTTGATGAGTGAAGAAGCTGGGAAACCTAGTTGACGCTTCCTCTTATCATGCGGTTTGCACAGATTCGTCCAACGAGTTCCACTGCTTGAGCGCAGACGTCAAAAGCCTGGCACTGGACTTTGTGAGATCAGGATCTCTGATCAAGTCGTTGACGTCTATTTGATTGGGGTCGTATGGGGTTTCTCTCCTCAGCTGCAACTCTGAAAATGTAATCTGGATCTACAACCTCTTCCTCCCCCTCTGACTTGCTGGTCCATTCTGACGACGGCTGCTCTCTTTCTCTTCGGAGGAGTGGGTACAGGGAGGTCAGGGCCGTGTGTCACCGGGGCAGTGGATCATGGAAGGTATGGATACGTGATCTCAGGTGCAGTCTTGCCAGTCCGACGTTTGGAAGGGTCTACCATGCAGAAGCAGCAATTGCTTGAGTGGTCATTGGGTTCCCGACACATTCTTGGGATTGCGAACTTCACGGCTTTCTTTTCCCCTCTGTACCATCCTGCAAAAGAATGACATATAATTGTAATTATGAAAAATAAAACGATCTATACATGTGTTTATAAATTCATTTCACCCATGACTAATATGAAAGAGATTCTTTCAAGATATTCCATATACGATATATTTTTCAGTAACATTGAAAATTTAAAGGAAGAATTGAACAATCAAACATTAAGATTTCAAAAAACATATAGCATAAAGTTCCGCCATCCAAACGAAAGAAATGGCCCAACCCACTCCCATACACAGTGTATATACATACACGTCCACACACGCAAATATACATACCTATACGTCTCAATGTACACATATATATATACACACACAGACACATACATATATACCCATGCACACAATTCACACTGTCTGCCTTTACTCATTCCCATCGCCACTTCGCCACACATGGAATACCATCCCCCTCCCCCCTCATATGTGCGAGGTAGCACAAGGAAAAGACAACAAAGGCCCCATTCGTTCACACTCAGTCTCTACCTGTCATGCAATAATGCCCGAAACCACAGCTCCCTTTCCACATCCAGGCCCCACACAACTTTCCATGGTTTACCCCAGACGCTTCACATGCCCTAATTCAATCCACTGACAGCACGTCAACCCCGGTATACCACATCGATCCAATTCACTCTATTATTTGCACGCCTTTCACCCTCCTTCATGTTCAGGCCCCGATCACACAAAATCTTTTTCACTCAATCTTTCCACCTCCAATTTGGTCTCTCACTTCTCCTCGTTCCCTCCATCTCCGACACATATATCCTCTTGGTCAATCTTTCCTCACTCATTCTCTCCATGTGCCCAAACCATTTCAAGAAACCCTCTTCTACTATCTCAACCAAGCTCTTTTTGTTTCCACACATCTCTCTTACCCTTACATTATTTACTCGATCAAACCACCTCACACCAAACATTGTCCTCAAACATCTCATTTCCAGCACATCCACCCTCCTGCGCACAACTCTATCCATAGCCCACGCCAGGCAACCATACAACATTGTTGGAATCACTATTCCTTCAAACATATCCATTTTTGCTCTCCGAGATAATGTTCTCGACTTCCACACATTCTTCAAGGCTCCCAGGATTCTCGCCCCCTCCCCCACCCTATGATTCACTTCCGTTTCCATGGTTCCATCCGCTGCCAGATCAACTCCCAGATATCTAAAACACTTTACTTCCTCCAGTTTTTCTCCATTCAAACTTACCTCCCAATTGACTTGACCCTCAACCCTACTGTACCTGATAACCTTACTCTTATTCACATTTACTCTTAACTTTCTTCTTTCACACATATTACCAAACTCAGTCACCAGCTTCTGCAGTTTCTCACATGAATCAGCCACCAGCGCTGTATCATCAGCGAACAACAACTGACTCACTTCCCAAGCTCTCTCATCCACAACAGACTTCATTCTTGCCCCTCTTTCCAAAACTCTTGCATTCACCTCCCTAACAACCCCATCCATAAACAAATTAAACAACCATGGAGACATCACACACCCCTGCCGCAAACCTACATTCACTGAGAACCAATCACTTTCCTCTCTTCCTACACGTACAAAGCCTTACATCCTCGATAAAAACTTTTCACTGCTTCTAACAACTTGCCACCCACACCATATATTCTTAATACCTACCACAGAGCATCTCTATCAACTCTGTCATATGCCTTCTCCAGATCTCTATCAACTCTGTCATATGCCTTCTCCAGATCCATAAGTGCTACATACAAATCCATTTGCTTTTCTAAGTATTTCTCACATACATTCTTCAAAGCAAACACCTGATCCACACATCCTCTACCACTTCTGAAACCACACTGCTATTCCCCAATCTGATGCTCTGTACATGCCTTCACCCTCTCAATCAATACCCTCCCATATAATCTACCAGGAATACTCAACAGACTTATACCTCTGTAATTTGAGCACTCACTCTTACCCCCTTTGAATTTCTACAGTGGCACTATGCACGCATTCCGCCAATCCTCAGGCACCTCACCATGAGTTATACATACATTAAATAACCTTACCAACAAGTCAACAATACAGTCACCCCCTTTTTTAATAAATTCCACTGTAATACCATCCAAACCTGCTGCCTTACCGGCTTTCATCTCCCGCAAAGCTTTTACTACCTCTCCTCTGTTTACCAAATCATTTTCCCTAACCCTCTCACTTTGCACACCACCTCGACCAAAACACCCTATATCTGCCACTCTATCATCAAACACATTCAACAAACCTTCAAAATACTCACTCCATCTCCTTCTCACATCACCACTACTTGTTATCACCTCCCCATTTGCGCCCTTCACTGAAGTTCCCATTTGCTCCCTTGTCTTACGCACTTTATTTACCTCCTTCCAAAACATCTTTTTATTCTCCCTAAAATTTAATGATACTCTCTCACCCCAACTCTCATTTGCCCTCTTTTTCACCTCTCGCACCTTTCTCTTGACCTCCTGTCTCTTTCTTTTATACATCTCCCACTCAATTGCATTTATATATATATATATATATATATATATATATATATATATATATATATATATATATATATATATAGGGAAAATGATTTGGTAAACAGAGAAGAGGTAGTAAAAGCTTTGCGGAAGATGAAAGCCGGCAAGGCAGCAGGTTTGGATGGCATTGCAGTGGAATTTATTAAGAAAGGGGGTGACTGTATTGTTGACTGGTTGGTAAGGTTATTTAATGTATGTATGACTCATGGTGAGGTGCCTGAGGATTGGCGGAATGCGTGCATAGTGCCATTGTACAAAGGCAAAGGGGATAAGAGTGAGTGCTCAAATTACAGAGGTATAAGTTTGTTGAGTATTCCTGGTAAATTATATGGGAGGGTATTGATTGAGAGGGTGAAGGCATGTACAGAGCATCAGATTGGGGAAGAGCAGTGCGGTTTCAGAAGTGGTAGAGGATGTATGGATCAGGTATTTGCTTTGAAGAATGTATGTGAGAAATACTTAGAAAAGCAAATGGATTTGTATGTAGCATTTATGGATCTGGAGAAGGCATATGATAGAGTTGATAGAGATGCTCTGTGGAAGGTATTAAGAATATATGGTGTGGGAGGCAAGTTGTTAGAAGCAGTGAAAAGTTTTTATCGAGGATGTAAGGCATGTGTACGTGTAGGAAGAGAGGAAAGTGATTGGTTCTCAGTGAATGTAGGTTTGCGGCAGGGGTGTGTGATGTCTCCATGGTTGTTTAATTTGTTTATGGATGGGGTTGTAAGGGAGGTAAATGCAAGAGTCCTGGAAAGAGGGGCAAGTATGAAGTCTGTTGGGGATGAGAGAGCTTGGGAAGTGAGTCAGTTGTTGTTCGCTGATGATACAGCGCTGGTGGCTGATTCATGTGAGAAACTGCAGAAGCTGGTGACTGAGTTTGGTAAAGTGTGTGGAAGAAGAAAGTTGAGAGTAAATGTGAATAAGAGCAAGGTTATTAGGTACAGTAGGGGTGAGGGTCAAGTCAATTGGGAGGTGAGTTTGAATGGAGAAAAACTGGAGGAAGTGAAGTGTTTTAGATATCTGGGAGTGGATCTGTCAGCGGATGGAACCATGGAAGCGGAAGTGGATCATAGGGTGGGGGAGGGGGCGAAAATTTTGGGAGCCTTGAAAAATGTGTGGAAGTCGAGAACATTATCTCGGAAAGCAAAAATGGGTATGTTTGAGGGAATAGTGGTTCCAACAATGTTGTATGGTTGCGAGGCGTGGGCTATGGATAGAGATGTGCGCAGGAGGATGGATGTGCTGGAAATGAGATGTTTGAGGACAATGTGTGGTGTGAGGTGGTTTGATCGAGTAAGTAACGTAAGGGTAAGAGAGAGGTGTGGAAATAAAAAGAGCGTGGTTGAGAGAGCAGAAGAGGGTGTTTTGAAATGGTTTGGGCACATGGAGAGAATGAGTGAGGAGAGATTGACCAAGAGGATATATGTGTCGGAGGTGGAGGGAACGAGGAGAAGAGGGAGACCAAATTGGAGGTGGAAAGATGGAGTGAAAAAGATTTTGTGTGATCGGGGCCTGAACATGCAGGAGGGTGAAAGGAGGGCAAGAAATAGAGTGAATTGGAGTCATGTGGTATACAGGGGTTGACGTGCTGTCAGTGGATTGAAGCAAGGCATGTGAAGCGTCTGGGGTAAACCATGGAAAGCTGTGTAGGTATGTATATTTGCGTGTGTGGACGTGTGTATGTACATGTGTATGGGGGGGGGGGGTTGGGCCATTTCTTTCGTCTGTTTCCTTGCGCTACCTCGCAAACGCGGGAGACAGCGACAAAGTATAAAAAAAAAAAAAAAAAAAAAAAAAAATATATATATATATATATATATATATATATATATATATATCCCTGGGGATAGGGGAGAAAGAATACTTCCCACGTATTCCCTGCGTGTCGTAGAAGGCGACTAAAAGGGGAGGGAGCGGGGGGCTGGAAATCCTCCCCTCTTTTTTTTTTTTTAATTTTCCAAAAAAAGGAACAGAGAAGGGGGCCAGGTGAGGATGTTCCCTCAGAGGCCCAGTCCTCTGTTCTAAACGCTACCTTGCTGATGCGGGAAATGGCGAATAGTTTGAAAAAAAAAAAAAAAAAAAATATATATATATATATATATATATATATATATATATATATATATATATATATATATATATATATATATATATATATATATATACATATATATATATATATATATATATATATATATATATATATATATATATATATATATATATATATATATATATATATATATATATATATCCCTGGGGATAGGGGAGAGAGAATACTTCCCACGCTTTCCTCACGTGTCGTAGAAGGCGACTAAAGGGGACGGAGCGGGGGGATAGAATCCCTTCCCTTCTTGTGTTTTAATTTCATAAAAGGGGAAACAGAAGAAGGAGTCACTCGGGGAGTGCTCTTCCTCCTCGAAGGCTCAGATTGGGGTGTCTAAATGTGTGTGGATGTAACCAAGATGAGAAAAAAGGAGAGATAGGTAGTATGTTTGAGGAAAGGAACCTGGATGTTTTGGCTCTGAGTGAAACGTAGCTCAAGGGTAAAGGGGAAGAGTGGTTTGGGAATGTCTTGGGAGTAAAGTCAGGGGTTAGTGAGTGGACAAAAGCAAGGGAAGAAGTAGCACTACTCCTGAAACAGGAGTGGTGGGAGTATGTGATAGAGTGTAAGAAAGTAAACTCTAGATTAATATGGGTAAAACTAGAAGTTGATGGAAAGAGATGGGAGATTATTGGTGCGTATGCACCTGGGCATGAGAAGAAAGATCATGAGAGGCAAGTGTTTTGGGAGCAGCTGAATGAGTGTGTTATTGGTATTGATGCACCAGACCGGGTTATAGTAATGGGTGATTTGAATGCAAAGGTGACTAATGTGGCAGTTGAGGGAATAATTGGTATACATGGGGTGTTCAGTGTTGTAAATGAAAATGGTGAAGAACTTGTAGATGTATGTGCTGAAAAAGAAATGGTGATTGGGAATACCTGGTTTAATAAGAGAGATATACATAAGTATACGTATGTAAGTAGGAGAGATGGCCAGAGAGCGTTATTGGAGTACATGTTAATTGATGTGCGCGCAAAAGAGAGACTTTTGGATGTTAATGTGCTGAAAGGTGCAACTAGAGGGATGTCTGATCATTATCTTGTGGAGGCTAAGGTGAAGATTTGTAGAGATTTTCAGAAAAAAAGAGAGAATGTTGGGGTGAAGAGAATGGTGAGAGTAAGTGAGCTTAGGAAGGAGACTTGTGTGAGGAAGTACCAGGAGATTGTGAGTAGAGAACGGAAAAAGGTGAGAACAAAGGAGGTAATGGGAGTGGGGGAGGAATGGAATGTATTTAGGGAAGCAGAGATGGCTTGTGCAAAAGATGCTTGTGGCATGAGAAGCGTGGGAGGCTGGTTGATTAGAAAGGGTAGTGAGTGGTGGGATGAAGAAGTAAGATTATTAGTGAAAGAGAAGAGAAAGGCATTTGGACGATTTTTGCAGGGAAATAATGCAAATGAGTGGGAGATATACAAAAGAAAGAGGCAGGAGGTCAAGAGAAAGGTGCAAGAGGTGAAAAAGAGGGAAATGAGATTTGGGGTGAGAGAGCATCATTAATTTTCAGGGAAAATAAAAAGATGTTTTGGCAGTTGGTCAATAAAGTGCGTAAGACAGGGGAACAAATGGGAACTTCAGTGAAGGGGACTAATGGGAAGGTGATAACAAGTAGTGGTGATGTGGGAAGTAGGTGGAGTGAGTATTTTGAAGTTTTGTTGAATGTGTTTGATGATAGAGTGGCAGATATGGGGTGTTTTGGTCGAGGTGGTGTACAAAGTGAGAGGGTTAGGGAAAATGATTTGGTTAACAGAGAAGAGGTAGTAAAAGCTTTCCGGAAGATGAAAGCCAGCAAAGCAGCGGGTTTGGATGGTATTGCAGTGGAATTTAAGAAAAAGGGGGTGACTGTGTTGTTGACTGGTTGGTAAGGTTATTTAATGTATGCATGATTCATGGCGAGGTGACTGGGGATAGTGCCATTGTACAAAGGCAAAGGGGACAAAGGTGAGTGCTTAAATTACAGAGGTATAAGTTTGAGTATTCCTGGTAAATTATATGGGTGGGTATTGATTGAGAGGGTGAAGGCATGTACAGAGCATCAGATTGGGGAAGAGCAGTGTGGTTTCAGAAGTGGTAGAGGATGTATGAATCAGGTGTTTGCTTTGAGCAATGTATGTGAGAAATACTTAGAAAGAAAATGGATTTGTATGTAGCATTTATGGATCTGGAGAAGGCATATGATAGAGTTGATAGAGATGCTCTGTGGAAGGTATTAAGAATATATTGTGTGGGAGGCAAGTTGTTAGAAGCAGTGAAAAGTTTTTTATCGAGGATGTAAGGCATGTGTACGTGTAGGAAGAGAGGAAAGTGATTGGTTCTCAGTGAATGTAAGTGTGCGGCAGGTGTGTGTGATGCCTCCATGGATGTTTAATTTACTTATGGATGGGGTTGTTAGAGACTTGAATGCAAGGCAAGTATGCAGTCTGTTGTGGATGAGAGAGCTAGGGAAGTGAGTCAGTTGTTGTTCGCTGATGATACAGCGCTGGTGGCTGATTTATATGAGAAACTGCAGAAGCTAGTGACTGAGTTTGGTAATGTGTGTGAAAGAAGAAAGTTAAGAGTAAATGTGAATAAGAGCAAGGTTATTAGGTACAGTATTGTTGAGGGTCAAGTCAATTGGGAGGTAACTTTGAATGGAAAAAAACTGGAGGAAGTAAAGTGTTTTAGATATCTGGGAGTGGATCTGGCAGCCGATGGAACCATGGAAGCGGAAGTGAATCATATGGTGGGGAAGGGGGCGAAAATTCTGGAAGCCTTTAAGAATATGTGGAAGTGGAGAACATTATCTCGGATAGCAAAAATGGGTATGTCTGATGGAATAGTGGTTCCAACAATGTTGTATGGTTGCGAGGCGTGGGCTATGGATAGAGTTGTGTGCAGGAGGGTGGTTATGCTGGAAATGAGATGTTTGAGGACACTATGTGGTGTGAGGTGGTTTGATCGAGTAAGTAATGTAAGGGTAAGAGAAATTGTTGGAAATAAAAAGAGTGTGGTTGAGAAAGCAGAAGAGGGTGTTTTGAAATGGTTTGGTCACATGGAGAGAATGAGTAAGGAAAGATTGACCAAGAGGATATATTTGTCAGAGGTGGAGAAGTGGGAGACCAAATTGGAGGTGGAAAGATGGAGTGAAAAAGATTTTGGGTGATCTGGGCCTGAACACGCAGGAGGGTGAAAGGTGTGCAAGGAATATTGTGAATTGGAGCGATAAGGTATACCGGGATCGACGTGCTGTCAATGGATTGACCCAGGGCATGTGAAGCGTCTGGGTAAAGCATGGAATGTTCTGGAAGCTCAAGTGTAAAGGGAAGAATGGTTGGGAATGTCTTGTGAGTAAAGTCAGGAGCTGGAGAAAGGAGCAAAGGAAGGAGTGTCACTACTCTTGAAGCAGGTGTTGTGTGAGTGTGTTATAGAGTGTAAGTAAACTATTGATCTATATGAGTAATACTAAAAGTGGTTGGAGAGGAATTATCATTATTGATTATTGATTATTGGTGCCTGTGTGCCTGGCCATCAGAAGAAAGATAATGAAAGGCAAGTATTTTGGGAGCAACTGAGTGAGTTTGCTGGTAGCTTTGATGCACGAGACCGGGTTATAGTGATGGGGGATTTGAATACAACGGTGAGTAATGTCGCAGTTGAGGATATAATTGGTGTACATGAGGTGTTCAGTGTTGTAAATGGAAATGGTGAAGATCTTGTATATTTGTGTTCTGAAATAGAACTGGTGAATATGAATACCTGGTTAAAAAAGAGAGATATACATAATTAGACATATGTAAGTAGAAGGGAAGGTGAGTGACCATTTTTGGATTACGTGTTAATTGATATGCGCATTAAAGCGAGACTTTTGGATGTTAATGTGCTGAGAGGTGCAAGCGGAGTAATGTCTTATCATTATATTGTGGAGGCGAAGGTGAAGGATATGTAAAAGTTTTCAGAAAAGAAGAGAGACTGTTGGGGTGAAAAGAGCGGTGAGAGTAGGTGAGCTTGGAAAGGATAACTGTGTGCGGAAGTACCTGCAGATATTGAGTGCAGAATGGAAAAAAAAGTGAGAGCAAATGGCGGAAGTGGATTGGGGAAGGAATGGGATGTATTTAGGGAAGCAGTGATGCATTGCACAAAAGGTGCTTGTGGCATGAGAACGGTAGGAGGTGGATAGATTACAAAGGGTAGTGAGTGTTAGGATGAAGAGGTAAGATTGTCAATGAAAGAGAAGAGAGAGGCATTTGGGCGAGTTTTGCATGGAAATAGTGGAAATGAAAGGGAGCTGTATAAAGTTGGAGTGAGAGAGTATCATTAAATTTTACCTGCTTTGGAAGCAAGTAATAAAGTGCGTAAGACAAGAGAACAATTTCTGAACATCGGTGAAGGGGCAAATGGGAAGCTAATAACAAGTAGCGGTGAAGCGAGAGGGAGATGCAGTGAGTATTTTGAAGGTTTGCTCAATGTCTTAAATGATTCAGTGGCAGATATAGTGTGTTTTGGTCGAGGTGATGTGCGAAGTGAAAGGACAAGCGAGAATGATTTGGCAAACAGGAAAGGGGTAGTGAAAGCTTTGTGGAAGACGAATGCCGGCAAGGCGACGGGTTTGGATGGAATTGCTGTGGAATTTATCAAAAAAGGGGGTGACTGTGTTGCTGACTGGTTGGTGAGGATATTCACTGTATGTAAGTCAATTGTAAAGTTCCTGAGGATTGGGGGGATGCATGCATAGTACCGTTGTACAAAGGGAAAGGGGATAAAAGTGAGTGCTCAAATTACAGAGGTATAAGTTTGCTGAGTATTTCTAGGAAATTATATAGGAGGGTACTGATTGAGAGGATGAAGTCTTGTACAGATCATCAGACTGGGGAAGAGCAGTGTGGTTTCAGAAGTGGTAGAGGATGTGTAGATCAGGTGTTTGCTTTGATGAAAGTATGTGAGAAATACTTAGAAAAACAAATGGTTTTGTATGTAACATTTATGGATTTCGTAAAGGCATATGATAGAGCTGACAGAGATGCTCTATGGAAGGTATTGAGAGTATAAGGTGTGGGAGGCAAGTTGCTAGAAGCAGTGAAAAGTTTTATCAAGAATGTAAGGCATGTGTACGAGTAGGAAGAGAGGAAAGTGATTGGTTCCCAGTAAACGTCGGTTTGCGGCAGCGGTGCGTGATGAGATGTCTCCATGGTTGTTTAATTTGTTAACGGACTCGGTTGTTAGGGAGGTGAATGCAAGAATTTCGGAGAGAGGGACAAGTATGCAGTCTGTTGTGGCTGAGAGGGCTAGTGAAGTGAATCATTTGTTTGCTGATGATACAACGCTGGTGGCGCATGGAAACAGGCGAAAGAATGGCCCAACCCACCCATATACACATATATATACTTACACGCCCACATGTGTACATATACATACATATGCATTTCAACGCATACATACATATACATACACAGAATTATACATATATAAATACACATGTACATATTCATGCTTGCTGCCTTCATCCCTTATCGTCGCCACCCCGTCACACATGAAATGGCTACCCCCAACATCCGCGCACACGCCAGGTAACGGTAGGGAAAAACAACAAAGGCCACATTCGTTCACACTTAGTCTTTAGCTGGCATGTGTAATGCAACGAAACAACTGCTCCCTTTCCACATCCAGACCCTATAAACCTTTCCATGGTTTACCCCAGATGCTTTACATGCCCTGGTTCAATCCATTGACAGCACGTCGACCCCGGTATACCACTTCGTTCCAATTCACTCTCTTCCTTGCACGTATTTCACCCTCCTGTATGTTCAGGCCCTGATCGCTTAAAATCTCTTTCACGCCATCCTTCCGCCTCCAATTTAGTCTCCCACTTCTCGTTCCCTCCACCTCTGACACATATATACTCTTTGTCAATCTTTCCTGACTCATTCTCTCCATGTGACCAAACAATTTCAATATACCCTCTTTTGCTCTCTCAACCACCCTCATTTCATTACCACACATCTTTTATACCCTTTCACTACTTACTCGATCAAACCACCTCACACTACATATTGTCCTCAAATACCTCATTTCCAACACATCCACCCTCCTCCGCACAACCCTATCTATAGCCTACCCCACGCAACCATATAACATTGTTGGAACCACTATTCCTTCTAACACTCATTTTTGCTCTCCGAGATAACGTTCTCGCCTTCCACACATTCTTCAACGCTCACAGAACTTTCCCCCATCCCTCACCCTGTGACACACCTCCGCTTCCATGGTTCTATCCGCTGCTAAATCCACTCCCAGATAAATAAAACACTTCACTTTCTCCAGTTTTTCTTCATTCAAAATTACCTCCCAATTGACTTGTCCCTCAACCCTACTGAACATAATAAACTTCCAAGCCCTCTCATCCACAATAGTCTGCGTACTTGCCCCTCTCTCCAAAACCCTTGCATTCATCTCCCTAACAATCTCATCCATAAACAAATTAAACAACAATGGTGACATCACACACCACTGCCGCAAACCGACATTCACTGGGAACTAATCATACTCCACTCTTCCTGCTCGAACACTTGCCTTACCTTGTCGATTAAAACTTTTCATTGCTTTTAGCAACTCGCCTCTCAATTCGTATACTCGTAATACCTTCCACAGAGCATCTGTGTCAACTCTATCGCATGCCTTCTCCTGGTCCGTAAGTGCTACATACATATCCATTTGCTTTTCTAAGTATTTCTCTCATAAATTCTTAAAAGCAAACACCTGATCCACACATTCTCTACCACTTCTGAAACGGCACTGCTCTTCCCAAATCTGATGCTCTGTACATGCCTTCGCCTTCTCAATCAATACCCTCCCATATAATTTCCCAAGAAGACTCCACAAACTTATACCTCTGTAATTTGAACACTCACATTTATTCCCTTTGTCTTTGTACAATGGCACTATGCATGCTTTCCGCCAATCATCAGGCACTTCACCAAGAAACATACATACACTAAATATCCTCACCAATAAGTCAACAACACAATGACCTCATCTTTTAATAAATTCCACTGCAACACCATCTAAAGCCGCCGCCTTACCAGCTGTCATCTTCCGCAAAGATTGCCCTACCTCTTCTCTGTTTACCAAATCATTCTACCTCACTTCGCACACCACTTCGACGAAAACACCCTATGTCTGCCACTCTATCTCAAACACATTCAACAAACCTTCAAAATACTCACTCCATCTCTTTCTCACTTTACTAATACTTATTACCTCCCCATTTGCCTCCTTCACCGATGTTCCATTTGTTCTCTTGTCTAACGCACGTTGTCTCCTTCCAAAACATCTTTATATTCTCCCTTCAATTTAACGATACTCTCTCATCTGAAGTCTAATTTGCTCTCTGGCACTATTTACCTGGAAAAATCGGGCAAACACTTCTCTCTTCTATTTCACTAACAATCTTACTTCTTCATCTCACCATTCACTACCCTTTGTAATCTGCCTGCTTCTCATCCTTCCCATGCTACAGGCATTCCCCATTCTCCTTAGGTCATTTGCTCTCACCTTTTTCCATTCTGCTCTCAATATTTCCTGGTACTTCCTCACACAAGTTTCCTTTCCAAGCTCACTTAATCTTACCATTCTCTTCATCCCAACATTCTCTCCTCTTTTCTGAACACCTCTACAAATCTTCACCCTCACCTCTACAAGAAAATGATCATATATCCCTCCAGTTACCCCTCTCAGCACATTAACACCCAAAAGTCTTTTTTTTGCGCGCCTATCAATTAAGACGTAATCCAGTAGTGCTCTCTGGCTATCTTTCTTACGTACGTACGTATACTTATGTATATCTCTCTTCTTAAACCAGGTATTCCCAATCACCAGTTCCTTTTCAGCACACAATTCCACAAGCTCTTCACCATTTCCATTTACAACACTGAACACACATTTACACCAATTATTCCTTCTACAGCCACATTACTCACCTTTCCATTCAAATTACCCGTCACTATAACGCGGTCTCGTGCATCAAAGCTACGAACACACTCACTCACCTGCTCTTAAAACATTTGCCTCTCATGATGCTTCTTCTCCTAAGGTGAATAGACACATACAAACAAAAATCTCTCTTCATCCACTTTCAGTTTAACCCATTTCAATCTAGACTTTCTTTACACTCTATCATATACACCGACAACTACATCAGTAGTGGTACTTCTTTCTCTGCTGTTGTCCTCTCACCAATCCCTGACTTTACTCCAAAGACATTCCCAAGCAACTCTCTCCCTTTACCACACGCGGAGAATGCATGGAAATATTCTTTCTCCCCTATCTACAGGGATATATATATATATATATATATTTATTTATTTGTTATTTAATTATTTATTTTCTTTGTCGCTGTCTCCCGCTTTTGCGAGGTAGCGCAAGGACACAGACGAAAGAAATGGCCAAACCCAACCCCATACACATGTATACACACACATGTCCACACACGCAAATATACATACCTATACATCTCAATGTACACATATATATACACACAGAGACACATACATATATACCCATGCACACAATTCACGCTGTCTGCCTTTATTCATTCCCATCGCCACAGCGCCACACATGGAATACCATCCCCCTCCCCCCTCATGTGTGGGGTAGGGCTAGGAAAAGACAACAAAGGCCTCATTCGTTCACACTCAGTCTCTAGCTGTCATGCAATAATGCCCGAAACCGCAACTCCCTTTCCACATCCAGGCCCCACACAGCTTTCCATGGTTTACCCCAGAAGCTTCACATGCCCTGATTCAATCCACTGACAGCACGTCAATCCCGGTATACCTCATCGATCCAATTCACTCTATTCCTTGCCCACCTTTCACTCTCCTGCAGGTTCAGGCCCCGATCACTCAAAATCTTTTTCACTCCATCTTTCCACCTATAATTTGGTCTCCCACTTCTCCTCGTTCCCTCCACCTCCGACACAAATATCCTCTTGGTCAATCTTTCCTCACTCATTCTCTCCATGTACCCAAACCATTTCAAAACACCCTCTTCTGCTCTCTGAACCACGCTCTTTTTATTTCCACACATCTCCCTTACCTTACATTACTTACTCGATCAAACCACCTCACACCACACATTGTCCTCAAACATCTCATTTCCAGCACATCCACCCTCCTGCGCACAACTCTATCCATAGCCCACGCCTCGCAACCATACAACATTGCTGGAACCACTATTCCTTCAAACATACCCATTTTTGCTTTCCGAGATAATGTTCTCGACTTCCACACATTCTTCAAGGCTCCCAGGATTCTCGCCCCCTCCCCCACCCTATGATTCACTTCCGCTTCCATGGTTCCATTCGCTGCCGGATCCACTCCCAGATATCTAAAACACGTTACTTCCTCCAGTTTTTCTACATTCAAACTTACCTCCCAATTGACTTGACCCTCAACCCTACTGTACCTGATAACCTTGCTCTTATTCACATTTACTCTTAACTTTCTTCTCTCACACACATTACCAAACTCAGTCACCAGCTTCTGCAGTTTCTCACATCAATCAGCCACCAGCGCTGTATCATCAGCGAACAACAACTGACTCACTTCCCAAGCTCTCTCATCCACAACAGACTTCATTCTTGCCCCTCTTTCCAAAACTTTTGCATTCACCTCCCTAAATATCCCATCCATAAACAAATTAAACAACCATGGAGACATCAAAAAACCCCTGCCGCAAACCTACATTCACTGAGAACCAATCACTTTCCTCTCTTCATACACGTACACATTCCTTACATCCTCGATAAAAACTTCTCACTGCTTCTAACAACTTGCCACCCACACCATACATTCTTAATACCTACCACAGAGCATCTCTATCAACTCTATCATATGC
>NC_092227.1:25815329-25865329 GCF_036320965.1 Panulirus ornatus
CCATGTGTAGCGAGGTGGCGATGGGAATGAATAAAGGCAGGCAGTATGAATTATATAACTGTGTATATGTGTATATGTCTGTGTGTGTATATATATGTACATATTGAGATGTATAGGAATGTATATTTCCGTGTGTGGACGTGCATGTATATACATGTGCATATGGGTTGGTTGGGCCAATCTTTCTTATGTTTCCTTGCGCTACCTCGCTTACGCGGGAGACAGCGACAAAGGAAGATAAATAAAATATATAAAAAAATATATATATATATATATATATATATATATATATATATATATATATATATATATATATATATATATATATATATATATATATATATATATATATACATATTTTTCTTTATTTATTTTATTTATCTTGCTTTGTCGCTGTCTCCCTCGTAAGTGAGGTAGCGCTAGGAAACAGACGAAGGAATGGCCCAACCCACCCACATACACATGTATGTACATACATGTCCACACACGCAAATATACATACGTATACATCTCACCGTATACATATATATACACAACCAGACAAATACATATACATACATGTACATAATTCATACTGTCTGCCTTTGTTCATTCCAATCGCCACCCTGCCACACATGAAATAACAGCCCATCCCCCCTCATGTGTGCGAGGTAGCGCTGGGAAGACAACAAACGCCCTATTCGTTCACACTCAGTCTCTAAATGTCATGGATTAATACACCGAAACCACCGCTCCCTTTCCTTATCCAGGCCCTACAGAACTTTCCATGGTTTACCCCAGACGCTTCACATGCCCTGGTTCAATCTATTGACAACACCTCGACTCCGGTATACCACATCGTTCCAATTCACTCTATTCCTTGCACGCCTTTTCACCCTCCTGCATGTTAAGGCCCCGATCACTCAAAATCTTTTTCACTCCATCTTTCCACCTCCAATTTGGTCTCCCACTTCTCCTCGTTCCCTCCAACTCTGACACATATATTCTTTTTCTCAATCTTTCCTCACTCATTCTCTCCATGTGACCAAACCATTTTAAAACACCCTCTTCTGCTGTCTCAACCACACTCTTTTTATTACCACATATCTCTCTTACCCTAATATTACTTACTCGATAAAACCACCTCACACCATATACTGGCCTCAAACATCTCATTTCCAACACATCCACCTTCCTCCGCACAACTCTATCCATACCCCACGCCTCACAACCATACAACATATTTGAACAACTATTCATTCAAACATACCCATTTTTGCTTTCCGAGATAATGTTCTCGACTACCACCCTTTCTTCAAGGCTCCCAGAATTTTTGATCCCTCCCCCACCCTATCATTCACTTACGCCTCTCTGGTTCCATCCGCTGCCAAATCCACTCCCAGATATCTAAAACATTTCACTTCCTCCAGTTATTCTCCATTCAAACTTACCTCCCAATTGACTTGACCCTCAACCCTACTATATCTAATAACCTTGCTCTTATTCACATTTACTATGAACTTTCTTCTTTCACACACCTTACCAAACTCAGTCACCAGCTTCTGCAGTTTCTCACATGAATCAGCCACTAGCGCAGTATCATAAGCGAACACCACCTGACTCACTTCGCAGGCTCTCTTATCCATAACAGATTGCATATTTGCCCTCTTTCCAAAACTTTTGCATTCACCTCCCTAAGAACCCTATCCATAAACAAATTAAACAACGATGGAGATAATCACACACCTCTGCCGCAAACCTACATTCACTGAAAACCAATCACTTTCCTCTCTTCCTACACGTACACATACCTTACATCCTCGATAAAAACTTTTCACTGCTTCTAACAACTTGCCTCCCACACCATATATTCTTAAAACCTTCCACAGAGCATCTCTATCAACTCCATCATATGCCTTCTCCAGATCCATAAATGCTACATACAAATCCATTTGCTCTTCTAAGTATTTCTCACATATACTCTTCAAAGGAAACACCTGATCCACACATCCTCTACCACTTCTGAAACCACACTGCTCTTCCCCAATTTGATGCTCTGTACATGCCTTCACCCTCTCAATCAATACCCTCCCATATAATTTACCAGGAATACTCAACAAACTTATACCTCTGTAATTTGAACACTCATCTTTGTCCCAATTCACTTTGTACAATGGCACTATGCAAGCATTTCACCAATCCTCATTTACCTCACCATGATTCATACATACATGAGATAACCTTGGCAAACAGTCAACAATACAATCAACCCTTTTTTTTTTTTTAATAAATTTCACTGCAATACCATCCAAACCCGCTGCCTTGTCGGCTTCCATCTTCCACAAAGCTTTTACTACCTCTTCCAAAAAAATTTTCCAGCAAGACCTATAGTGAGTTCAGTAGGCTCCATCCCATATAAATTATCAAAATGGTTAGTTTCCTTATTAAGCCCTTTAGTGGGTATGGTATCAAATTCTAATATCATGAACAATGTAGATTTAGTCAACGAGCCAAACAATATCAATATCAATTTTGATTTCAAACTAATTAGCTTTGATGTTCCCTCACTTTTCACTAAAGTTCCATGTGATGACCTTTTAGAATATATATTTGATATCTTGGATGATATTCATTTACCTGTTTCAAAGTCTAATATCATTGAACTGATAAAATTGTGTATAAAAGACTGTGTATTTCAATTCAATGGAGATTATTATGCTAAAAGATTTGGTATGGCAATGGGCAACCCTCTTTCACCTGTACTAAGTAATCTTTATATGGAATTTTTTGAAACAAAATTACTAAAGGATATCTTACCTTCTAATGCAATTTGGTTTAGGTATGTAGATGATGTTCTTTGTGTTTGGCCAACAAATGAAAATTTACAAATATTTCTCACGTTACTTAACAGTTTAGTACCTTCCATCAAATTTACTGTAGAAAATGAGAATAATGGTATGTTACCATTTTTAGATTGCATGATCCATAGACAAAGAAACAAGTTTAAGTTTAGCATAAACAGAAAACCCACCAATGTATGCTCAGATATCCATTTTTACTCATCTCAACATGACAGAGTTAAATTATCATCATTTCAATCTATTTGCAGTCCAGAGTTTATTGATGATGAGTTTGAGAAGATATATTCTATTGGATCTAAGTTAAAGTACCCTGGATCTTTCATTGTTAAATCCCTTAAGTTAGCAAAGAAATCATTTTAAAGAGTTGAGCCCAAACCTCCCATTGACAACAAGTATCCCTTAGTTCTCCCCTTTTAATAATAATTTTACTTTGCTTACCATGGTGCTTAAATCCTTTAATGTAAATGTTGCCTTTAGCAACAATAATACTATAAAGAATATCTTAATCAGGAATTCACAAGAAAATTCTCTTGGTTGCATCTCTAAAGTTCCTTGTGGAAACTGTGATAAATTCTGTGTTGGTCAAACTCGTAAGGATCTTTCTGTTAGACTTAAGGAACATAAATATAGTATAAGAACGGGACAAGAATCAAATGCCTCGTTTAATCATATTAAAAGATATGATCATTGTACTAACTGGAGTAACGCCATATCAATTGTTAACTCTAACTCAATTACCAAGAGAAATATCATTGAATCTTCTATTCTTAAATACGCAAAGAATTATAATCTTAATATTAGTGATGATCTGTAAAAATTAGATAACTTTATTGTTGATAAGACTTGTAAAATGATAAATTTATGAACGCTCCTTGTATGTTTTAGACAATCATATCTTTACCAAATGGCGTCCTAGCTTCGTCACTTTGATGTATTTCAACTGACTATTATGTTTCTCTCTTGTGTCTCCCCTGATGATGTGATTATTACACGAAAGTGCACTTCGTAACTTCTCGTGTTTCATTTTCCATGTGGACTCATAGGAATATCTTAATCACTAACAAAATTGTGATCCTTTCCAATATATATATATATATATATATATATATATATATATATATATATATATATATATATATATATATATATATATATATATATATATATATATATATATTTTTTTTTTTTTTTCAAACTATTCGCCCTTTCCCGCATCAGCGAGGTAGCGTTAAGAACAGAGGAGTGGGCCTTTGAGGGAATACCCTCACCTGGCCCAATTCTCTGTTCCTTCTTTTGGAAAATTAAAAAAATATGAGAGGGGAGGATTTCCAGCCCCCCGCTCCCTCCCCCTTTAGTCGCCTTCTACGACACGCAGGGAATACGTGGGAAGTATTCTTTCTCCCCTATCCCCAGGGATATATATATATATATATATATATATATATATATATATATATATATATATATATATATATATATATATATATTCTGTTTCCCATATATAGTAAAAGCTTTACGGGAGATGAAAGCCGGCAAGGCAGCAGGTTTAGATGGTATTGCAGTGGAATTTATTAAAAAAGGGAGTGACTGTATTATTGACTGGTTGGTAAGGTTATTCAATGTATGTATGACTCATGATGAGGTGCCTGAGGATTGGCGGAATGCGTGCATAGTGCGATTGTACAAAGGCAAAGGGGATAAGAGTGAGTGCTCAAATTACAGAGGTATAAGTTTGTTGAGTATTACTGGTAAATTATATGGGAGGGTATTGATTGAGAGGGTGAAGGCATGTACAGAGCATCAGATTGGGGAAGAGCAGTGTGGTTTCAGAAGTGGTAGAGGATGTGTGGATCAGGTGTTTGCTTTGAAGAATGTGTGTGAGAAATACTTAGAAAAGCAAATGGATTTGTATGTAGCATTTATGGATCTGGAGAAGGCATATGATAGAGTTGATAGAGATGCTCTGTGGAAGGTATTAAGAATATATGGTGTGGGAGGCAAGTTGTTAGAAGCAGTGAAAAGTTTTTATCGAGGATATAAGGCATGTGTAAGTGTAAGAAGACAGGAAAGTGATTGGTTCTCAGTGAATGTAGGTTTGCGGCAGAGGTGTGTGATGTCTCCATGGTTGTTTAATTATTTATGGATGGGTTGTTAGGGATGTGAATGCAAGAGTTTTAGAAAGAGGGGCAAGTATGAAGTCTGTTGTGGATGAGAGAGCTTGGGAAGTGAGTCAGTTGTTGTTCGCTGATGATACAGCGCTGTTGGCTGATTCATCTGTGAAACTGCAGAAGCTGGTGACTGAGTTTGGTAAAGTGTGTGAAAGAAGAAAGTTAAGAGTAAATGTGAATAAGAGCAAGGTAATTAGGTACAGTAGGGTTGAGGGTCAAGTCAATTGGGAGGTAAGTTTGAATGGAGAAAAACTGGAGGAAGTGAAGTGTTTTAGATATCTGGGAGTGGATCTGGCAGCGGATGGAACCATGGAAGCGGAAGTGGATCATAGGGTGGGGGAGGGGGCGAAAATCCTGGGAGCCTTGAAGAATGTGTGGAAGTCGAGAACATTATCTTGGAAAGCAAAAATGGGTATGTTTGAAGGAATAGTGGTTCCAACAATGTTGTATGGTTGCGAGCCGTGGGCTATGGATACAGTTGTGCGCAGGAGAATGGATATGCTGGAAATGAGATGTTTGAGGACAATGTGTGGTGTGAGGTGGTTTCATCGAGTAAATAACGTAAGGTTAAGAGAGATGTGTGGAAATAAAAAGAGCGTGGTTGAGAGAGCAGAAGAGGATGTTTTGAAATGGTTTGGGCACATGGAGAGAATGAGTGAGGAAAGATTGACCAAGAGGATATATGTGTCGGAGGTGGAGGGAACGAGAAGTGGGAGACCAAATTGGAGGTGGAAAGAGGGAGTGAAAAAGATTTTGTGTGATCGGGGCCTGAACATGCAGGAGGGTGAAAGGAGGGCAAGGAATAGAGTGAATTAGATAGATGTGGTATACCGGGGTTGACGTGCTGTCAGTGGATTGAATCAGGGCATGTGAAGCGTCTGGGGTAAACCATGGAAAGCTGTGTAGGTATGTATATTTGCGTGTGTGGACGTATGTATATACAAGTGTATAGGGGGGGGTTGGGCCATTTCTTTCGTCTGTTTCCTTGCGCTATCTCGCAAACGCGTGAGACAGCGGCAAAAAAAAAAAAAAAAATGTTATATATATATATATATATATATATATATATAAAATGTATATATATATATATATATATATATATATATATATATATATATATATGTGTGTGAAAAAAGGAGAGATAGGTAGTATGTTTGAGGAAAGGAACCTGGATGTTTTGGCTCTGAGTGAAACGAAGCTCAAGGGTAAAGGGGAAGAGTGGTTTGGGAATGTCTGGGGAGTAAAGTCAGGGGTTAGTGAGAGGACAAGAGCAAGGGAAGGAGTAGCAATACTCCTGAAACAGGAGTTGTGGGAGTATGTGATAGAATGTAAGAAAGTAAATTCTCGATTAATATGGGTAAAACTGAAAGTTGATGGAGAGAGGTGGGTGATTATTGGTGCATATGCACCTGGGCATGAGAAGAAAGATCATGAGAGGCAAGTGTTTTGGGAGCAGCTGAATGAGTGTGTTACTGGTTTTGATGCACGAGACCGGGTTATAGTGATAGGTGATTTGAATGCAAAGGTGAGTCATGTGGCAGTTGAGGGAATAATTGGTATACATGGGGTGTTCAGTGTTGTAAATGGAAATGGTGAAGAGCTTATAGATTTATGTGCTGAAAAAGGACTGATGATTGGGAATACCTGGTTTAAAAAGCGAGATATACTTAAGTATACTTATGTAAGTAGGAGAGATGGTCAGAGAGCGTTATTGGATTACGTGTTAATTGACAGGCGTGCGAAAGAGAGACTTTTGGATGTTAATGTACTGAGAGGTGCAACTGGAGGGATGTCTGATCATTATCTTGTGGAGGCTAAGGTGAAGATTTGTATGGGTTTTCAAAAAAAAGAAGAGTGAATGTTGGGGTGAAGAGGGTGGTGAGAGTAAGTGAGCTTGGGAAGGAGACCTGTGTGAGGGAGTACCAGGAGAGACTGAGTACAGAATGGAAAAAGGTGAGAACAATGGAAGTAAGGGGAGTGGGGAGGAATGGGATGTATTTAGGGAATCAGTGATGGATTGCGCAAAAGATTCTTGTGGCATGAGAAGAGTGGGAGGTGGGTTGATTAGAAAGGGTAGTGAGTGGTGGGATGAAGAAGTAAGAGTATTAGTGAAAGAGGAGAGAGAGGCATTTGGACTATTTTTGCAGGGAAAAAATGCAATTGAGTGGAGATGTATAAAAGAAAGAGACAGGAGGTCAAGAGAAAGGTGCAAGAGGTGAAAAAAAGGGCAAATGAGAGTTGGGGTGAGAGAGTATCATTAAATTTTAGGGAGAATAAAAAGATGTTCTGGAAGGAGGTAAATAAAGTGCGTAAGACAAGGGAGCAAATGGGAACTTCAGTGAAGGGCGCAAATGGGGAGGTGATAACAAGTAGTGGTGATGTGAGAAGGAGATGGAGTGAGTATTTTGAAGGTTTGTTAAATGTGTTTGATGATAGAGTGGCAGATATAGGGTGTTTTGGTCGAGGTGGTGTGCAAAGTGAGAAGGTTAGGGAAAATGATTTTGTAAACAGAGAAGAGGTAGTGAAAGCTTTGCGGAAGATGAAAGCCGGCAAGGCAGCAGGTTTGGATGGTATTGCAGTGGAATTTATTAAAAAAGGGGGTGACTGTATTGTTGACTGGTTGGTAAGGTTATTTAATGTATGTATGACTCATGGTGAGGTGCCTGAGGATTGGCGGAATGCGTGCATAGTGCCATTGTACAAAGGCAAAGGGGATAAGAGTGAGTGCTCAAATTACAGAGGTACAAGTTTGTTGAGTATTCCTGGTAAATTATATGGGAGGGTATTGATTGAGAGGGTGAAGACATGTACAGAGCATCAGATTGGGTAAGAGCAGTGTGGTTTCAGAAGTGGTAGAGGATGTGTGGATCAGGTGTTTGCTTTGAAGAATGTATGTGAGAAATACTTAGAAAAGCAAATGGATTTGTATGTAGCATTTATGGATCTGGAGAAGGCATATGATAGAGTTGATAGAGATGCTCTGTGGAAGGTATTAAGAATATATGGTGTGGGAGGAAAGTTGTTAGAAGCAGTGAAAAGTTTTTATCGAGGATGTAAGGCATGTGTACATGTAGGAAGAGAGGAAAGTGATTGGTTCTCAGTGAATGTAGGTTTGCGGCAGGGGTGTGTGATGTCTCCATGGTTGTTTAATTTGTTTATGGATGGAGTTGTTAGGGAGGTAAATGCAAGAGTTTTGGAAAGAGGGGCAAGTATGAAGTCTGTTGGGGATGAGAGAGCTTGGGAAGTGAGTCAGTTGTTGTTCGCTGATGATACAGCGCTGGTGGCTGATTCATGTGAGAAACTGCAGAAGCTGATGACTGAGTTTGGTAAAGTGTGTGGAAGAAGAAAGTTAAGAGTAAATGTGAATAAGAGGAAGGTTATTAGGTACAGTAGGGTTGAGGGTCAAGTCAATTGTGAGGTGAGTTTGAATGGAGAAAAACTGGAGGAAGTGAAGTGTTTTAGACATCTGGGAGTGGATCTGGCAGCGGATGGAACAATGGAAGCGGAAGTGGATCATAGGGTGGGGGAGGGGGCGAAAATTCTGGGGGCCTTGAAGAATGTGTGGAAGTCGAGAACATTATCTCGGAAAGCAAAAATGGGTATGTTTGAAGGAATAGTGGTTCCAACAATGTTGTATGGTTGCGAGGCGTGGGCTAGGGATAGAGTTGTGCGCAGGAGGATGGATGTGCTGGAAATGAGATGTTTGAGGACAATGTGTGGTGTGAGGTGGTTTGATCGAGTGAGTAACGTAAGGGTAAGAGAGATGTGTGGAAATAAAAAGAGCGTGGTTGAGAGAGCAGAAGAGGGTGTTTTGAAATGGTTTGGGCACATGGAGAGAATGAGTGAGGAAAGATTGACCAAGAGGATATATGTGTCGGAGGTGGAGGGAACGAGGAAGTGGGAGACCAAATTGGAGGTGGAAAGAGGGAGTGAAAAAGATTTTGTGTGATCGGGGCCTGAACATGCAGGAGGGTGAAAGGAGGGCAAGGAATAGAGTGAATTAGATAGATGTGGTATACCGGGGTTGACGTGCTGTCAGTGGATTGAATCATGGCATGTGAAGCGTCTGGGGTAAACCATGGAAAGCTGTGTAGGTATGTATATTTGCGTGTGTGGACGTATGTATATACAAGTGTATAGGGGGGGGGGTTGGGCCATTTCTTTCGTCTGTTTCCTTGCGCTATCTCGCAAACGCGTGAGACAGCGGCAAAAAAAAAAAAAAAAAATGTATATATATATATATATATATATATATATATATATATATATATATATATATATATATATATATATATATATATATATATATATATATATATATATATATATATATATATATATATATATATATATATATATATATATATATATATATATATATATATATATATATATATATATATATATATATATATATATATATATGTGAAAAAAGGAGAGATAGGTAGTATGTTTGAGGAAAGGAACCTGGATGTTTTGGCTCTGAGTGAAACGAAGCTCAAGGGTAAAGGGGAAGAGTGGTTTGGGAATGTCTGGGGAGTAAAGTCAGGGGTTAGTGAGAGGACAAGAGCAAGGGAAGGAGTAGCAATACTCCTGAAACAGGAGTTGTGGGAGTATGTGATAGAATGTAAGAAAGTAAATTCTCGATTAATATGGGTAAAACTGAAAGTTGATGGAGAGAGGTGGGTGATTATTGGTGCATATGCACCTGGGCATGAGAAGAAAGATCATGAGAGGCAAGTGTTTTGGGAGCAGCTGAATGAGTGTGTTACTGGTTTTGATGCACGAGACCGGGTTATAGTGATAGGTGATTTGAATGCAAAGGTGAGTCATTTGGCAGTTGAGGGAATAATTGGTATACATGGGGTGTTCAGTGTTGTAAATGGAAATGGTGAAGAGCTTATAGATTTATGTGCTGAAAAAGGACTGATGATTGGGAATACCTGGTTTAAAAAGCGAGATATACTTAAGTATACTTATGTAAGTAGGAGAGATGGTCAGAGAGCGTTATTGGATTACGTGTTAATTGACAGGCGTGCGAAAGAGAGACTTTTGGATGTTAATGTACTGAGAGGTGCAACTGGAGGGATGTCTGATCATTATCTTGTGGAGGCTAAGGTGAAGATTTGTATGGGTTTTCAAAAAAAAGAAGAGTGAATGTTGGGGTGAAGAGGGTGGTGAGAGTAAGTGAGCTTGGGAAGGAGACCTGTGTGAGGGAGTACCAGGAGAGACTGAGTACAGAATGGAAAAAGGTGAGAACAATGGAAGTAAGGGGAGTGGGGAGGAATGGGATGTATTTAGGGAATCAGTGATGGATTGCGCAAAAGATTCTTGTGGCATGAGAAGAGTGGGAGGTGGGTTGATTAGAAAGGGTAGTGAGTGGTGGGATGAAGAAGTAAGAGTATTAGTGAAAGAGGAGAGAGAGGCATTTGGACTATTTTTGCAGGGAAAAAATGCAATTGAGTGGAGATGTATAAAAGAAAGAGACAGGAGGTCAAGAGAAAGGTGCAAGAGGTGAAAAAAAGGGCAAATGAGAGTTGGGGTGAGAGAGTATCATTAAATTTTAGGGAGAATAAAAAGATGTTCTGGAAGGAGGTAAATAAAGTGCGTAAGACAAGGGAGCAAATGGGAACTTCAGTGAAGGGCGCAAATGGGGAGGTGATAACAAGTAGTGGTGATGTGAGAAGGAGATGGAGTGAGTATTTTGAAGGTTTGTTAAATGTGTTTGATGATAGAGTGGCAGATATAGGGTGTTTTGGTCGAGGTGGTGTGCAAAGTGAGAAGGTTAGGGAAAATGATTTTGTAAACAGAGAAGAGGTAGTGAAAGCTTTGCGGAAGATGAAAGCCGGCAAGGCAGCAGGTTTGGATGGTATTGCAGTGGAATTTATTAAAAAAGGGGGTGACTGTATTGTTGACTGGTTGGTAAGGTTATTTAATGTATGTATGACTCATGGTGAGGTGCCTGAGGATTGGCGGAATGCGTGCATAGTGCCATTGTACAAAGGCAAAGGGGATAAGAGTGAGTGCTCAAATTACAGAGGTACAAGTTTGTTGAGTATTCCTGGTAAATTATATGGGAGGGTATTGATTGAGAGGGTGAAGACATGTACAGAGCATCAGATTGGGTAAGAGCAGTGTGGTTTCAGAAGTGGTAGAGGATGTGTGGATCAGGTGTTTGCTTTGAAGAATGTATGTGAGAAATACTTAGAAAAGCAAATGGATTTGTATGTAGCATTTATGGATCTGGAGAAGGCATATGATAGAGTTGATAGAGATGCTCTGTGGAAGGTATTAAGAATATATGGTGTGGGAGGAAAGATGTTAGAAGCAGTGAAAAGTTTTTATCGAGGATGTAAGGCATGTGTACATGTAGGAAGAGAGGAAAGTGATTGGTTCTCAGTGAATGTAGGTTTGCGGCAGGGGTGTGTGATGTCTCCATGGTTGTTTAATTTGTTTATGGATGGAGTTGTTAGGGAGGTAAATGCAAGAGTTTTGGAAAGAGGGGCAAGTATGAAGTCTGTTGGGGATGAGAGAGCTTGGGAAGTGAGTCAGTTGTTGTTCGCTGATGATACAGCGCTGGTGGCTGATTCATGTGAGAAACTGCAGAAGCTGGTGACTGAGTTTGGTAAAGTGTGTGGAAGAAGAAAGTTAAGAGTAAATGTGAATAAGAGCAAGGTTATTAGGTACAGTAGGGTTGAGGGTCAAGTCAATTGTGAGGTGAGTTTGAATGGAGAAAAACTGGAGGAAGTGAAGTGTTTTAGACATCTGGGAGTGGATCTGGCAGCGGATGGAACCATGGAAGCGGAAGTGGATCATAGGGTGGGGGAGGGGGCGAAAATTCTGGGGGCCTTGAAGAATGTGTGGAAGTCGAGAACATTATCTCGGAAAGCAAAAATGGGTATGTTTGAAGGAATAGTGGTTCCAACAATGTTGTATGGTTGCGAGGCGTGGGCTATGGATAGACTTGTGCGCAGGAGGATGGATGTGCTGGAAATGAGATGTTTGAGGACAATGTGTGGTGTGAGGTGGTTTGATCGAGTGAGTAACGTAAGGGTAAGAGAGATGTGTGGAAATAAAAAGAGCGTGGTTGAGAGAGCAGAAGAGGGTGTTTTGAAGTGGTTTGGGCACATGGAGAGAATGAGTGAGGAAAGATTGACCAAGAGGATATATGTGTCGGAGGTGGAGGGAACGAGGAGAAGAGGGAGACCAAATTGGAGGTGGAAAGATGGAGTGAAAAAGATTTTGTGTGATCGGGGCCTGAACATGCAGGAGGGTGAAAGGAGGGCAAGGAATAGAGTGAATTGGAGCGATGTGGTATAACGGGGTTGACGTGCTGTCAGTGGATTGAATCAAGGCATGTGAAGCGTCTGGGGTAAACCATGGAAAGCTGTGTAGGTATGTATATTTGCGTGTGTGGACGTATGTATATACATGTGTATGGGGGGGGGGTTGGGCCATTTCTTTCGTCTGTTTCCTTGCGCTACCTCGCTAACGCGGGAGACAGCGACAAAGTATAATAAAAATATAATAATAATAATAATATATATATCTATATATATATATATATATATATATATATATATATATATATATATATATATATATATATATATATATATATATATATATATA
This sequence comes from Panulirus ornatus, assembly GCF_036320965.1. NCBI lineage: Eukaryota > Metazoa > Arthropoda > Malacostraca > Decapoda > Palinuridae > Panulirus > Panulirus ornatus. Next base: position 25,827,970 of record NC_092227.1, read on the forward strand.
TATATATATATATATATATATACAAATATCTTTTTTTTTTTGGCTTTGTCGCTGTGTTCCGCGTTTGCGATGTAGCGCAAGGAAACAGACTAAAGAAATGGACCAACCCACCCCCATACACATGTATATACATACATCCACACACGCAAATATACATACCTACACAGCTTTCCATTGTTTACCCCAAACGCTTCACATGCCCTGATTCAATCCACTGACAGCACGTCAACCCCGGTATACCACATCGATCCAATTCACTCTATTCCTTGCCCTCCTTTCACCCTCCTGCATGTTCAGGCCCCGATCACACAAAATCTTTTTCACTCCATCTTTCCACCTCCAATTTGGTCTCCCTCTTCACCTCGTTCCCTCCACCTCCGACACATATATCCTCTTGGTCAATCTTTCCTCACTCATTCTCTCCATGTGCCCAAACCATTTCAAAACACCCTCTTCTGCTCTCTCAACCACGCTCTTTTTATTTCCACACATCTCTCTTACCCTTACGTTACTTACTCGATCAAACCACCTCACACCACACATTGTCCTCAAACATCTCATTTCCAGCACATCCATCCTCCTGCGCACAACTCTATCCATAGCCCACGCCTCGCAACCATACAACATTGTTGGAACCACTATTCCTTCAAACATACCCATTTTTGCTTTCCGAGATAATGTTCTCGACTTCCACACATTCTTCAAGGCTCCCAGAATTTTCGCCCCCTCCCCCACCCTATGATCCACTTCCGCTTCCATGGTTCCATCCGCTGCCAGATCCACTCCCAGATATCTAAAACACTTCACTTCCTCCAGTTTTTCTCCATTCAAACTTACCTCCCAATTGACTTGACCCTCAACCCTACTGTACCTAATAACCTTGCTCTTATTCACATTTACTCTTAACTTTCTTCTTTCACACACTTACCAAACTCAGTCACCAGCTTCTGCAGTTTCTCACATGAATCAGCCACCAGCGCTGTATCATCAGCGAACAACAACTGACTCACTTCCCAAGCTCTCTCATCCACAACAGACTTCATACTTGCCCCTCTTTCCAAAACTCTTGCATTCACCTCCCTAACAACCCCATCCATAAACAAATTAAACAACCATGGAGACATCACACACCCCTGCCGCAAACCTACATTCACTGAGAACCAATCACTTTCCTCTCTTCCTACACGTACACATGCCTTACATCCTCGATAAAAACTTTTCACTGCTTCTAACAACTTGCCTCCCATACCATATATTCTTAATACCTTCCAGAGAGCATCTCTATCAACTCTATCATATGCCTTCTCCAGATCCATAAATGCTACATACAAATCCATTTGCTTTTCTAAGTATTTCTCACATACATTCTTCAAAGCAAACACCTGATCCACAGATCCTCTACCATTTCTGAAACCACACTGCTCTTCCCCAATCTGATGCTCTGTACATGCCTTCACCCTCTGAGTTAATACCCTCCCATATAATTTACCAGGAATACTCAACAAACTTATACCTCTGTAATTTGAGCACTCACTCTTATCCCCTTTGCCTTTGTACAATGGCACTATGCACGCATTCCGCCAATCCTCAGGCACCTCACCATGAGTCATACATACATTAAATAACCTTACCAACCAGTCAATAATACAGTCACCCCCTTTTTTAATAAATTCCACTGCAATACCATCCAAACCTGCTGCCTTGCCGGCTTTCATCTTCCGCAAACCTTTTACTACCTCTTCTCTGTTTACCAAATCATTTTTCCTAACCCTCTCACTTTGCACTCCACCTCGACGAAAACACCCTATAACTGCCACTCTATCATCAAACACATTCAACAAACCTTCAAAATTCTCACTCCATCTCCTTCTCACAACACCACTACTTGTTATCACCTCCCCATTTGCGCCCTTCACTGAAGTTCCCATTTGCTCCCTTGTCTTAGCACTTTATTTACCTCCTTCCATAACATCTTTATATCTCCCTAAAATTTAATGATACTCTCTCACCCCAACTCTCATTTGCCCTCTTTTTCACCTCTTGCACCTTTCTCTTGACCTCCTGTTCTTTCTTTTATACGTCTCCCACTGAATTGTATTTTTCCCAGCAAAAATCGTCCAAATGCCTCTCTCATCTCTTTCACTAATAATCTTACTTCTTCATCACACCACTCACTACCCTTTCTAATCAACCCACCTCCCACTCTTCTCATGCCACAAGCATCTTTTGCGAAATCCATCACTGATTCCCTAAACACATCCCATTCCTCCCCCACTCCCCTTACTTCCATTCTTCTCACCTTTTTCCATTTTGTACTCAGTCTCTCCTGGTACTTCCTCACACAAGTCTCCTTCCCAAGCTCACTTACTCTCACCACCCTCTTCACCTCAACATTCACTTTTCTTTTCTGAAAACCCGCATAAATCTTCACCTTAGCCTCCACAAGATAATGATCAGACATCATCCAGTTGCACCTCTCAGCACATTAACATCCAAAAGTCTCTCTTTCGCGCGCCTGTCAATTAACACGTAATCCAATAACGCTCTCTGGCAATCTCTCCTACTTACATACGTATACTTATGTATATCTCGCTTTTTAAACCAGGTATTCCCAATCACCAGTCCTTTTTCAGCACATAAATATACAAGCTCTTCACCATTTCCATTTACAACACTACTGAACACCCCATGTATAACAATTATTCCCTCAACTGTCACATTACTCACCTTTGCATTCAAATCACCCATCACTATAACCCGGTCTCGTGCATCAAAACCACTAACACCCTCATTCAGCTGCTCCCAAAACACTTGCCTCTCATGATCTTTCTTCTCATGCCCAGGTGCATATGCACCAATAATCACCCATCTCTCTCCATCAACTTTCAGTTTTACCCATATTAATCGAGAATTTACTTTCTTTCATTCTATCACATACTCCCACAACTCCTGTTTCAGGAGTACTGCTACTCCTTCCCTTGCTCTTGTCCTCTCACTAACCCCTGACTTTACTGCCAAGACATTCCCAAACCACTCTTCCCCTTTACCCTTTAGCTTCGTTTCACTCAGAGCCAAAACATCCAGGTTCCTTTCCTCAAACATACTACCTATCTCTCCTTTTTTCACATCTTGGTTACATCCACACACATTTAGACACCCCAGTCTGAGCCTTCGAGGAGGATAAGCACTCCCCGCGTGACTCCTTCTTCTGTTTCCCATTTTAGAAAGTTAAAAAATACAAGGAGGTGAGGATTGCTGGCCCCTCGCTCCCGTCCCCTCTAGTCGCCTTCTACGACACGCGAGGAATGCGTGGGAAGTATTCTTTCACCCCTATCCCCAGGGATAATTATATATATATATATATATATATATATATATATATATATATATATATATATATATATATATATATATATATATATATATATATATATATATATATATATACATATATGCATACATACACATACATACGCACATATACACACACACACACATATACATATATATACATATGAAAAATGTAAGAAATAATATAGAAAACTGAAACTTCTAGCTTGAAATGAAATGAAAAAATGGATGTCACATAATGGTTCAACCTCTGTCTATGGAAAAGGGAAATGTATAATTTATTTACACAAACGTCAATAGTAGTTCTCATCAATTTAACCACTGTATCAATAAGCTTCAATGTCTAAACTACATTTTTTCCAATTTCACTATTTTCTTGTCAAAGCACCATGTATGAAAACTATCACTCCAGTAACACAACTAAAAACATTTACTTCCCCTTTAAAAAAGTTCTGGGGAAGTCTGTCTCGATACACTGCGGGACACTCTACCACCTGGCTAGGTTTGTGTTGCAATGGTACTTGATTCACAAACGTAGCAGCATCACTAGCCAGAATAATATCTGTATGAGCCTCTCATATATATATATATATATATATATATATATATATATATATATATATATATATATATATATATATATATATATATATATATATATATATATATATATATATCCCTGGGGATAGGGTAGAAAGAATACTTCCCACGCATTCCTCACGTGTCGTAGAAGGCGTCTAAAGGGGACGGAGCGCGGGGCGAGAAACCCTCCCCTTCTTGTATTTTAACTTTCTAATAGGAAACAGAAGAAGGAGTCACGTCGTGAGTGTTCATTTTCCTTGAAGGTTCGGACTGTGGTGTCAAAATGTGTGTGGACGTAACCAAGATGAGAGAAAAGGAGACCTAGGTATTATGTTTGAGGAAAGGATCCTGGCTGTTTTGTCTGTGAGTGAAACGAAAGTCAAGGGTAAAGCGGATGAGTGGTTTGGGAATGTCTTGGGAGTAAACTCGGGGTTAGTGAGTGGACAAGAGCAAGGGAAGGAGTAGCACTACTCCTGGAACAGGAGTTGTGGGAGTATATGATAGAGTGTAAGAAAGTATATTCTCGATTGATATGGGTAAAACTGAAAGATGATGGAGAGAGTTGGTTGATTATAGGTGCATATGCACATGGTTAAGAGAAGAAAGATCATGAGAGGCAAGTGTTTTAGGAGCAGCTAAATGAGTGTGTTAGTGATTTTGCTGCACAAGACTGGGTTATAGTGATGGGTGATTTGAATGCAAAGGTGAGTAATGTGGCAGTTGAGGGAAAAATTGGTATACATGGGGTGTTCAGTGTTGTGAATGGAAATGGTAAAGAGTTTGTAGATTTATGTTCTGTAAAAGGACTGGTGATTGGAAATACCTGGTTTACAAAGCGTGATATATATAAGTATACGTATGTAAGTAGGAGAGATAGCCAGAGAGCGTTATTGGAGTACGTGATGATTGATAGACGTGCTAAAAAGAGACTTTTGGATGTTAATGTGCTGAGAGGTGCAACTGGAGGGATGTCTGATCATTATCTAGTGTAGGCGAAGGTAAAGACTTGTATGGGTTTTCAGAAAAGAAGAGAAAATGTTGCTGTGAAGACAGTGGTGAGAGTAAGTGAGCTTGGGAAATAGACTTGTGTGAGGAAGTACCAGGAGAGACTGAGTACAGAATGGAAAAAGTTGAGAATAAAGGAGGTAAGGTGAGTTGGGGGAGGAATGGGATGTATTTAGGGAAGCAGTGACGGCTTGCGCAAAAGATGCTTGTGGCATGAGAAGCGGGAGAGGTGGGTTGATTAGAAAGGGTAGTGAGTGGTGGGATAAAGAAGTAAGATTATTAATGAAAGAGAGGAGAGAGGCATTTGAACGATTTTTACAGGGAAAAAGTGGAAATGAATGTGAGATGTATAAAAGAAAGAGGCAGGAGGTCAAGAGAGAGGTGTAAGAGGTGACAAAGTGGCAAATGAGAGTTGGGGTGAGAGAGTATCATTAAATTTCAGGATGAATAAAAAGATGTTTTGGAAGGAGATATATAAAGTGCGTAAGACAAGAGCGCAAATGAGATCTTCAGTGAAGGGGGCTAATGGGGATGTGATAACAAGTAGTGGTGATGTGAAAGTTAGATGGAGTGAGTATTTTCAAGGTTTGTTGAATGTGTTTGATGATAGAGTGGCAGATATAGGGTGTTTTGGTCGAGGTGGAGTGTAAAGTGAGAGGGTTAGGAAAACTGATTTGGTAAACAGAGAAGAGTTAGTAAATGCTTTGCGGAAGATGAAAGCTGGCAAGGCAGCAGGATTGGATGGTATTGCAGTAGAATTTATTAAAAAAGGTAGTGGGTGTATTGCTGACTTGTTGGTAAGGTTATTTAATGTATGTATGATTCATTGTGAGGTGTCTGAGGATTGGCGGAATGCTTGCACAGTGCCATTGTACAAAGGCAAAGGGGATAAGAGTGAGTGCTTAAATTACAGAGGTATAAGTTTGTTGAGCATTCCTGGTAAACTATATGGGAGGGTATTGATTGAGAGGATGAAGGCATGTACAGAGCATAAGACTGGGGAAGAGCAGTATGGTTTCAGAAGTGGTAGAGGATATGTGGATCCGGTGTTTGCTTTGAAGAATGTATGTGAGAAATACTTAGAAAAGCAAATGGATTTGTATGCAGCATTAATGAATCTGGAGAAGGCATGTGATAGAGTTGATAGAGATGCTCTGTGGAAGGTATTAAGAATATATGGTGTGGGAGCAAGTTGTTAGGAACAGTGAAAAGTTTTTATCGAGGATGTGAGGCATGTGTACGTGTAGGAAGAGAGGAAAGTGATTGGTTCTCAGTGAGTGTAGGTTTGCGGGAGAGGTGTGTGATGTCTCCATGGTTTTTTAATATGTTTATGGAAGGGGTTGTTAGGGAGGTGAATGCAAGAGTTTTGTAAAGAGTCGCAAGTATGGAGTCTGTTGGGGATGAAAGAGCTTGGAAAGTGAGTCAGTTTATGTTCACTGATGATACAGCGCTGGTGGCTGATTCATTTGAGAAACTGTAGAAGCTGGTGTGTGAAAGAAGAAAGTTAAGAGTAAATGTGAATAAGAGCAAGGTTATTAGGTACAGTAGGGTTGAGGGTCAAGTCCATTGGGTGGTAAGTTTGAATGGAGAAAAACTCGAGGAAGTAAAATGTTTTAGATATTTTAGGGATATATATGTAAATATCCCTGGGGATAGGGGAGAAAGAATACTTCCCACCCATTACTCACGTGTCGTAGAAGGCGTCTAAATGGGACGGGAGCGGAGGGCCAGAAACCCTCCCCTCCTTGTATTTTGACTTTCTAAAAGGAGAAACAGAAGAAGGAGTCACGCGGGGAGTGCTCATCCTCCTCGAAGGCTCAGACTGGGGTGTCTAAATGTGTGTGGATGTAACCAAGATGAGAAAAGAGGAGAAATAGGTAGAATGTTTGAGGAATAGAGCCTGGATGTCTTGGCTGTGAGTGAAACGAAGTTCAAGGGTAAAGGGGAAGAGTGATTTGGGAATGTTTTGGGAGTAAAGTGAGGGGTTAGGGACAGGACAAGAGCAAGGGAAGGAGTAGCACTACTTCTGAAACAGGAGTTGTGGGAGTATGTGATAGAGTGTAAGAAAGCAAATTCTAGATTGATATGGGTAAAACTGAAAGTTGATGGAGAGAGGTGGGTGATTATTGGTGCATATACACCTGGGCATGAGAAGAAAGATCATGAGGGGCAAGTGTTTTGGGAGCAGCTGAATGAGTGTGTTAGTAGTTTTGATGCAAAAGACCGGGTTATAGCGATGGGTGATTTGAATGGAAAGATGAGAAATGTGGCGGTTGAGGGAATAATTGGTATACACAGGGTGTTTAGTGTTGTAAATGGAAATGGTGAAGAGCTTGTGGATTTGTGTACTGAGAATGGACTGATGATTGGAATACCAGATTTAAAAAGCGAGATATACATAAGTATACGCATGTAAATAGGAGAGATGGCCAGAGAGCGTTATAGGATTACGTGTTAGTTGATAAGCGCGCGAAAGAGAGACTTTTGGATGTTAATGTGCTGAAAGGTGCAACTGGAGGGATATCGGATCATTATCTTGTGGAGGCTAAGGTGAAGATTTGCAGGGGTTTTCAGAAAAGAAGAGTGAATGTTGGGGTGAAGAGAGTGGTGAGAGTAAGTGAGCTTGGGAAGACTTGTTTGAGGAAGTACCAGGAGAGACTGAGTACAGAATGGAAAAAGGTGAGAACAAAGGAGGTAAGGGGAGTGGGGGAGGAATGGGATGTATTTAGGGAAGCAGTGATGGTTTTCGCAAAAGATACTTGTGGCATGAGAAGCGTGGGAGGTAGGTTGATTAGAAAGGGTAGCGAGTGGTGGGATTATGAAGTAAAATTGTTAGTGAAAGAGAAGAGAGAGGCATTTTGACGATTTTCGCAGGAAAAAATGCAAATGAGTGGGAGATGTATAAAAGAAAGAGGCAGGAGGTCAAGCGAAAGGTGCAAGAGGTGAAAAAGCGGTCAAATGAGAGTTGGGATGAGAGAGTATCAATAAATTTTAGGGAGAATAAAAAGATGTTTTGGAAGGAGGTAAATAAAGTGCGTAAGACAAGGGAACAAATGGGAACTTCAGTCAAGGGAGCAAATAGGGAGGTGATAACAAGTAGTGGTGATGTGAGAAGGAGATGGAGTGAGTATTTTGAGGGTTTGTTGAATATGTTTGATGATAGAGTGGCAGATATAGGGTGTTTTGGTCGAGGTGGTTTACAAAGTGAGAGGGTTAGGGAAAATCATTTGGTAAACAAAGAAGAGGTAGTATAACCTTTGCGGAAAATGAAAGCCGGCAAGGCAGCAGGTTTGGATGGTATTGCAGTGGAATTTACTAAAGAAGGGGGTGACTTTATTGTTGACTGGTTGGTAAGGTCATTTAATGTATGTATGATTCATGGTGAGCTGCCTGAGTGCTGAATGCTTGCATAGTGCCATTGTACAAAGGCAAAGGGGATAAGAGTGAGTCCTCAAATTATAGAGGTATAAGTTTGTTGGGTATTCCTGGTAAATTATATGGGAGGGTATTGATTGAGAGGGTGAAGGCATGTACAGAGCATCAGATTGGGGAAGAGCATTGTGGTTTCAGAAGTGGTAGAGGATGTGTGGATCAGGTGTTTGCTTTGAAGAATGTATTTGAGAAATACGTAGAAAAGCAAATGGATTTGTATATAGCATTGATGGATCTGGAGAAGGCATATGATAGAGTTGATACAGATGCTCTGTGGAAGGTATTAAGAATATATGGTGTGGGAGGCAAGTTGTTAGAAGCAGTGAAAAGTTTTTATCGAGGATGTAAAGCATATATACATGTAGGAAGAGAGGAAAGTGATTGGTTCTCAGTGAATGTAGGTTTGCGGCAGGGGTGTTTGATGTGTCCATGTTTGTTTAATTGTTTATGGATGGGGTTGTTAGAAAGGTGAATGCAAGAGTTGTGGAAAGAAGGGCAAGTATGCAGTCCGTTGTGGATGAGAGAGCTTGGGAAGTGAGTCAGTTGTTGTTCGCTGACGATACAGCGCTGGTGGCTGATTCAAGCGAGAAACTGCGGCACCTGGTGACTGAATTTGGTAAAGTGTGTGAAAGAAGAAAGTTAAGAGTAAATGTGAATAAGAGCAAGGTTATTAGGTACAGTAGGGATGAGGGTCAAGTCAATTGGGAGGTAAGTTTGAATGGAGAAAAACTGGAGGAAGTGAAGTGTTTTAGATATTTGGGAGTGGATCTGGCAGCGGATGGAACCATGGAAGCGGAAGTGAATCATAGGGTGGGGGAGGGGGCTAAAATTTCGGGAGCGTTGAAGAATGTTTGGAAGTCGAGAACATTATCTCGGAAAACAAAAATGGGTATGTTTGAAGGAATAGTGGTTCCAACAATGTGGTATGGTTGCGAGGCGTGGGCTATGGATAGAGTTGTGCGCAGGAGGGTGGATGTGCTGGAAATGAGATGTTTGAGGACAATATTTGGTGTGAGGTGGTTTGATCGAGTAAGTAATGTAAGGGTAATAGAGATGTGTGGAAATAAAAAGAGTATGGTTGAGAGAGCAGAAGAGGGTGTTTTGAAATGGTTTGGTCACATGGAGAGAATGAGTGTGGAATGATTGACCAAGAGGATATATGTGTCAGAGGTGGAGGGAACGAGGAGAAGTGGGAGACGAAATTGGAGGTGAAGAGATGGAATGAAAAAGATTTTGAGTGATCGGGGCCTGAACATGCAGGAGGGTGAAAGGCGTGCAAGAAATAGAGTGAATTGGAACGATGTGGTATACCGGGTCGACGTGCTGTCAATGGATTGAACCAGGGCATGTGAAGCGTCTGGGGTAAACCATGGAAAGTTCTCTGGGGCCTGGATGTGGAAAGGGAGCTCTGGTTTCGGTGCATTATTACATGACAGCTAGAGGCTGAGTGTGAACGAATGGGGCCTTTGTTGTCTTTTCCTAGCGCTACCTCGCACACATGAGGGGGGAGGGTGTTGTTATTCCATATGTGGCGAGGTGGCGATGGGAATAAATAAAGGCAGACAGTATGAATTATATACATGTGTATATATGTATATGTCTGTTCGTATATATATATGTGTACATTGAGATGTATAGGTATGTATATTTGCGTGTGTGGACGTGTATGTATATACATGTGTATGTGGGTGGGTAGGATCATTTCTTTCGTCTGTTTCCTTGCGCTACCTCGCTAACGCGGGAGACAGCGACAAAGGAAAATAAATAGATCAATAAATATGATATATATATATATATATATATATATATATATATATATATATATATATATATATATATATATATATATATATTTTTTTTTTTTTTTTTTTTTTGCTTTGTCGCTGTCTCCCGCGTTTGCGAGGTAGCGCAAGGAAACAGACGAAAGAAATGGCCCAACCCACCCCCATACACATGTATATACATACGTCCACACACGCAAATATACATACCTACACAGCTCTCCATGGTTTACCCCAGACGCTTCACATGCCCTGATTCAATCCACTGACAGCACGTCAACCCCGGTATACCGTATCGCTCCAATTCACTCTATTCCTTGCCCTCCTTTCACCCTCCTGCATGTTCAGGCCCCGATCACACAAAATCTTTTTCACTCCATCTTTCCACCTCCAATTTGGTCTCCCTCTTCTCCTCGTTCCCTCCACCTCCGACACACATATCCTCTTGGTCAATCTTTCCTCACTCATTCTCTCCATGTGTCCAAACCATTTCAAAACACCCTCTTCTGCTCTCTCAACCACGCTCTTTTTATTTACACACATCTCTCTTACCCTTACGTTACTCACTCGATCAAACCACCTCACACCACACATTGTCCTCAAACATCTCATTTCCAGCACATCCATCCTCCTGCGCACAACTCTATCCATAGCCCCGCCTCGCAACCATACAACATTGTTGGAACCACTATTCCTTCAAACATACCCATTTTTGCTTTCCGAGATAATGTTCTCGACTTCCACACATTCTTCAAGGCTCCCAGAATTTTCGCCCCCTCCCCCATCCTATGATCCACTTCCGCTTCCATGGTTCCATCCGCTGCCAGATTCACTCCCAGATATCTAAAACACTTTACTTCCTCCAGTTTTTCTCCATTCAAACTCACCTCCCAATTGACTTGACCCTCAACCCTACTGTACCTAATAACCTTGCTCTTATTCACATTTACTCTTAACTTTCTTCTTTCACACACTTTACCAAACTCAGTCACCAGCTTCTGCAGTTTCTCACATGAATCAGCCACCAGCGCTGTATCATCAGCGAACAACAACTGACTCACTTCCCAAGCTCTCTCATCCCCAACAGACTTCATACTTGCCCCTCTTTCCAAAACTCTTGCATTCACCTCCTTAACAACCCCATCCATAAACAAATTAAACAACCATGGAGACATCACACACCCCTGCCGCAAACCTATATTCACTGAGAACCAATCACTTTCCTCTCTTCCTACACGTACACATGCCTTACATCCTCGATAAAAACTTTTCACTGCTTCTAACAACTTGCCTCCCACACCATATATTCTTAATACCTTCCACAGAGCATCTCTATCAACTCTATCGTATGCCTTCTCCAGATCCATAAATGCTACATACAAATCCATTTGCTTTTCTAAGTATTTCTCACATACATTTTTCAAAGCAAACACCTGATCCACACATCCTCTACCACTTCTGAAACCACACTGCTCTTCCCCAATCTGATGCTCTGTACATGCCTTCACCCTCTCAATCAATACCCTCCCATATAATTTACCAGGAATACTCAACAAACTTATACCTCTGTAATTTGAGCACTCACTCTTATCCCCTTTGCCTTTGTACAATGGCACAATGCACGCATTCCGCCAATCCTCAGGCACCTCACCATGAGTCATACATACATTAAATAACCTTACCAACCAGTCAACAATACAGTCACCCCCTTTTTTAATAAATTCCACTGCAATACCATCCAAACCTGCTGCCTTGCCGGCTTTCATCTTCCGCAAAGCTTTTACTACCTCTTCTCTGATTACCAAATCATTTTCCCTAACCCTCTCACTTTGCACACCACCTCGACCAAAACACCCTATATCTGCCACTCTATCATCAAACACATTCAACAAACCTTCAAAATACTCACTCCATCTCCTCACATCACCACTACCTGTTATCACCTCTCCATTTGCGCATTCACTGAAGTTCCCATTTGCTCCCTTGTCTTACGCACTTTATTTACCTCCTTCCAGAACATCTTTTTATTCTCCCTAAAATTTAATGATACTCTCTCACCCCAACTCTCATTTGCCCTTTTTTTCACCTCTTGCACCTTTCTCTTGACCTCCTGTCTCTTTCTTTTATACATCTCCCACTCAATTGCATTTTTTCCCTGCAAAAATCGTCCAAATGCCTCTCTCTTCTCTTTCACTAATACTCTTACTTCTTCATCCCACCACTCACTACCCTTTCTAATCAACCCATCTCCCACTCTTATATATATATATATATATATATATATATATATATATATATATATATATATATATATATATATATATATATATATATATATATATACACCACAAGCCAAGTTTAATACACATGAAGCAATTATGGATCTGTTTATCAGCAAGAATGGTAACGGAATTAAAGAAAATTGGTTGCAAAGACGAGAGACGCGTTCAAATTGCTCTCTCTAGGAAGGTTATGGAAAGGAATAATAATCACTTTTAAATGCCCCAGTAGCGTGACATTGTTTATGTTGGGAAGTTCTTCAGACTAAAGGGAGAACTGCACTTAACGTTGTAGTTGGATTCTTGTTGAAAGAGGCAGTAGAAGGATTTAATGAAACACTTCTCGTTTAGTTAAAACAAAATGGAAAATTAGAATCATTCAGAACTATTAGCAAAAAACACAGAATCCTTAGAACCTTGGAATTCTTTAAGAATTTATGGTTTAAAAGGTTCGCTTCCATATGGAGTGTTAGATGAGTTATACACACAGTGAAAATGTATGCAGTATTACAATAATTTCTAACCTCTCCGAGGTTTCACAATCGTGCTTAAAACCTGAAGAAGGAGTTATAAAATTTTTAGTTGGTGCATTTCTCTTGACGTTGATCGTGACAGTTGATATTCCTAAAGACCAGACAACCAGCCAACCTCAACGTATGAGGAAAGTTAGAACTTAATCGGTTTGTGATGATAAGATGATGTTGATGGCGCTAATTACCCTCGTAGTTGATACTATGCCCAAAGCACAGCTTGCCACCTAGCCAGTATGTTTAAACAAATAAGTTGAAATAAGTGAGTTTACGTACAGAAATAAAATACACAACAAAGAAAAAACATACATACACAAAAACAACTGAATGTGCAAGCGTAGAAACATACATACAGCCAAGCGAATGAATGGACACAAGCATGTATACAATTGATTACTAGTGAATGGCAAACAGCTGGAATGAAGCGCCTAAATCAGGATAAACGCACCTGACATTGTTGGAGTTGTGGCAGCAAATCTGCCTACAGAAATAAGATTTCGTTTCATCTGTTTAAGGTGTACTTAATGCCACAGAGGGAAGGAACTGACAAAGGAGGAGGGAGGACCGGTCATCCAAATAACAGATAGCTTTGAGTGTCACGATACATTGGAAGATTTCCCATTCAGATAGTACATGATACGAAGAGTAAATATAGAAAAAAGTGAATAGATGTTTGCACCACAAAATCCTTCAAATGATGTTAACGATCAGTGACAAATATATAATGATAACAATGAAAGAACAGTCAAGATGTTATCTGCAACAGCAAAACATGCAGTTCTTAGGGATTGTTACCTACTAACAATGGGAATTTGAATTATGAATAGACTAGGGGAATTCGGAATCTCATGCAACAGAAGGTCATGGAGCCACAAATATCAAGAGTGTGCATAAATTAATTGTCTATACCAGCATGTCAACGAAGACATTAGGATGAGAAGGACCGATAAACCATGATTGCTGAATTTCATCTTCACATATATTTGCATGGATAATGAAAATATTATATATGATACGTTAATAGGAATATGTAATCATATGATGCTTAAGTTTGACGATATGGTAAGTGAAGAAGTAAAAAGACCAGAGACGAGACGAAGAAGATGCATTATGGTGATAACTACATAGAAGGTGATGATATCTTAGTAAGATTACTTTAAAGAGAGTTCAGTAACGCTGTGGTAAAAGGCTCTGCAAATTTTACAGTGAAGGAATATGATCATTGGCACTTATAGACTAAGATACATACATAAGGGAAAATGAAAGCCAAAAGAATGGTTGATTAAAACTGTCAGTAAGCAAAAGCTTCGAGAAGTGATCTAACGAAGATATAGGCAACACTCCAGCTAGCTAACATTTGTAAGGAATAATAGAGCAATAAACGGAAAAAAATGAAGAAAATATTGTGAACAAAGCAGGAAGAAATCCAAAATTTTCTCATAGATTCATTAGGAGTAAATTGTCAGTTGATGAACAGCTAATCAGTTTAAGGAATTCAAAAAGAGAAGCTATAGAGGAACTGAATAACAAGGTCAAAGTCATTTTCACCGTGCAAGACACTGTACTCCAACACTAGTTGATGAACAGCTTCTCAGACCAAGGAATTCAAAAAGAATAGCTATAGAGGATGATGTAAGAATATGTGATGAACTGAATGACAAGTTCAAAAGCATTTCCACAGCGCAAGACACTATCCGTCAACACTGGTGATATGGAATGGGGAGGAAAACCTGGAAAGCAATGATGTATCTAGGAAAGGCATAAGTTATTGTCTCATACAGAACTTATGGTCCTCGTGAAATTTCACTGTCTATACTGAATATGTGAGATGTGTGCAGATGCACTTGATAAACTTTTTGAAATTCATTCAAGATGCATGACCAAGAGTGTGAAAAAGGGCGAAAGTTGCACCTTTCTATACGAAAGAAGACCGGAAAGAGACGCTGAACTATAGATTCTTACTGACGAGAATGGTCTGTAAAGTAGTGGAAAAGGTGGTAAGAAAGTAAATGGGTAACTTTTTTGCAGAGGAACAATTGCCTAAAAGAAAGACTACAAGGTTTTAGGGGGAAGCTATGCATAAACCTCAGATTTCTATGAAAAAATAGGTTCGTTCTTGGACAAAAGAGAAGACTGGGACGACCATAAATCATAAATCAGGGCTGAAAGGCTTGGGTGCGTTTCAGAATAACCTTATATATATTTCGCTTCATTTCCACCACTGACAACATTTGAATTTCCTTAGTTGCATGAAAGTTCCAGTTGTTCTCCCTATATGATATATCTGTCTTTCTGCTCTTACCACATGAATGTATGAGATTATGCTCTCTTCTTCTATCACAAACAGCCTAGTGAGGAAACAGTGGTCTCTTAATGCCTGAATTCCTTTGTATTCCGTTTGCATAGGGGCTTCTGAATCTCCAAGGATGAACTATACATAAAGATGAGAAATTTTTTCACGAGACTATACACTGACTGTACTGATATTGAAAATGTTGAACGGTAACTTATACCAATTTTCATTGCATCAATTCACAAGGAAACTTTTTCACCAGACAAAATTACATCTCATAGCTTTAAGTTTCACTCAGTTATTTTCTTTTCACATTAACTGAGACGACACTGCCAGTTGAAGTCCTATTCAAGACACTCTCATGAAAGAAAGTGGCAGGAGGTCAAGAGGAAGGTGCAAGAGTTGAAAAGGAGGGCAAATGAGAGTTAGGGTGAGAGAGTATCATTAAACTTTAGGGAAAATATAAATGTTTTGGAAGGAGGTAAATAACGTACGAAAGACAAGAGAAGAAATGGGAACATTGGTGAAGGGAACAAGGGGGAAGTGGTAACAGGTAACGATGAAGTAAGAAGGAGACAGAGTGAGTATTTTGAAGGTTTGTTGAATGTGTTTGTTGATAGAGTGGAAGATGTAGGGTGTTTTGGTTGGGGTGGTGTGAGAAGTGAGATGGTAAGGGAGAATAGTTTGGTTAAGAGAGAAGAGGTGGTGAAAGCATTGCAGTAGATGAAATCCGGCAAGGCGACGGGTTTGGATGGTATTCCAGTTGAACTCATTAATAAAGGGGGTGAATGTGTTGTTGATTAGTTGGTGAGGATGTTCACGGTATGTATGGATCACAGTGAAGTGTCTAAAAATTGGCGGAATGTTTGTATAGTGACATTGTATAAAGGCAAAGGGGATAAAGGTGAGTGTTCAAATTACAGAGGCTCAAGTTTGTTGAGTATTCCTGGAAAATTGTATGGGAAGGTATTGGCTGAGAGGGTGAAGGGATGTACAGAGCATCAGACTGGGAAGGTGCAGTGTGGTTTCAGAAGTGATAGAGGATGTGTGGATCAGGCGTTGGCTTTGAAGAATGTGTTTAACAAATACTTAGAAAAACAGATGGATTTGTATATGGAATTTATGGATTTGGAGAAGGCATATGATAGAGATAATAGAGATGCTTTGTAGAAGGCCTTAAGAGTATATTGTGTGGGAGGTAAGCTGTTAGCAACAGTGAAATGTTTGTACCAAGAATGTAGGGCATGTGTCCGAGGATGAAGAGAGGAGAATGATTGGTTCCCATTGAAGGTCGGTCTGCAGCAGGGATGTGTGATGTTTCCATGGCTGTTTAATTTGTTTATGGATGGTGAGGTGAGGAAGGTAAATGCAAGATTTTTGTGAGACGGGCGAGTATACAGTCTGTTACGATGCCTGGGAAGTGAGTCAGTTGCTGTTCGCTGATCGTACAGCAATTATAATAGTAATTATAATAGTAATTAGTAATTATAATAATAATTATAATAGTAATTATAATAATAATGTTAATGATAATAATACTATTATTAATGATAATGATAATATTAATAATGATAATGATAATACTAATAATGATAATAATAATAATAGTAATAATAATGATAATGATAATAATGATAACATCAATAATAATAATAATGATAATAGTAATAGTAATAATAATAATGATTATATTAATAATAATAATATTAATAATAATAATAATAATGATAATAATAATAATAATAATAGTAATAATAATAATAATGATAATGATAATACTAATGATGATAACACATTCAATAAACCTACAAAATACTCACTCCATCCCCTACTCACATCACCACTACTTGTTATTAACTCCCCATTAGCCCCCTTTCACTGATGTTCCCTTATGTTTTCTTGTTTTACGCACATTATTTACCTCCTTCTAAAGCATCTTTTTATTCTCCCTAGAATTTAATGATACTTTCTTACCCCAACTCTCATTTGCCCTATCTTTCGCCTCTTCTACCTTTCTCTTGACCTCCTGCCTCTTTCTTTTATACATCTCCCAGTCATTTGCACTATTTCCTCGCAAAAAACGTCCAAATGCCTCTTTCTTCTCTTTCACTAACAATCGTATTTCTTCATCCAACCACTCACTATCATTTTTAATCTGCCCACCTCCCAAGCTTCTCGTGCCAGAAGCATCCTTAGTGTAAGCCATCACTTCTTCCCTAAATATATCCCATTCCTCATGCACTCCCATTTCGTTAAATGATGGAGTGACAAATGTAGGATGTTTATGGTCGAGGTAGTGTGCGATGTGAGAGGGTCAGGGAGAATAATTTTGTAAATAGAGTAGAGGTAGTGAAAGATTTGTGGAGGATGAAAGCCAGCAAGGCGGCGGGTTTGGATGGTATTGCAGTGGAATTTATGAAAACTAGGGGGTTGTTGACTGGTTGATGACGGTATTCAGTGTGTGTATGGCTCATGGTGAAGTGCTTGAGGATTGGCGAAATGCATGCATAGTGTAATTGTACATTAGCAAAGGGGATAAAGGTAAGTGTTCAAATTGCAGAGGTATAAGTTTGTTGAGTATTCTTAGGAAAATATATGGAAGGGTATTGATTGAGAGGGTGAAGGCATGTACAGAGCATCAGATTGGGGAAGAGCAGTATAGTTTCAGAAGTGGTAGAGGATGCAAGGATCTGGTGTTTCCCTTGAAAAATGTATGTGAGAAATACTTAGAAAAACAGTTGGATTTTTATGTAGCATTTAAGGATCAGGAGAGGGCATAAGATAGAGATGATAGAGATGCTCTATGGAAGGTATTATGCGTATATGGTATGGGAGGTAAGTTGGTAGAAACAGTGAAAAGCTTTTAAAGAGGATATAAGGCTTGTGTACGAGTAGGAAGAGAGGAAAGCGATTGGTTCTCAGTGAGCGTCATTTTGCGGCAAGGGTGTGCGATGTCTCCATGGTTGTTTAAGTTGCTTATCGATGGTGTTGCTAGGGAGGTGAATGTAAGAATTTTGGAGAGAGGGGCAAGTATGCAGTCTGTTGTGGATGAGAGGACTAGGGAAATGAGTCAGTTCTTTTTCGCTGATGATACGGCGTGGGTGGCTGATTCGGGTGAGAAACTGCAGAAGCTGGTGACAGAGTTTGGTAAAGTGTGTGAAAGAAGGAAGCTGAGAGTAAATGTGAATAAAAGCAAGGTTGTTAGGTACAATAGGGTTGAGAGACGAGTCAAACGGGAGGTAAGTTTGAATGGAGAAACTGGAGGAAGTTAAGTGCTTTAGATATCTGGGAGTGGATTTGCAGTGGATGGAACCATGGAACCGGAAGTGAGTCACAGTTCTGGGACGTTGAAAAATGTGTGGAAGGCGAGACCTCTACCTCGGAAAGCGAAAATGGGTATGTTTGAAGGAATAGTGGTTCCTACAATGTTATATGGTTGTGAGACATGGGCTATAGATAGGGTTGTGCAAAGGAGGATAGATATGTTAAAAATGAGATGTCTGAGGACAATATATGGTGTGAGGTGGTTTAATTAAGTAATGAAAGGGTAGGAGAGATGTGTGGTAATGATATGAGTGTGGTTAACAGAGCAGAGGAGGTTGTATTGAAATGGTTTGGTCACAGAAAGGAAATGAATGAGGAAAGATTGACAAAGAGGATATATGTGTCAGAGGTGGAGGAACTGAGGAGTGGGACACCAAATTGGAGGTAGAAGAATGAATGGAAAAAGATTTTGAGTGATCGGGGCCTGAACATGCAGGAGGGTGAAAGGTGTGCAAGGAATAGAGTAAATTTGGAACGATGTTGTATACCGGGGTCGACGTGCCGTCGAAGGATTGAACCAAGGCATGTGAAGCGTCTGAGGTTAACCATATAAAGTTTTGTGGCGCCTGGATGTGGAAAGGGAGCTGTGGTTTCAGTGCATATATATAACAGGTAGAGACTGAGTGAGAACGAATGTGGCCTTTTGGGTCTTTTTCCTAGCGCTACCTTGTGCGCGTGCGGAGGAAGGGGGTTGTCATTCCATGTGTAGCGGGAACCGACGGGAATGAATAAAGCCTGCAAGTATGAATTATCTACATGTGTTTATATGTATATGTCTGTGTAAATATACGTATGTGCACGTTCAAATGTATAGGACTGGATATGTGCGCGTGTGGACGTGAATGTATATACATGTGTATGTGGATGGGTTGGGCAATTTTTCGTCTGCTTCCTTGCGCTATCTCGCTAGCGCGGGAGACAGCGACAAAGTATATTAGATATATAGAAATAGTAATGATGATAACAACAATAATAATGATAACATATAATATATATATATATATATATATATATATATATATATATATATATATATATATATATATATATATATATATATATATATATACAATATATATATATATATATATATATATATATATATATATATATATATATATATATATATATATATATATATATATATATATATATATATATATATTATAATTATTAATTTTTTGATTTATTTTGCTTTGTCGTTGTCTCCCGCGTTTGCGAGGTAGCGCAAGGAAACAGACGAAAGAAATGGCCAAACCCACCCTCATACACATGTATATACATACACGTCCACATACGCAAATGTACATACCTATACATCTCAATGTACACATATATATACACACACAGACATACACATATATACACATGTACATAATTCATATTGTCTGCCTTTTTTCATTCCCATCGCCACCTCGCCACACATGGAATAACATCCCCCTACCCCATCATGTGTGCGAGGTACCGCTAGGAAAAGACAACAAAGGCCCCATTCGTTCACACTCAGTCCCTAGATGTCATGTAATAATGCCCGAAACCACAGCTCCCTTTCGACATCCAGGCCCCACTGAACATTCCATGGTCTACCCCAGACGCTTCATATGCCCTGATTCAATCCATTGACAGCATGTCGACGCCGGTATACCACATCGATCCAATTCACTATCTTCCTTGAACGCTTTTCACCCTCCTGCATGTTCAGGCCCCGATCACTCAATATCTTTTTCACTGCATCTTTACACCTCCAGTTTGGTCTCCAACTTTTCCTCGTTCCCTCCACCTCCGACATATATATTCTCTTGGTCAGCCTTTCCTCACTCATTCTCTCCATGTGCCCAAACCATTTCAAAACACCCTCTTCTGCTCTCTCAACCACGCTCTTTTTATTTCTACATATCTCTCTTACCCTTACTTTACATACTCGATCAAACCACCTCACACCACATATTGTCCTCAAACATCTCATTTCCAGCACATCCACCCTCCTGCGCACAACTCTATCCATAGCCCACGCCTCGCAACCATACAACATTGTTGGAACCACTATTCCTGCAAACATACCCACTTTTGCTTTCGAGATAATGTTCTCAACTTCCAAACATTATTCAAGGCTCCCAGGATTCTCGCACCCTCCCCCACCCTATGATTCACTTCCGTTTCCATGGTTCCATCCGCTACCAGATTCACTCCCAGATATCTAAAACACTTTACTTCCTCCAGTTTTTCTCCATTCAAACTTACCTCCCAATTGACTTGACCCTCAACCCTACTGTACCTAATAACCTTGCTCCTATTCACATTTACTCTTAACTTTCTTCTTTCACACACTTTATCAAACTCAGTCATCAGCTCTGCATTTTCTCACATGAATCAGGCACCAGCGCTGTATCATCAGCGAACAACAACTGACTCACTTCCCAAGCTCTCTCATCCCCAACAGACTGCATACTTGTCCCTCTATCCAAAACTCTTGCATTCACCTCCCTAACAACCCCATCCATAAACAAATTAAAAAAACATGGAGACATCACACACCCCTGCCGCAAACCTACATTCACTGAGAACCAATCACTTTCCTCTCTTCCTACACGTACACATGCCTTACATCATCGATAAAAACTTTTCACTGCTACTAACAACTTGCCTCCCTCACCATATATTCTTAGTGCCTTCCACAGAAATACAAGGACGGGAGTAATATGGAAGTTGAGGGAATAATTGGTATACATGGGTTTTTCTGTGTTGTAAATGGAAATGGTGAGGAGATTGAATATTTATGTGCTGAAAAAGGACTGGTGATTGGGAATACCTGGTTTAAAAAGCGTGATATACATAAATATCCGTATTTAAGCAGGAGAGATGGCCAGAGACGTCTTTGGATTACGTGTTAATCAGTGGGTGTGCAAAAGAGATACTTTTAGATGTTAATGTGCTGAGGTGCAACTGGAGGGATGTCTGATCATTACCTGGTGGAAGCGAAGGTGAAGATTAATTGAGGTTTTCAGAAAAGAAGAGAGAATGTTGGGGTGAAGAGAGTGGTGAGAGTAAGTGAGCTTGGGAAGGAGACTTGTGTGAGGAAGTACCAGGAGAGGCTGAGTGCAGAATGGACAGAGGTGACAACAAAGGAGGTAAGGGGAGTGGGGGAGGAATGGGATGTATTTAGGGGAGCAGTGATGGCTTGCGTAAAAGATGCTTGTGGCATAAGAAACATGGGAGGTGGACAGATTAGAAAGGGTTGTGATTGGTGCCATGAAGAGGTAAGATTATTAGTGAAAGAGAAGAGGGAGATATTTGGACGATTTTTGCAGGGAAATAATGCAGATGAGGGGGAGATGTATAAAAGAAAGAGGCAGGAGGTAAAAAGAAAGGTGCAAGAGGTGAAAAAAGGGGAAATGAGAGTTGGAGTGAGAGAGTATCACTAAGATTTTTGGAAGAATAAAAAGATGTTTTGGAAGGAGGTAAATAAAGTGCGTAAGAGAAGGAAACAAATGGAAACTTCAGTGAAGGGGGCTAATGGGGAGGTGATAACAAGGAGTGGTGATGTGAGAAGGAGATGGGGTGAGTAATTTGAAGGTTTCTTGAATGTGTTTGATGATAGAGTGGCAGATATAGGGTGTTTTGGTCGAGGTGGTGTGCAAAGTGAGTGGGAAGGGAAAATGATTTGGTAAACAGAAAAGAGATAGTAAAAGCACTGCGGAAGATGAAAGAAGGCAAGGCAGCGGGTTTGGATGGCATTGCAGTGGAATGTATTAAAAAATGGGGTGACTGTATTGTTGACTGGTTGGTAAGGTTATTTAATGTATGTATGACTCATGGTGAGGTGCCTGAGGATTGACGGAATGCTTGCATAGTGCCACTGTGCAAAGGCAAAGGGGAAAAGAGTGAGTGCTCAAATTACAGAGGTATAAGTTTGTTGAGTATTCCTGGTATATCATATGGAAGGGTATTGATTGATAGAGTGAAGGCATATATAGAGCATCACATTGGGGAAGAGCAGTATGGTTTCAGAAGTGGTAGAGGATGTGTGGATCAGGTGTTTGCTTTGAAGAATGTATGAGAGAAATACTTAGAAGAGCATATGGATTTGTATGTAGCATTTATGGATCTGGAGAAGGCATATGATAGAGTTGATAGAGATACCCTGTGGAAGGTATTAAGAATATAAGGTGTGGGAGGCAATTTGTTAGATTCAGTGGAAAGTTTTTATCGAGGATGTAAGGCATGTGTACGTGTAGGAAGAGAGGAAAGTGATTGGTTCTCATTGAATGTAGGTTTGCGGCAGGGGTGTGTGATGTCTCCATGGTTTTTTAATTTGTTTATGGATGAGGTTGTTAGGAAGGTGAATGCAAGAGTTTTGGAAATAGGGGCAATTATGAAGTCTCTGCGGATGAGATAGCTTTGGATGTGAGTCAGTTGTTGTTCCCTGATGATACAGCGCTGGTGACTGATTCATGTGAGAAACTGCATAAGCTGGTGACTGAGTTTGGTAAAGTGCGTGAAAGAAGAAAGCTGAGAGTAAATGTAACTAGGAGCAAGGTTATTAGTTACAGTAGGGTTGACGGTCAAGTCAATTTGGAGGTAAGTTTGAATAGACAAAAACTGGAGGAGGTGAATTGTTTTAGATATCTGGGAGTGGATTTGGCAGCAGATGTAACCATGGAAGCGGAAGTGAATCATAGGGTTGGGGAGGGGCGAGAATCCTGGGAGCGTTAAAGAATGTGTGGAAGTCTAGAACATTATCTCGGAAAGCAAAAATGGGTATGTTTGAAGGAATAGTGGTTCCAATAATTTTATATGGTTGCGAGGCGTAGGCTATGGATAGAGTTATGGGGAGGAGGATGGATGTGCTGGAAATGAGATGTTTGAGGAGAATATGTGATGTGAGGTGGTTTGATCGAGTAAGTAATAATAGGGTAAGTGACATGAGTGGTAATAAAAAGAGTGTGGTTGAGAGAGCAGAAGAGTGTGTTTTTAAATGATTTGGTCGCATGGACAAAATTAGTGAGGAAAGATTGACCAAGAGGATATATTTGTCAGAGATAGAGGGAACGAGGAGAAGTGGGAGACCAAATTGGAGGTGGAAAGGTAGAGTGAAAAAGATTTTGAGTGATCGGGGCCTGAACATGCAGGAGGGTGAAAGGCGTGCAAGGAATAGAGTCAATTGTGACGATGTTGTTTACCAGGGTCGACTTGATGTCATTGGATTGAACCAGGGCATGTGAAGCGTCAAGGGTAAACCATTGAAAGTTCTGTGGGGCCTGGATGTGGAAAGGGAGCTGTGGTTTCGGTGAATTATTACATGACAGCTAGAGACTGAGTGTGAACGTATGGGGCATTTGTTTTCCTTTCCTAGCGCTACCTCGCAAACATAATACAGGGATGGGGTTGTTATTTCATGTGTTGCGAGGTGTTGATGGGAATGAATAAAGGCAGTATAAATTATGTACATACGTATATATGTATATTTCTGTGTGTGTATATATATGTGTATATTGATATGTATAGGTATGTATATGTGCGTGTGTGGACGTGTATGTATATACATGTGTATATGGGCGAGTTGAGCCATTCTTTCGTATATTTCCTTGCGCTACCTCGCTAACGCGGAAGACAGCGACAAAGTAAAATGAAATAAATAAATAATAATATATATATATATATATATATATCCCTGGGGATAGGGGAGTAAGAATACTTCCCACGTATTCCCTGCGTGTCGTAGAAGGCGACTAAAAGGGAAGGGAGCGGGGGGCTGGAAATCCTCCCCTCTCTTTTTTAGTTTTCCTAATGAAGGAACAGAGGAGGGGACCAAGTGAGGATATTCCCTGAAAGGCTCAGTCCTCTGGTCTTAACGCTACCTTGCTAACGCGGGAAATGGCGAATAGTATGAAAAACAAAATATATATATATATATATATATATATATATATATATATATATATATATATATATATTTTTTTTTTTTTTTTTTCGCTGTCTCCCACGTTTGCGAGGTAACGCAAGGAAACAGACGAAAGAAATGGCTCAACCCACCCCCATACACATGTATATACCTACACGTCCACACACGCAAATATACATACCTACACAGTTTCCATGATTTACTCCAGATGCTTCACATGCCCTGATTCAATCCACTGACAGCACATCAACCCCGGTATAACACATCGACCCAATTCACTCTATTCCTTGCCCTCCTTTCACCCTCCTGTATGTTCAGGCCACGATCACACAAAATCTTTTTCACTCCATCTTTCCACCTCCAATTTGGTCTCCTACTTCTCCTCGTTCCCTACACCTCTGACACATATATCCTCTTCGTCAATCTTTCCTCACTCATTCTCTCCATGTGCCCAAACCATTTCAAAACACCCTCTTCTGCTCTCTAAACCACGCTCTTTTTATTTCCACACATCTCTCTTACCCTTACGTTACTTACTCGATCAAACCACCTCACACCACACATTGTCCTCAAACATCTCATTTCCAGTACATCCAACCTCCTGCGCACAACTCTATCCAAAGCCCACGCCTCGCAACCATACAACATTGTTAGAACCACTATTCCTTTATACATAACCATTTTTGCTTTCCGAGATAATGTTCTCGACTTCCACACATTCTTCAAGGCTCCCAGGATTTTCGCCCCCTCCCCCACCATATGATCCACTTCCGCTTCCATGGTTCCATCCACTGCCAGATCCACTCTCAGATATCTAAAACACTTTACTTCCTCCAGTTTTTCTCCATTCAAACTTACCTCCCAATTGACTTGACCCTCAACCCTACTGTACCTAATAACCTTGCTCTTACTCACATTTACTCTTAACTTTCTTGTTTCACACACTTTACCAAACTCAGTCACCAGCTTCTGCAGTTTCTCACATGAATCAGCCACCAGCGCTCTATCATCAGCGAACAACAACTGACTCACTTCCCAAGCTCTCTCATCAACAACAGACTTCATAGTTGCTCCTCTTTCCAAAACTCTTGCATTCACCTCCCTAACAACCCCATCCATAAACAAATCAAATAACCATGGAGACATCACACACCCCTGCCGCAAACCTAAATTCACTGAGAACCAATCACTTTCCTCTCTTCCTACACGTATATATGCCTTACATCCTCGATAAAAACTTTTCACTGCTTCTAACAACTTGCCTCCCACACCATATATTCTTAATACCTTCCACAGAGCATCTCTATCAACTCTATCATATGCCTTCTCCAGATCCATAAATGCTACATACAAATCCATTTGCTTTTCTAAGTATTTCTCACATACATTCTTCAAAGCAAACACCTGATCACACATCCTCTACCACTTCTGAAACCACACTGCTCTTCCCTAATCTGTTGCTCTGTACATGCCTTCACCCTCTCAATCAATGCCCTCACATATAATTTACCAGGAATACTCAACAAACTTATACCTCTGTAATTTGAGCACTCACTCTTATCCCCTTTGCCTTTGTACAATGGCACTATGCACGCATTCCGCCAATCCTCAGGCACCTCATCATGAGTCATACATACATTAGATAACCTTACCAACCAATCAACAATACAGTCACCCCCTTTTTTAATAAATTCCACTGCAATACAATCCAAACCTGCTGCCTTGCCGGCTTTCATCTTCCGCAAAGCTTTTACTATCTCTTCTCTGTTTACCAAATCACTTTCCCTAACCCTCTCACTTTGCACACCACCTCGACCAAAACACCCTATATCTGCCACTCTATCATCAAACACATTCAACAAACCTTTAAAATACTCACTCCATCTCCTCACATCACCACTACTTGTTATCACCTCCCCATTTGCGCCCTTCACTGAAGTTCCCATTTTCTCCCTTGTCTTACGCACTTTATTTACCTCCTTCCAGAACATCTTTTTATTCTCCCTAAAATTTAATGATACTCTCACCCCAAATCTCATTTGCCCTCTTTTTAACCTCTTGCACCTTTCTCTTGACCTCCTGTCTCTTTCTTTTATACATCTCCCACTCAATTGCATTTTTTCCCTGCAAAAATCGTCCAAATGCCTCTCTCTTCTCTTTCACTAATAATCTTACTTCTTCATCCCACCACTCACTACCCTTTCTAATCAACCCACCTCCAACGAATCATGCCACAAGCATCTTTTGCGCAATCCATCACTGATTCCCTAAATACATCCCCTTCCTCCCCCACTCCCCTTACTTCCATTGTTCTCACCTTTTTACATTCTATACTCAGTTTCTCCTGGTAATTCCTTACACAAGTCTCCTTCCCAAGCTCACTTACTCTCACCACCCTCTCCACCCCAACATTCACTCCTCTGAAAACCCATACAAATCTTCACCTTAGCCTCCACAAGATAATGATCAGACATCCCTCCAGTTGCACCTCTCAGCACATTAACATCCAAAAGTCTCTCTTTGGCGCGCCTGTCAATTAACACGTAATCCAATAACGCTCTCTGGCCATCTCTCCTACTTACATACGTATACTTATGTATATCTGGCTTTTTAAACCAGGTATTCCCAATCACCAGTCCTTTTTCAGCACATAAATCTACAAGCTCTTCACCATTTCCATTTACAACACTGAACACCCCATGTATACCAATTATTCCCTCAACTGCCACATTACTCACCTTTGCATTCACATCACGCATCACTATAACTCGGTCTCGCGCATCAAAACCACTAACACACTCATTCAGCTGCTCCCAAAACACTTGCCTCTCGTAATCTTTCTTCTCATGCACAGGTGCATATGCACCAATAATCACCCATCTCTCTCCATCAACTTTCAGTGTTACCCATATTATTTACTTTCTTATATTCTATCACATACTCCGACAGCTCCTATTTCATGAGGACTGCTACTCCTTCCCTTGCTCTTGTCCTCTCACTAACATATATATATATATATATATATATATATATATATATATATATATATATATATATATATATATATATATATATATATATATATATATATATATACACACACATATATATATATATATATATATATATATATATATATATATATATATATATATATATATATATACATATATATACATATATACATATATATATATATATGTATATATTTTTTTTTTCTTTTTCAAACTATTCGCCATTTCCCGCGTTAGCGAGGAAGCGTTAAGAACAGAGGACTGGGCCTTTTTTGGAATATCCTCACCTGGCCCCCTCTGTTCCTTCTTTTGGAAAATTAAAAAAAAAACGAGAGGGGAGGATTTCCAGCCCCCCGCTCCCTCCCCTTTTAGTCGCCTTCTACGACATGCAGGGAATACGTGGGAAGTATTCTTAATCCCCTATCCCCAGGGATAATATATATATATATATATATATATATATATATATATATATATTTTTTTTTTATTTTTTTTTTTTTTTTCAAACCATCCGCCACTTTCCGCGCCAGCGAGGCAGCGTCAAGAACAGAGGAATGGGCCCCCGAGGGAACATCCCCACCCGGCCCCCCCCCTCGGTTCCCTTTGGAACATTAAAAAAGAATAATCAGAAGGGAGGACTTCCAGCCCCCCTCCCCCTCAGTCGCCCCCCACGACACGCAGGGAACACGTGGGAAGCATCCCCTCTCCCCCATCCCCAGGGATAATATATATATATATATATATATATACACACATGTACATAATTCATAGTCTGCCTTTATTCTTTCCCATCGCCACCCCGCCTCACATGAAATAACCCCCTCCCCCCCTCATGTGCATAAGGTAGCGCTAGGAAAGGACAACAAAGGCCACATTTGCTCACACTTAGTCTCTTGCTGTCATGTAATAATGCACCGAAACCACAGCTTCCTTTCCACATCCAGGCCCCACAGAACTTTCCATGATTTACCCCAGACGCTTCACATGCCCTGGTTCAATCCATTGACAGCGCGTCGACCCCAGTATACCACATCGATCCAATTTACTCTATTCCTTGCACGCCCCTCACCCTCCTGCATGTTCAGGCCCCAACCACTCAAAATCTTTTTTACTTCATCCTTCCACCTCCAATTTGGTCTCCCACTTCTCCTCATTCCCTCCACCTCTGACACATATATCCTCTTGGTCAATCTTTCCTCACTCATTCTCTCCATGTGACCAAACCATTTCAAAACACCCTTTTCTGCTCTCTCAACCACACTCTTATTATTACAACACATCTCTCTTACCCTATCATTACTTACTCGATCATATATATATATATATATATATATATATATATATATATATATATATATATATATATATATATATATATATATATATATATATATTTTTTTACTGATAGTCTCTAACCCCAACTCTCATTTGCCCTCTTTTTCACCTCTTGCACCTTTCTCTTGACCTCCTGTCTCTTTCTTTTATACTTCTCCCACTCAAGTGCATTTTTTCCCTGCAAAAATCGTCCAAATGCCTCTCTTCTCTTTCACTAATACTCTTACTTCTTCATCCCACCACTCACTACCCTTTCTAAACAGCCCACCTCCCACTCTTCTCATGCCACAAGCATCTTTTGCGCAATCCATCACTGATTCCCTAAATACATCCCATTCCTCCCCCACTCCCCTTACTTCCATTGTTCTCACCTTTTTCCATTCTGTACACAGTCTCTCCTGGTACTTCCCCACACAGGTCTCCTTCCCAAGCTCACTTACTCTCACCACCTTCTTCACCCCAACATTCACTCCTCTTTTCTGAAAACCCATACTAATCTTCACCTTAGCCTCCACAAGATAATGATCAGACATCCCTCCAGTTGCACCTCTCAGCACATTAACATCCGAAAGTCTCTCTTTCGCACGCCTGTCAATTAACACGTAATCCAATAACGCTCTCTGGCCATCTCTCCTACTTACATAAGTATACTTATGTATATCTCGCTTTTTAAACCAGGTATTCCCAATCATCAGTCCTTTTTCAGCACATAAATCTACAAGCTCTTCACCATTTCCATTTACAACACTGAACACCCCATGCATACCAATTATTCCCTCAACTGCCACATTACTCACCTTTGCATTCAAATCACCCATCACTATAACCCGGTCTCGTGCATCAAAACCGCTAACACACTCATTCAGCTGCTCCCAAAACACTTGCATCTCCTGATCTTTCTTCTCATGCCCAGGTGCATATGCACCAATAATCACCCACCTCTCTCCATCAACTTTCAATTTTAGGGAGAATAAAAAGATGTTCTGGAAGGAGGTAAATAGGGTGCGTAAGACAAGGGAGCAAATGGGAACTTCAGTGAAGGGCGTAAATGGGGAGGTGATAACAAGTAGCGGTGATGTGAGAAGGAGATGGAATGAGTATTTTGAAGGTTTGTTGAATGTGTCTGATGACAGAGTGGCAGATATAGGGTGTTTTGGTCGAGGTGGTGTGCAAAGTGAAAGGGTTAGGGAAAAGGATTTGGTAAACAGAGAAGAGGTAGTAAAAGCTTTGCGGAAGATGAAAGCCGGCAAGGCAGCAGGTTTGGATGGTATTGCAGTGGAATTTATTAAAAAAGGGGGTGACTGTATTGTTGACTGGTTGGTAAGGTTATTTAATATATGTATGACTCATGGTGAGGTGCCTGAGGATTGGCGGAATGCGTGCATAGTGCCATTGTACAAAGGCAAAGGGGATAAGAGTGAGTGCTCAAATTACAGAGGTATAAGTTTGTTGAGTATTCCTGGTAAATTATATGGGAGGGTATTGATTGAGAGGGTGAAGGCATGTACAGAGCATCAGATTGGGGAAGAGCAGTGCGGTTTCAGAAGTGGTAGAGGATGTGTGGATCAGGTGTTTGCTTTGAAGAATGTATGTGAGAAATACTTAGAAAAGCAAATGGATTTGTATGTAGCATTTATGGATCTGGAGAAGGCATATGATAGAGCTGATAGAGATGCTCTGTGGAAGGTATTAAGAATATATGGTGTGGGAGGA
Source organism: Panulirus ornatus (assembly GCF_036320965.1). NCBI lineage: Eukaryota > Metazoa > Arthropoda > Malacostraca > Decapoda > Palinuridae > Panulirus > Panulirus ornatus. Next base: position 25,858,511 of record NC_092227.1, read on the forward strand.
AAGTTGTTAGAAGCAGTGAAAAGTTTTTATCGAGGATGTAAGGCATGTGTACGTGTAGGAAGAGAGGAAAGTGATTGGTTCTCAGTGAATGTAGGTATGCGGCAGGGGTGTGTGATGTCTCCATGGTTGGTTAATTTGTTTATGGATGGGGTTGTTAGGGAGGTAAATGCAAGAGTCCTGGAAAGAGGGGCAAGTATGAAGTCTGTTGGGGATGAGAGAGCTTGGGAAGTGAGTCAGTTGTTGTTCGCTGATGATACAGCGCTGGTGGCTGATTCATGTGAGAAACTGCAGAAGCTGGTGACTGAGTTTGGTAAAGTGTGTGGAAGAAGAAAGTTAAGAGTAAATGTGAATAAGAGCAAGGTTATTAGGTACAGTAGGGGTGAGGGTCAAGTCAATTGGGAGGTGAGTTTGAATGGAGAAAAACTGGAGGAAGTGAAGTGTTTTAGATATCTGGGAGTGGATCTGTCAGCGGATGGAACCATGGAAGCGGAAGTGGATCATAGGGTGGGGGAGGGGGCGAAAATTTTGGGAGCCTTGAAAAATGTGTGGAAGTCGAGAACATTATCTTGGAAAGCAAAAATGGGTATGTTTGAAGGAATAGTGGTTCCAACAATGTTGTATGGTTGCGAGGCGTGGGCTATGGATAGAGATGTGCGCAGGAGGATGGATGTGCTGGAAATGAGATGTTTGAGGACAATGTGTGGTGTGAGGTGGTTTGATCGAGTAAGTAACGTAAGGGTAAGAGAGATGTGTGGAAATAAAAAGAGCGTGGTTGAGAGAGCAGAAGAGGGTGTTTTGAAATGGTTTGGGCACATGGAGAGAATGAGTGAGGAAAGATTGACCAAGAGGATATATGTGTCGGAGGTGGAGGGAACGAGGAGAAGAGGGAGACCAAATTGGAGGTGGAAAGATGGAGTGAAAAAGATTTTGTGTGATCGGGGCCTGAACATGCAGGAGGGTGAAAGGAGGGCAAGGAATAGAGTGAATTGGAGCCATGTGGTATACAGGGGTTGACGTGCTGTCAGTGGATTGAATCGAGGCATGTGAAGCGTCTGGGGTAAACCATGGAAAGCTGTGTAGGTATGTATATCTGCGTGTGTGGACGTGTGTATGTACATGTGTATGGGGGGGGGGGGGTGGGCCATTTCTTTCGTCTGTTTCCTTGCGCTACCTCGCAAACGCGGGAGACAGCGACAAAGTATAAAAAAAAAAAAAAAAAAAATAAAATATATATATATATATATATATATATATATATATATATATATATATATATATATATATATATATATGTATAGATGTGTGTGTGTGTGTGTGTGTGTGTGTGTGTGTGTGTGTGTGTGTGTGTGTGTGTGTGTGTATGTGTGTTATTGGGTTTTCCATTTTTATGGTGACAGAGCGAAACACAGTCTAGTCTCGCACAACGATTAATCACTTCATAAGGGTCAACATTTCCATGCTGCTGGCTGCAGCGTAGCCTCAGAGAGAGAGAGATAGAGAGAGAGATAGAGGGAGAGAGAGAGAGAGAGAGAGAGAGAGAGAGAGAGAGAGAGAGAGAGAGAGAGAGAGAGAGAGAGAGAGAGAGAGAGAGAGAGAGAGAGAGAGAGAGAGAGAGAGAGAGAGAGAGAGAGGTGCACCTGCTGTTTTGAAGAAGTTAAAACCACCATGATAACCTAAAAAAAAGGCAACAGTGACTTACAGACGTATACATATTTTTTTTTTTTTTTTTTTTTTTTTTTATACTTTGTCGCTGTCTCCCGCGTTTGCGAGGTAGCGCAAGGAAACAGACGAAAGAAATGGCCCAACCCCCCCCATACACATGTACATACACACGTCCACACACACAAATATACATACCTACACAGCTTTCCATGGTTTACCCCGGACGCTTCACATGCCTTGATTCAATCCACTGACAGCACGTCAACCCCTGTATACCACATCGCTCCAATTCACTCTATTCCTTGCCCTCCTTTCACCCTCCTGCATGTTCAGGCCCCGATCACACAAAATCTTTTTCACTCCATCTTTCCACCTCCAATTTGGTCTCCCTCTTCTCCTCGTTCCCTCCACCTCCGACACATATATCCTCTTGGTCAATCTTTCCTCACTCATTCTCTCCATGTGCCCAAACCATTTTAAAACACCCTCTTCTGCTCTCTCAACCACGCTCTTTTTATTTCCACACATCTCTCTTACCCTTACGTTACTTACTCGATCAAACCACCTCACACCACACATTGTCCTCAAACATCTCATTTCCAGCACATCCATCCTCCTGCGCACAACTCTATCCATAGCCCACGCCTCGCAACCATACAACATTGTTGGAACTACTATTCCTTCAAACATACCCATTTTTGCTTTCCGGGATAATGTTCTCGACTTCCACACATTTTTCAAGGCTCCCAAAATTTTCGCCCCCTCCCCCAACCTATGATCCACTTCCGCTTCCATGGTTCCATCCGCTGACAGATCCACTCCCAGATATCTAAAACACTTTACTTCCTCCAGTTTTTCACCATTCAAACTCACCTCCCAATTGACTTGACCCTCAACCCTACTGTACCTAATAACCTTGCTCTTATTCACATTTACTCTTAACTTTCTTCTTCCACACACTTTACCAAACTCAGTCACCAGCTTCTGCAGTTTCTCACATGAATCCGCCACCAGCGCTGTATCATCAGCGAACAACAACTGACTCACTTCCCAAGCTCTCTCATCCCCAACAGACTTCATACTTGCCCCTCTTTCCAAGACTCTTGCATTTACCTCCCTAACAACCCCATCCATAAACAAATTAAACAACCATGGAGACATCACACACCCCTGCCGCAAACCTACATTCACTGAGAACCAATCACTTTCCTCTCTTCCTACACGTACACATGCCTTACATACTCGATAAAAACTTTTCACTGCTTCTAACAACTTGCCTCCCACACCATATATTCTTAATACCTTCCACAGAGCATCTCTATCAACTCTATCATATGCCTTCTCCAGATCCATAAATGCTACATACAAATCCATTTGCTTTTCTAAGTATTTCTCACATACATTCTTCAAAGCAAACACCTGATCCACACATCCTCTACCACTTCTGAAACCACACTGCTCTTCCCCAATCTGATGCTCTGTACATGCCTTCACCCTTTCAATCAATACCCTCCCATATAATTTACCAGGAATACTCAACAAACTTATACCTCTGTAATTTGAGCACTCACTCTTATCCCCTTTGCCTTTGTACAATGGCACTATGCACGCATTCCGCCAATCCTCAGGCACCTCACCATGAGTCATACATACATTAAATAACCTTACCAACCAGTCAACAATACAGTCACCCCCTTTTTTAATAAATTCCACTGCAATACCATCCAAACCTGCTGCCTTGCCGGCTTTCATCTTCCGCAAAGCTTTTACTACCTCTTCTCTGTTTACCAAATCATTTTCCCTAACCCTCTCACTTTGCACACCACCTCGACCCAAACACCCTATATCTGCTACTCTGTCATCAGACACATTCAACAAACCTTCAAAATACTCATTCCATCTCCTTCTCACATCACCACTACTTGTTATCACCTCCCCATTTACGCCCTTCACTGAAGTTCCCATTTGCTCCCTTGTCTTACGCACCCTATTTACCTCCTTCCAGAACATCTTTTTATTCTCCCTAAAATTTACTGATAGTCTCTCACCCCAACTCTCATTTGCCCTCTTTTTCACCTCTTGCACCTTTCTCTTGACCTCCTGTCTCTTTCTTTTATACTTCTCCCACTCAATTGCATTTTTTCCCTGCAAAAATCGTCCAAATGCCTCTCTCTTCTCTTTCACTAATACTCTTACTTCTTCATCCCACCACTCACTACCCTTTCTAAACAGCCCACCTCCCACTCTTCTCATGCCACAAGCATCTTTTGCGCAATCCATCACTGATTCCCTAAATACATCCCATTCCTCCCCCACTCCCATTACTTCCATTGTTCTCACCTTTTTCCATTCTGTACACAGTCTCTCCTGATACTTCTTCACACAGGTCTCCTTCCCAAGCTCACTTACTCTCACCACCTTCTTCACCCCAACATTCACTCTTCTTTTCTGAAAACCCATACTAATCTTCACCTTAGCCTCCACAAGATAATGATCAGACATCCCTCCAGTTGCACCTCTCAGCACATTGACATCCAAAAGTTTCTCTTTCGCACGCCTGTCAATTAACACGTAATCCAATAACGCTCTCTGGCCATCTCTCCTACTTACATAAGTATACTTATGTATATCTCGCTTTTTAAACCAGGTATTCCCAATCATCAGTCCTTTTTCAGCACATAAATCTACAAGCTCTTCACCATTTCCATTTACAACACTGAACACCCCATGCATACCAATTATTCCCTCAACTGCCACATTACTCACCTTTGCATTCAAATCACCCATCACTATAACCCGGTCTCGTGCATCAAAACCGCTAACACACTCATTTAGCTGCTCCCAAAACACTTGCCTCTCATGATCTTTCTTCTCATGCCCAGGTGCATATGCACCAATAATCACCCACCTCTCTCCATCAACTTTCAATTTTACCCATATCAATCGAGAATTTACTTTCTTACATTCTATCACATACTCCCACAACTCCTGTTTCAGGAGTATTGCTACTCCTTCCCTTGCTCTTGTCCTCTCACTAACCCCTGACTTCACTCCCCAGACATTTCCAAACCACTCTTCCCCTTTACCCTTGAGCTTCGTTTCACTCTGAGCCAAAACATCCAGGTTCCTTTCCTCAAACATACTACCTATCTCTCCTTTTTTCACATCTTGGTTACATCCACACACCTTTAGGCACCCCATTCTGAGCCTTCGAGGAGGATGAGCACTCCCCGCGTGACTCCTTCTTCTGTTTCCCATTTTAGAAAGTTAATACAAGGAGGGGAGGATTTCCGGCCCCCCGCTCCCGTCCCCTCTAGTCGCTTTCTACGACACGCGAGGAATACGTGGGAAGTATTCTTTCACCCCTATCCCCAGGGATAATATACATATATATATACACACACACACACACACACACACACACACACACACACGCGCGCACACACACACACACACTCACATACATATATATACATATGAAAAATGTAAGAAACAATTTAGAAAACAAACTTTTAGCTTGAAATGAATGAAAAAATGAACGTCACATAATGGTTCAACCTCTGGCTATGGAAAAGGAAATGTACAATTTATTCACACAAACGTCAATAGCAGTTCTCATCAATTTCACCACTGAATCAATAAGCTTCAATGTCTAAGCTACATTTTTCTCCAACTTCACTCTTTTCTTGTCAAAACACCATGCATGAAAACTATCACTCCAGTAACACAACTATGATATATTTTGTATATATCAAACTTCATTTACGTGAATGTACATCTGGTTAGTCGCGAGACATTTATTCATTGTACAAATCATCCTCCCACTTAAGAATCTTCCTTTATTACGCTTGAATATCGTATAAGAATTTGATAAATTACTAAAAAAAAATATAACTTAATAGTGGGTGTAGAAATAAAACATGAATGTAGTAGAAGTTTATTCCATAATATGTTACAGACAACTGAACAGCGACGTATTCATGATACAAAAATTATCGGTTAGTTGGTTGTTCGGGCAAACAACCCATCAACTACCAGGGTCATTAAGGGCCATCAACATGCAGGCATAAAAGACGGCAGTAGGGAGGTATACATATATATATGTATATATATATATATATATATATATATATATATATATATATATATATATATATATATATATATATATATATATATTTCACCTCTTGCACCTTTCTCTTGACCTCCTGTCTCTTTCTTTTATACTTCTCCCACTCAATTGCATTTTTTCCCTGCAAAAATCGTCCAAATTTTTCTTTTTTTTTTTTTGGTTTGTTGCTGTGTCCCGCGTTTGCGAGGTAGCGCAAGGAACCAGACGAAAGAAATGGCCCAACCCACCCCCATACACATGTATATACATACGTCCACACAGGCAAATATACATACCTACACAGCTTTCCATGGTTTACCCCAGACGCTTCATATGCCCTGATTCAATCCACTGACAGCACGTCAACCCCGGTATACCACATCGATCCAATTCACTCTATTCCTTGCCCTCCTTTCACCCTTCTGCATGTTCAGGCCCCGATCACATGAAATTTTTTTCACTCCATCTTTCCACCTCGAATTTGGTCTCCCACTTCTCCTCGTTCTCTCGACCTCCGACATATATATCCTCTTGGTTCATCTTTCCTCACTCATTCTCTCCTTGTGCCCAAACCATTTCAAAACACCCTCTTCTGCTCTCTCAACCACGCTCTTTTTATTTCCACACATCTCTCTTACCCTTACGTTACTTACTCGATCAAACCACCTCACACCACACATTGTCCTCAAACATCTCATTTCCAGAACATCCATACTTCTGCGCACAACTCTATCCATAGCCCACGCCTCGCAAACATACACCATTGTTGGAACCACTATTCCTTCAAACATACATATTTTTGCTTTCCGAGATAATGCTCTCGACTTCCATACTTTCTTCAAGGCTCCCATGATTTTCGCCCCCTCCCCCACCCTATGATCCACTTCCGCTTCCATGATTCCATCCACTGCCAGATCCACTCCCAGATATCTAAAACACTTTACTTCCTCCAGTTTTGCTCCATTCAAACTTACCTCCCAATTGACTTGACCCTCAACCCTACTGTACCTAATAACCTTGCTCTTATTCACATTTACTTTTAAATT
>NC_092227.1:25870329-25920329 GCF_036320965.1 Panulirus ornatus
GGGCGGGTTGGTCCATTCTTTCGTTTGTTTCTTTGCGCTACCTCGCTAACGCGGGAGACAGCGACAAAGCAAAATTAATAAATGAAATAAATAAAATATATATATACATATATATATATATATATATATATATATATATATATATATATATATATATATATATATATATATATATATATATATATATATATATATATATATATATATATATATATATATATATATATATATATATAGTGCCATTGTACAAAGGCAAATGGGATAAGAGTGAGTGCTCAAATTACAGAGGTATAAGTTTGTTGAGTATTCCTGGTAAATTATATGGGAGGGTATTGATTGAGAGGGTGAAGGCATGTACAGAGCATCAGATTGGGGAAGAGCAGTGTGGTTTCAGAAGTGGTAGAGGATGTGTGGATCAGGTGTTTGCTTTGAAGAATGAATGTGAGAAATACTAAGAAAAGCAAATGCATTTGTATGTAGCATTTTTGGATCTGGAGAAGGCATATGATAGAGTTGATAGAGATGCTCTGTGGAAGGTATTAAGAATATATGGTGTGGGAGGCAAGTTGTTAGAAGCAGTGAAAAGTTTTTATCGAGGATGTAAGGCATGTGTACGTGTAGGAAGAGAGGAAAGTGATTGGTTCTCAGTGAATGTAGGTTTGCGGCAGGGGTGTGTGACGTCTCCATGGTTGTTTAATTTGTTTATGGATGGGGTTGTGAGGGAGGTGAATGCAAGAGTTTTGGAAAGAGGGGCAAGTATGAAGTCTGTTGGGGATGAGAGAGCTTGGGAAGTGAGTCAGTTGTTGTTCGCTGATGATACAGCGCTGGTGGCTGATTCATGTGAGAAACTGCAGAAGCTGGTGACTGAATTTGGTAAAGTGTGTGAAAGAAGAAAGTTAAGAGTAAATGTGAATAAGAGCAAGGTTATTAGGTACAGTAGGGTTGAGGGTCAAGTCAATTGGGAGGTGAATTTGAATGGAGAAAAACTGGAGGAAGTGAAGTGTTTTAGATATCTGGGAGTGGATCTGGTAGCGGATCGAACCATGAAAGCGGAAGTGGATCATGGGGGAGGGGGCGAAATTCTGGGAGTCTTGAAGAATGTGTGGAAGTCGAGAACATTATCTCGGAAAGCAAAAATGGGTATGTTTGAAGGAATAGTGGTTCCAACAATGTTGTATGGTTGCGAGGCGTGGGCTATGGATAGAGTTGTGCGCAGGAGGATGGATGTGCTGGAAATGAGATGTTTGAGGACAATGTGTGGTGTGAGATGGTTTGATCGGGTAAGTAACGTAAGGGTAGAGAGAAATGTGTGGAAATAAAAAGAGCGTGGTTGAGAGAGCAGAAGAGGGTGTTTTGAAATGGTTCGGGGACATGGAGAGAATGAGTGAGGAAAGATTGACCATGAGAATATATGTGTCGGAGGTGGAGGGAACGAGGAGAAGAGGGAGACCAAATTGGAGGTGGAAAGATGGAGTGAAAAAGATTTTGTGTGATCGGGGCCTGAACATGCAGGAGGGTGAAAGGAGGGCAAGGAATAGAGTGAATTGGAGCGATGTGGTATACCGGGGATGACGTGCTGTCAGTGGATTGAATCAAGGCATGTGAAGCGTCTGGGGTAAACCATGGAAAGCTGTGCAGGTATGTATATTTGCGTGTGTGGACGTATGTATATACATGTGTATGTGGGTGGGTTGGGCCATTTCTTTCGTCTGTTTCCTTGCGCTACCTCGCACACGCGGGAGACAGCGACAAAGGAAAAAAAGAAAAAAAAAAAATATATATGTATATATATATATATATATATATAAATATATATATATATATATATATATATATATATATATATATATATATATATATATATATATATATATATATATATATATATATATATATATATACATATATATATATATATGCATATATATATATATATATATATATATATATATATATATATATATATATATATATATATATATATATATATATATATATATATATATATATATATATATAGATATATATATATGGGAGCGGGGGGCTGGAAATCCTCCCCTCTCAATTTTTTTTTAATTTTCCAAAAGAAGAAACAGAGAAGGGGGCCAGGTGAGGATATTCCCTCAGTGGCCCAGTTCTCTGTTCTTAACGCTACCTTGCTAACGCGGGAAATGGCGAATAGTTTGAAAAAAAAAAATATATATATATATATATATATATATATATATATATATATATATATATAGAAGGCGACGAGAGGGGACGGGAGCTGGGGGCCAGAAATCCTACCCTCCTTGTATTCTAACTTCTAAAATGGGAAACAAAAGAAGGAGTCACGCGGGGAGTGTTCAAACTCCTCGTAGGCTCAATTTTGAGTGTCTGAATGTGTGTGGATGTAACCAAGATGTGAAAAAAAGATAGGTAATATGTTTGAGGAAGGGAACGTAGATATTTAGGCTCTGAGTGAAACGAAGGTTAAGGGTAAAGGGGAAGAGTGGTTTGGGAATTTCTTTGGAATAAAGTCAGGGGTTATTGAGAGGACAAGAGCAAGGGAAGGAGTAGCACTACTCCTGAAACAGGAGTTGTGGGAGTATATGATATAATGTAAGAAAGTAAATTCTAGATTAATATGGGTAAAACTGAAAGTTGATGGAGAGAGATGGGTGATTATTGTTGCATAAGCACCTGGGCTTGAGAAGAAAGATCATGAGAGGCAAGGGTTTTGGGAGCAGCTGAATGAGTGTGTTAGTGGTTTTGACGCACAAGACCATGTTATAGTGATGGGTGATTTGAATACAAAGATGAGAAATGTAGCAGTTGAGGTAATAATTGGTATACATGGGGTGTTCAGTGTTGTAAATGGAAATGGTGAAGAGCTTGTAGTTTATTTGCTGAAAAAGGACGTGTGGTTAAGAATACCTGGTTTAAAAAAAGAGATATACATAAGTATGCGTATGTAAGTGGGAGAGAAGGCCAGAGAGCGTTATTGGATTACGTGTTAATTGACAGGCGCGCGAAAGAGAGACTTTTGGATGTTAATGTGCTGAGAGGTGTAACTGGAAGGATGTCTGATCATTATCTTGTGGAGGCGCAGGTGAAGATTTGTATGGGTTTTCAAAAAGGAAGAGAGAATGTTGGGGTGAAGACGGTGGTGAGAGTAAGAGAGCTTCAGAAGGAGACTTGTGTGAGGAAGTACCAGGAGAGACTGAGTACAGAATGGAGAAAGGTGAGAACAAAGGAGGTAAGGGGAGTGGGGGAGGAATGGGATATATTTAGGGAAACAGCGATTGTTTGCACAAAAGATGCCTGTGGCATAAGAAGCTTGGGAGGTGGGTTGATTAGAAAGGGTAGTGGTGGGATGGTGGGATGAAGAAGTAGGATTATTAGTGAAAGAGAAGAGAGAGGCATTTTGACGATTTTTGCAGGGAAAAAGCAAATTAGTGGAATGTGTATAAAAGAAAGAGACAGGAGGTCAAGAGAAAGGTGCAAGAGGTGAAAAAGAGGGCAACTGAGAGTTGGGGTGAGAGAGTATCATTAAATTTTAGGGAAAATAAAGAAATGTTCTGGAAGGAGGTAAATAAATTGCGTAAGATAAGGGAACAAATTGAAACTTCAGTGAAGGGGGCTAATGGGAAGGTGATAACAAGTAGTGGTGATGTGAGGAGATTGAGTGAGTATTTTGAAGGTTTGTTGAATGTGCTTGATGATTGAGTGGCAGATATAGGGTGTTTTGGTCGAGGTGGTGTGCAAAGTGAAAGGGTTAGGGAAAGTTATTTGGTAAACAGAGAAGAGGTAGTAAAAGCTTTCGGGAAGATGAAAGCTGGCAAGGCAGCAGGTTTGCATGGTATTGCAGTGGAATTTATCTAAAAAGGGGATGACTGTATTGTTGACTGGTTGGTAAGGTTATTTAACGTATTTATGATTCATGGTGAGGTGCCTGAGGATTGGCGGAATGTGTGCATAGTGCCATTGTACAAAGGCAAATGGGATAAGAGTGAGTGCTCAAATTACAGAGGTATAAGTTTGCTGAGTATTCCTGATAAATTATATGGGAGGATATTGACTTAGAGGGTGAAGGCATGTAAAGAGCATCAGATTGGGGAAGAGCATTGTGGTTTCAGAAGTGGTAGAGGTTGTGTGGATCAGGTGTTTGCTTTGAGGAATGTATGTGAAAAATACCTATAAAAGCAAATGGATTTGTATGTAGCATTTATGGATCTAGAGAAGGCATATGATAGAGTTGATAGAGATGCTCTTTGGAAGGTACTAAGAATATATGGTGTGGGAAGCAAGTTGTTAGAAGCAGTGAAAAGTTTTTATCGAGGATGTAAGGCATGTGTACGAGTAGGAAGAGAGGAAAGTGATTGGTTCTCAGTGAATGTAGGTTTGCGGCAGGGGTGTGTAATGTCTCCATGGTTGTTTAATTTGTCTCAGGATTTGGTTGTTAGGGAGGTGAATGCAAGAGTTTTGGAAAGAGGGGCAAGTATGAAGTCTGTTGGGGATGAGAGAGCTTGGGAAGTGAGTCAGTTGTTGTTCGCTGATGATACAGCGCTGGTGGCTGATTCATGTAAGAAACTGCAGAAGCTGGTGACTGAGTTTGGTAAAGTTTGTGAAAGAGGAAAGTTTATAGTAAATGTGAATAAGAGCGAGGTTATTAGGTACAGTAGGGTTGAGGGTCAAGTCAATTGGGGGGTAAGTTTGAATGGAGAAAAACTGGAGGAAGTGAAGTGTTTTAGATATCTGGGAGTGGATCTGGCAGCGAATGGAACCATGGAAGCGGAAGTGAATCATAGGGTGGAGGAGATGGCGAAAATCCTGGGAGCCTTGAAGAGTGTGTTGAAGTCGAGAACATTATCTCGGAAAGCAAAAATGGGTACGTTTGAAGGAATAGTGGTTCCAACAATGTTGTATGGTTGCGAGGCGTGGGCTATGGATAGAGTTGTGCGCAGGAGGGCAGATGTGCTGGAAATGAGATGTTCGAGGACAATATGTGGTGTGAGGTGGTTTGATCGAGTAAGTAATGTAAGGGTAAGAGAGATGTGTGGAAATAAAAAGAGCGTGATTGAGATAGTAGAGAAGGATGTTTTGAAATGGTTTAGGCACATGGAGAGAATGAGTGAGGAAAGATTGACCAATAGGGTATATGTGTCGGAGGTGGAGGGAACGAGGAGAAGTGGGAGACCAAATTGGAGGTGGAAAGATGGAGTGAAAAAGATTTTGAGTGATTGGTGCCTGAACATGCAAGAGGGTGAAAGGCGCGCAAAGAATAGAGTGAATTGGATCGATGTGGTATACTTGGGTCGACGTGCTGTCATTGGATTGATTCAGGGCATTTGAAGCGTCTGGAAAGTCCTGTGGGACCTGGATGTGGAAAGGGAGCTGTGGTTTCGGGCATTATTGCATGACAGATAGAGACTGAGTGTGAATGAATGGGACCTTTGTTGTCTTTTCCTATCTCTACCGCGCACACATGAGGGGGGAGAGGGATGTTGTTCCATGTGTGGCGAGGTGGCGTTGGGAATGAATAAAGGTAGACAGTGTGAATTGTGTGCATGTGAATATATATATGTGTGTGTGTGTGTATATATATGTGTACATTGAGATGTATAGGTATGTATATTTGCGTGTGTGGACGTGTATGTATATACATGTGTATGGGTGTGGGTTGGGCCATTTCTTCGTCTGTTCCCTTGCGCTACCTCGCAAACGCGGGAGACAGCGACAAAGGAAAATAACAATAATGATAATGAAAGTGATTGGTTCTCAGTGAATGTAGGTTTGCGGCAGGGGTGTGTGATGTCTCCATGGTTGTTTAATTTGTTTATGGATGGGGTTGTTAGGGAGATGAATGCAAGAGTTTTGGAAAGAGGGGCAAGTATGAAGTCTGTTGGGGATGAGAGAGCTTGGGGAGTGAGTCAGTTGTTGTTCGCTGATGATACAGCGCTGGTGGCTGATTCATGTGAGAAACTGCAGAAGCTGGTGACTGAGTTTGGTAAAGTGTGTGAAAGAAGAAAGTTAAGAGTAAATGTGAATAAGAGCAAGGTTATTAGGTACAGTAGGGTTGAGGGTCAATTCAATTGGGAGGTGAGTTTGAATGGAGAAAAACTGGAGGAAGTGAAGTGTTTTAGATATCTGGGAGTGGATCTGGCAGCGGATGGAACCATGGAAGCGGAAGTGGATCATAGGGTGGGGGAGGGGGCGATAATTCTGGGAGCCTTGAAGAATGTGTGGAAGTCGAGAACATTATCTCGGAAAGCAAAAATGGGTATGTTTGAAGGAATAGTGGTTCCAGCAATGTTGTATGGTTGCGAGGCGTGGACTATGGATAGAGTTGTGCGCAGGAGGATGGATGTGCTGGAAATGAGATGTTTGAGGACAATATGTGGTGTGAGGTGCTTTGATCGAGTAAGTAACGTAAGGGTAAGAGAGATGTGTGGAAATAAAAAGAGCGTGGTTGAGAGAGGAGAAGAGGGTGTTTTGAAATGGTTTGGTCACATGGAGAGAATGAGTGAGGAAAGATTGACCAAGAGGATATATGTGTCGGAGGTGGGGGGGAGGAGGAGAAGAGGGAGACCAAATTGGAGGTGGAAAGATGGAGTGAAAAAGATTTTGTGTGATCGGGGCCTGAACATGCAGGAGGGTGAAAGGAGGGCAAAGAATAGAGTGAATTGGAGCGATGTGGTATACCGGGGTTGACGTGCGGTCAGTGGATTGAATCAAGGCATGTGTATGGGGGTGGGTTGGGCCATTTCTTTCGTCTGTTTCCTTGCGCTATCTCGCAAACGCGGGAGACAGCGGCAAAAAAAAAAAAAAAAAAATATATATATATATATATATATTTTTTTTTTTTTTTTTTTATACTTTGTCGCTGTCTCCCGCGTTTGCGAGGTAGCGCAAGGAAACAGACGAAAGAAATGGCCCAACCCCCCCCATACGCATGTACATACACACGTCCACACACGCAAATATACATACCTACACAGCTTTCCATGGTTTACCCCAGACGCTTCACATGCCCTGATTCAATCCACTGACAGCACGTCAACCCCTGTATACCACATCGCTCCAATTCACTCTATTCCTTGCCCTCCTTTCACCCTCCTGCATGTTCAGGCCCCGATCACACAAAATCCTTTTCACTCCATCTTTCCACCTCCAATTTGGTCTCCCTCTTCTCCTCGTTCCCTCCACCTCCGACACATATATCATCTTGGTCAATCTCTCCTCACTCATTCTCTCCATGTGCCCAAACCATTTCAAAACACCCTCTTCTGCTCTCTCAACCACGCTCTTTTTATTTCCACACATCTCTCTTACCCTTACGTTACTTACTCGATCAAACCACCCCACACCACACATTGTCCTCAAACATCTCATTTCCAGCACATCCATCCTCCTGCGCACAACTCTATCCATAGCCCACGCCTCGCAACCATACAACATTGTTGGAACCACTATTTCTTCAAACATACCCATTTTTGCTTTCCGAGATAATGTTTTCGACTTCCACACATTCTTCAAGGCTCCCAGGATTTTCGCCCCTTCCCCCACCCTATGAGTCAATTCCGCTTCGATGGCTCCATCCGCTGCCAGATCCACTCCCAGATATCTAAACACTTTACTTCCTCCAGTTTTTCTCCATTCAAACTTACCTCCCAATTGACTTGACCCTCAACCCTACTGTACCTAATAACCTTGCTCTTATTCACATTTACTCTTAACTTTCTTCTTTCACACACTTTACCAAACTCAGTCACCAGCTTCTGCAGTTTCTCACATGAATCAGTCACCTGCGCTGTATCATCAGCGAACAACAACTGACTCACTTCCCAAGCTCTCTCATCTATAACAGACTTCATACTTGCCCCTCTTTCCAAAACTCTTGCATTCACCTCCCTAACAACCACATCCATAAACAAATTAAACATTCATTTAGACGTCACAAACCCCTGGCGCAAATCTACATTTACTGAGAACCAATCACTTTCTTCTCTTCCTACACGTACACATGCCTAATATCCTCGATAAAAACCTTTCACTGCTTCTAACAAATTGCCTCCCACACCATAATACCTTCCACAGATAATCTCTATCAAATCAATCATATGCCTTCTCCAGATCCATAAATGCTACATAGAAATCAAGTTGCTCCTCTAAGTATTTCTCATATATATGTATATATATATATATATATATATATATATATATATATATATATATATATATATATATATATATATATATATATATATATATATATATATATATATATATATATATATATATATATATGTATATATATATATATATATATATATGTATATATATATATATATATATATATATATATATATATATATATATATATATATATATATATATATATATATATATATATATATATATGTACATATATATATATATGCATATATATATATATATATATATATATATATATATATATATATATATATATATATATATATATATATATATATATATATATATTTATTTTTTTTTATTATACTTTGTCGCTGTCCCCCGCGTTTACGAGGTAGCGCAAGGAAACAGACGAAAGAAATGGCCCAACCCCCCCCCCCATACACATGTATATACATACGTCCACACACGCCAATATACATACCTACACAGCTTTCCATGGTTTACCCCAGACGCTTCACATGCCTTGCTTCAATCCACTGACAGCACGTCAACACCGTTATACCACATCGCTCCAATTCACTCTATTCCTTGCCCTCCTTTCACCCTCCTGCATGTTCAGGCCCCGATCACACAAAATCTTTTTCACTCCATCTTTCCACCTCCAATTTGGTCTCCCTCTTCTCCTTGCTCCCTCCACCTCCGACACATATATACTCTTGGTCAATCTTTCCTCACTCATCCTCTCCATGTGCCCAAACCACTTCAAAACACCCTCTTCTGCTCTCTAAACCACGCTCTTTTTATTTCCACACATCTCTCTTACCCTTACGTTACTCACTCGATCAAACCACCTCACACCACACATTGTCCTCAAACATCTCAATTCCAGCACATCCATCCTCCTGCGCACAACTCTATCCATAGCCCACGCCTCGCAACCATACAACATTGTTGGAACCACTATTCCTTCAAACATACCCATTTTTGCTTTCCGAGATAATGTTCTCGACTTCCACACATTCTTCAAGGCCCCCAGGATTTTCGCCCCCTCCCCCACCCTATGATCCACTTCCGCTTCGATGGTTCCATCCGCTGCCAGATCCACTCCCAGATATCTAAAACACTTAACTTCCTCCAGTTTCTCTCCATTCAAACTCACCTCCCAATTGACTTGACCCTCAACCCTACTGTACCTAATAACCTTGCTCTTATTCACATTTACTCTTAACTTTCTTCTTCCACACACTTTTCCAAACTCAGTCACCAGCTTCTGCAGTTTCTCACATGAATCAGCCACCAGCGCTGTATCATCAGCGAACAACAACTGACTCACTTCCCAAGCTCTCTCATCCCCAACAGACTTCATACTTGCCCCTCTTTCCAAAACTCTTGCATTCACCTCCCTAACAACCCTATCCATAAACAAATTAAACAACCATGGAGACATCACACTCCTCTGCCGCAAACCTACATTCACTGAGAACCAATCACTTTCCTCTCTTCCTACACGTACACCTGCCTTACATCCTCGATAAAAACTTTTCACTGCTTCTAACAACTTTCCTCCCACACCATATATTCTTAATACCTTCCACAGAGCATCTCCATCAACTCTATCATATGCCTTCTCCAGATCCATAAATGCTACATACAAATCCATTTGCTTTTCTAAGTATTTCTCACATACATTCTTCAAAGCAAACACCTGATCCACACATCCTCTACCACTATATATATATATATATATATATATATATATATATATATATATATATATATATATATATATATATATATATATATATATATATATATATATGTACATATATATATACATATATATATATATATATATATATATATATATATATATATATATATATATATATATATATATATATATATATATATATATATATATATATATATATATATATATATATATATATATATATATATATATATATATATATATATATATATATATATATATATATATATATATATATATATATATATATATATATATATATATATATATATATATATATATATATATATATATATATATATATATATATATATATTTATCCTTAGGAATAGGGGGGAAAGAATATTTCCCACTCATTAACACGTGTCGTAGAAGGCGACTAAAGGGGATGGGAGCGGGGGCTAGAAACCCTCCAATCTTTTTATTTCAACTTTATAAATGGGAAGCAGATGGAGTCATGTGGGGAGTGTTTATCATCCTTGAAGGCATAGACTGGGGTGTCTAAACGTGTTTCGGTGTAACCAAGATGAGAAAAAAAAAATGAGATAACTAGTATGTTTGATGAAAGGAACCCTAGATACTTTGGCTCTGAGTGAAACGAAACTCAAGGGTAAAGGGAAAGAGTGGTTTGGGAATGTCTTGGGAGTAAAGTCAAGGGTTGGTGAGATGACAAGAACAAAGGAGGGAGTAGCACTACTCCTGAAGCAGGAGTTGTGGGAATATGTGATAGGGTGTAAGAAAGTAAACTCCAGATTGATATGGGTAAAACTGAAAGTGAATGGAGGGAGATGGGTGATTATTGGTGCCTATACACTTGGTCATTAGTAGAAAGATCATGAAATTGAAATGTTTTGGAAGCAGCTGAGTGAATGTGTTAGTAGCTTTGATGCACGAGACCGGGTTATAGTGATGCGTGATTTGAATGCAGAGGTGAGTAATGTTGCAGTTGCGGGTATAATTAGTGTACATGGTCTGTTCAGTGTTGTAAATGGAAATGGTGAAGAACTTGTAGATTTTGTGATTAAAAAGGACTGGTGATTGGGAATAACTCGTTCAAAAAGAGAGATATACATAAGTATACGTATGTATGTAGGAGAGATGACCAGAGAGCGTTACTGGATTACGTGTTAATTGATAGGCGAGTGAAAGAGAGACTTTTTTTATGTCAATATGCTGAAAGGGGTTACTGGAGTGATGTCTGATCATTATCTTGTGGGGGCGAAGGTGAAGATTTGTAGAGGTTTTCATAAAAGAAGAGATAATGTTGGGGTGAAGAGGGTGGTGAGAGTAAGTGTGCTCGGAAAGGAGACTTGTGTGAGGAAGTACCGGCAGATATTGAGTGCGGAATGGAAAAAGGTGAGAGCAAATAATGTAAGGGGATTGGGGGGGTAATGATATGTATCTAGGAAAGCAGTGATGGCTTGCACAAAAGATGCCTGTGGCATGTAAATGGTGGTAGGTGGGCAGGTTAGAAATGGTAGTGACTGGAGGGATGAAGAAGTAAGAGTGTTCGTGAAAGAGAATGGAGATGGATTTAGACAGTATTTGCAGGAAAATGGTGGAAATGACTGGGAGATGTATAAAAGAGAAAGGAAAGAGGTCAGGATAAAGGTGCAAAACATCTTTACTGATACTCATTCATCCCGACTTTCAATTGACCATTTTCAACTTCCTGCCGCTATCTCTTACACAGTTCCCAATCATTTGCACTCCGTCCTTGTAAGTACCACCCAAACACCTCTCTTTTCCCGTTCATCGACAACTTTACTTCTTCATCCCATCACTCAGTAGCCTTTTCGATCTACCCAACCTTTCGCATGTCAAATGCATCTCTCGCACATGCCGGTACTGCTTCCTATAATACCTCCCATTCTCACATGCATTTTTTCACACAGTGCATTGTGCCATATCTACTACACATGAAGTTTCCATCATCACTTATTTCTGCTTCCTTATGTAACGCTCAATAATTGTTGATTCTTGATACTAAATCTAACAGGTTGAAGTAGTTATAGGAAGACACTACGGTAACTCAAGTTTTGATGTCTAATCTATCCAATTTCTAGGATGTATCGACACTTACCCTGTCTTTCATTTTTTTTAGGCCATTGTCTTATGTCACTGTTTCTTTATATTACTGGTTTTATATAAGTCACGAGCCATCTGAGTAAAATATAGAAATGAATTTTTTTTTTGGTGTTGTTTACCGAATGTTTGAATCACACTTAAGTCTGGTTTCATGACTGAGCTGCAGTTGGAATATATTCAAGCCATAATTCATACTACGCAAGGTTTATCATCATTTTTTTTCTATATAACAATCAAGCAATGTGATGTAAGATATGACGTAAGGACATGATCTAAAGGCTAAGAGGTATATTTCTGAAATGGAAATGATTTTTTGTTTGTTTTATTTTTTGCTATGAGATTAACTCTCTTGGTCCTTAGTAGTGTTTTCAGGTACCCCAGAAGGTTTGGCTATGGCTACGTTGCGGTTATAGCTCAGATTAGATGTTTTTGTTACTAAGTTATCATGTGAGGTGAAGTTGTCGTGGAGTGTGGAATACCCTGGGACCAGCCGAGGTCTGGCGGCTGTGGACTCCCTCCGATGTATCTTAATCCTCAAAGAAAACAGGCTAAGGAGACGACAGGTTGTCCGGAGGATATTTCATACATCCCCTATAGAGTACGAGGATGACGACCATGGGGACTAGTCTGTCTGCAGGATCTATATACAGGGGTCTGTGTGCTCCAGGAAGAAGTCAGCCATCATATCCTGTTGATATAGATAGCTGATAGAAATGCTTTTGCTAACTTTGTTAACACTCCTATACGCTGCTGGCCTAATCTATTTTACACATCCGGGTACTAAGGAATTTATTTCATTCTTTACCTGCCTACACCAAGATCCTCTATGTATTGCTTGGTAAAAGGGTAAAGTAATGTGGTTTCCCTACAACCTTACCCCCGCCCCATCCTTAGTAATGCAATATGTCTAAATCATTCTGAATTCTTAAACAGCCTTCCTCTGACTGGGATTGATTGATGCCGCAAATATTTTTCTTACAAATGGTTCTTCGACATCTACAGTTGCCTCACTCATTCACTCAAGTATGGAGTACTGCTCGTATGTTGGGGTGACTCTTCTCTATCTTCTCTCTTAACCAGAGTATCAAATGTCTCCCATCTTGTTACATCTGCCTTTAACTCTCTTTGTTCGTCCCTTTCTGTACGCCACAGTGTAGCTCTCCTTTCTCTGTTCTGTAGGTAATAGTTTTGCTACTGTTTTCGTGAGCCGTCTGCGTGTGTCCCAGTATCTCTCGTCTGTACCCCACTCCGACTGACTGTTATGACGCCTCCAACATTCTTCGTACAGGAAAAAATGGGGAATTTTTTCCATCTTTGTTTTTCCCTATAATCATAATCTTTCCATCTTAAAAAGTCAGTTCTACAAACTCCTGCAGCTTTTTCTTCCAATATCTAATCATATTACCTTTCCTCAGAGGTGGCCTTGAATAGGGCAAGTTTTTTTGACTATCCCATGTTGGCTGCTAT
The DNA here is from genome assembly GCF_036320965.1 of Panulirus ornatus. Classification (NCBI taxonomy): domain Eukaryota; kingdom Metazoa; phylum Arthropoda; class Malacostraca; order Decapoda; family Palinuridae; genus Panulirus; species Panulirus ornatus. The sequence goes on from NC_092227.1 coordinate 25,883,819, forward strand.
CAAAACAATGAAAAAATATGTAGATCGTCATATCATTTCTCAGACTATGTATATTGCAAGAGTGCTTGTGTTTTGCAGTACGAGAAGTCTGTTCACTCCATCATAGGACATTGCCAAAAGTATCGATATTCGTTGGATACTTTTGTAAGCACGATTCATAAAAATCAAAGCTCAGTTGCTTCTCGATAATATAGCAGGAAGACTCGCCTGTGTTTCCCTAGCTATTGACTTCTTAAAAGATTTTGGTGGCAACCTTCTGTTGATGAGGATAAAGCGAAGTGTATGAGACCTAGAGAGATAGTTGGTACTGTATAAGTGATGGGTGAAAGACAGCGACATGGGTAGATAGAAGGCGTAGTAGACTGAGAAAAGAGCTAAGTGATATATCAGGGAGACTGATGACATGGGGAAACTAAATGACACAATTACCGCCTCAGGGATGTGAGTGTGATATCATATCTCAGGACTACTATCGGAGTGGCAGACCAGCTTGGTGTACGTGCATCAGCAATTGAATGGAATGATATTTGTTATTATAAGGTAGGTTTTGCTACTGCTGAAGAAAAGAGAGCTTTGCAGAAGTTAGATGAATTGTCTAGTATGTGTAGAGCTCAGAATAGATATGTTGTGCACTCATAGCTGAAGGTGGAAACGAAATTTGGCCACCACTACACCTTCTTGTTATTCTTTGAACATATTTCTATTGCTGAGTGATATTCCGTAATACAGATATCAGGTTTTCGGCTGATGATTTTGAATGATGCCATACGTCAGTGATTTAAAACCATTTCATATGATGGCTCAATTAGATTTTTTCCAGGGCTATTGAGACCTTATTCACAGAAGGAATGGCTTATGAATAATCAGATTTCAATAGGAACCAGATCACTCGGGTAACTATATGACTTTTACGCTGGGTACATACGAGCTATCTGTTTGCCTGGCGAAAAAATAAATCGAACAACACTTTTAAGATGTATGTTGACTTGTACCCTGACCGTATCAAAACAATCTTTAAAAGCTATATTATAAAAACACTCTCGAACACCAGGTGTAAGATATCATATAGACCTATAGTATGCCTTGGATTGCGTACATGTTCTGTTCTCCTAACTGCCAACAAATGGTCACGGGAGATATACTGACTGTGGCTTTAGAAAATATACTTTTTGAAGTCACAGAGAAGTCTTCATGATTTTACACGGCTGCCGCCGCGGCTTCCCGGTACTTTTCGTAGAATTTCAGTCTGATGCAACGAGAAGCTATGAGATATGTAAGTGCATCTTCAGCTTGCTTTAATACTCAAACATACCATTTAATGTTTTCGTTCACTTTACCACTTTTGTTTTTTCAAGATAAGCTGATAGAACATAGACTACATTTTGAACTGTTGATTTCCGCAGACTGAGTATTTGTCTTTTATATTCTTAACCTTCCCATAAAAAGATCGAAATGATAACGTCCTAAAAAGAAGAGAAACTAGCCGCCGCTATCGATAGCATGACATTTTTCATGTACAGTCGTTGAATTTCCCGAATCATAGAAACGAAAGTTACTTTTATCCTTTGGCTTCTGAAAGTGAAATTATTAACATTAACAGATGAACAATTCTATACAGTTATCGTCACACATCTGTGAAAAATAGTTTTACCTTTGAGTTTTTCAACAGAGGTGAAATCGAAATCTGAATAATTCTTTACCGTGTCATTTGACATTTCCTCAGCTCGTATTCCAGACCTGATAACATAGCTCACATAAACATTATTCTAATCGTATCGTCTCATTTGCATTGGATGAGAGGCACTTGACACTCCTGCCCTTATACTCTCAGGTTCCCCTCGCTCCTCTCATTACCGTTCCATCAAGTGTTAAGCCATCACACAATGCAATATTCATCCGTAAAGTCGAGTCAGTAATGAGTTCTCTTCAGCGGCCGCGGGCGGCGAGACCATACATCAGAGCACGCAGAAACCCATTATAATACATAACAGAGCATCAGTGCGGCATAGGAGTGGCGACTAACGGGAACCAACCATGCGAGCGTGCCAGAACATCAGCTTGAGGCTTCAACACTGTATCGCTGCGGTAATAATCTGATATAACTCTCTGGACCTTCTTTGGTTCACCTTGATGGAATTTTTAGAAGGTAGTAAAGCAGCTGGAGGAGATATGCTGTTTACTTACAAGATTTGCTCTGAACCTACCGGTAGGCAAGACACTGTTGTCTTCCAGAACATCATCTGTAGATAGGTTCGCTGTTGGTCTGACCTCTCTGGGGAACATACCTGGTTATTGGAGTGTCTTTCTGGCAAGTCAATATTTCACGTCAGAGTCAGTTCGTTGCCTTGACAAACAGATAAAAGTGACTGCCCCGGTAATGGCATGATTCCCCAAGGAATCGAGTTCACAACATATATTCAGCCGAAAGATCTTTCGGCTCTCCTCAACATAGACTGGAGGTATCTTCCCTTTAACGAATTGCCATGAAACAGTATCAAGGACAGTGACGGTATATGTTATAGATGTTGATAATACCATGACTACAGGCACATCATGATATGATCACAGGTATATTACGTCATGATCACAGATGCATCATGTTATGACCATAGGTACATCATGTCATGACCACAGGTACATCATGTCATGATCACAGGTACATTATGTCATAATCACAGGTTCATTATGTCATGGTTAAGGCACGTTCATAAAGACCAACGCATTTTATGTGAACAGTGTTGTACACGTGAGCCACAATTCTATTCGTATAAAATACTGTCTTTATAGACAGAAGCCCTCATTAAGATCTTGGCTTGAGAAAAATTAGGAGGGGAAGGGAATAAAACGAAGAGGAAGAAATACACACGAATGATATAGATGAAATATAGCGAGGAAATGTCTGAGGGTAAGAAATAAAAGAAATGGAAAATGGCAAGGAGCGTTTGATACATGCATGGAAATTATATGAAGTCTGGCTTGGAATTAACAAATGGTAAGAACAACAGTCCTGACAATTAGGGTGTATGACGGTTCTGGACATCAATGAAGAACTTCTAAGTCAGGACTGTGGTATTACCCTGGGCGGCTGCTATGAGCAATCGGCTGATACAGAGGGAATAAGATGGTTCTGGGTTTCATCTTATCTCCCATGATGCCTTGGGTTGCTGAGTACTAAGTCGTGCCTCTTGGAATGAAGATACATTAGCAATAAAAGCTCATATATTGTGTATACTCCTATATATTTCACACTACACCCAGCAATGGCACTACTAACATGAAACACCTCCAAGTTGCAGGAAAACTATACGTCGCGCTCATCAATTATTTACTCTAACATCTCGTTGGTTGCAATACCATGATACAGTCACAAAAAAGAAATAGACTTTGGCAAACTACGCTCTAAACTTAAATCATGTATAATGAACAGGTCATAATGCTATGGGTTATGTTACTTTAAAATTTCAAATAAATCTGCTGAAGGATCCACATCACCATTACCATGGCCGTGTTACCGTGTTCTATGTATCGCTACTGTTGTCCTAGAATAGGGGATATCTATACTTAGATCAAATATGCTACGTATTATGTATAGTATTTATTATACATGCCCTTAGGACCACTTTTCCAGGAAATATTTAGCATAAAAAGTCAAAAGACGGGATATAATGTACTCTTAAAAGGAGAGAGAGAGAGAGAGAGAGAGAGAGAGAGAGAGAGAGAGAGAGAGAGAGAGAGAGAGAGAGAGAGAGAGAGAGAGAGAGAGAGAGAGAGAGAGAGAAAGAGAGAGAGAGAGAGAGAGAGAGAGAGAGAGAGAGAGAGAGAGAGAGAGAGAGAGAGAGAGAGAGAGAGAGAGAGAGAGAGAGAGAGAGAGAGAGAGAGAGATTTCATGTGTGGAGGGGTGGCGACGGAAACGGATGAAGGCAGCAAGTATGAATATGTACATGTGTATGTATGTACATGTCTGTGTATGTATATGTATATATACGTTGAAATGGAGAGGTATGGGCCAGGCCCATAGTCTAGCGGTAGCATTCCCGCCTATGGCACAGGGGTCCCGGGCTCGATCCTGGCCGTTGGAGGTTTGTATGTGATATATATATATATATATATATATATATATATATATATATATATATATATATATATATATATATATGTATATATATATATATATATATATATATATATATATATATATATATATATATATATATATATATATATATATATATATATATATATATATATATTATTTATCTATTTTGCTTTGTCGCTGTCTACCGCGTTAGCGAGGTAGCGCAAGGAAACAGACGAAAGAAATGGCCAAGCCCACTTACACACACATGTATATACATACACGACCACACACACAAATATACATACCTGTACATCTCAATGTACACATATATATATACACACACTGACATATACATATATACACATGTACATAATTCATACTGTCTGCCTTTATTTATTCCCATCGCCACCCCGCCACACATGGAATAACAACCCCCTCCCACCTCATGTGTGCGAGGTAGCGCTAAGAAAAGAAAACAAAGGCCCCATCCGTTCACACTCAGTCTCTAGCTGCCATGTAATAATGCACCGAAACCACAGCTCCCTTTCCATATCCAGGCCGCACACAACTTTCCATGGTTTACCCCAGACGCTTCACATGCCCTGGTTCAATCCATTGACAACTCGTCGACCCCGGTATGCCACATCGTTCCAATTCACTCTATTCCTTGCACGCCTTTCACCCTCCTGCATGTTCAGGCCCCGATCACACAAAATCTTTTTCACTCCATCTTTCCACCTACAATTTGGTCTCTCACTTCTCTCGTTCCCTCCACCTCCACCACATATATCCTCTCGATCAATCTTTCCTCACTCATTTTCTCCATGTGCCCAAAACATTTCAAAACACCCTCTTCTGCTCTCTCAACCATACTATTTATATTTCCACAAATCTCTCTTACCCTTACATTACTTACTCGATCAAACCACCTCACACCACATATTGTCCTCAAACATTTCATTTCCAGCACAGAAACCCTCCTGCGCACACCTCTATCCATAGCCCACGCCTCGCAACCATACAACATTGTTGGAACTACTATTCCCTCAAACATAGCCATTTTTGCTTTTCGAGATAATGTTCACGACTTCCAAACATTCTTCAAGGCTACCAGAATTTTCACCCCCTCCCCCACCCTATGATTCACTTCCGCTTCCATGGTTCCATCCGCTGCCAGATCCACTCCCAGTTATCTAAAACACTTTACTTCCTCCAGTTTTTCTCCATTCAAACTTACCTCCCAATTGAATCGACCCTCAACCCTACTGTACCTAATAACCTTGCTTTTATTCATATTTACTCATAACTTTCTTCTTTCACACACTTTACCAAACTCAGTCACCAGCTTCTACAGTTTCTCATGAATCAGCCACCAGCGCTGTATCATCAGCGAACAACAACTAACTCACTTCCCAATCTCTCTCATCCACAACAGACTGCATAATTGCCCCTCTTTCCAAAACTCTTGCATTCACCTCCTTAAAAACCCCATCCATAAACAAATTAAACAACCATGGAGACATCATACACCCCTGCCGCAAACCTACATTCACTGAGAACCAATCACTTTCCTCTCATCCTACACATACACATGCCTTACATCCTCGATAAAAACTTTTCACTGCTTCTAACAACATGCCTCCCACACCATATATTCTTAATACATTCCAGAGAGCATCTCTATCAATTCTATCATATGCCTTCTCCAGATCCATAAATGCTACATACATATCCATTTGCTTTTCTAAGTATTTCTCAAATAAATTCTTCAAAGCAAACACCTAATCCACATATCCTCTACCACTTCTGAAACCACACTGCGCTTCCCCAATCTGATGCTCTGTACATGCCTTTACCCTCTCAATCAATACCTTCCCATATAATTTACCAGAAATACTCAAAAACGTATACCTCTGTAATTTGAGCACTCACTCTTATCCCCTTTGCCATTGTACAATGGCACTGTGCAAGAATTCCGTCAATCCTCATTCACCTCAACATGAATCATACATACATCAAATAACCTTACCAAACAGTCAACAATACAGTCACCCCCTTTTGTAATAAATTCCACTGCAATACCATCCAAACCTGCTGCCTTGCCGGGATCCATCTTCCGCAAAGCTTTTACTACCTCTTATCTGTTTACTAAATCATTTTCCCTAACCCTCTCACTTTGAAAACCACCTCGAACAAAACACCCTATATCTACCACTCTATCATCAAACATATATATATATATATATATATATATATATATATATATATATATATATATATATATATATATATATATATATATATATATATATATATATATATATATATATATATATATATATATATATATATATATATATATATATATATATATATATATATATATATATATATATATATATATATATATATATATATATATATATATATATATATATATATATATATATATATATATATATATATATATATATATATATATATATATATATATATATATATATATATATATATATATATATATATATATATATAATATATATATATATATATATATATATATATATATATATATATATATATATATATATATATATATATATATATATATATATATATATATATATATATATATGTATGTATACATACGTAAGTATACGTATGTAAGTAGGAAATATGGCCAGAGAGCGTTTTTGGATTACGTGTTAATTGACAGGCGCGCGAAAGACAGACTTTTGAATGTTAATGTGCTGAGAGGTGGAACTGACGGATATCTGATCATTATCTTGTGGAGACGAAGGTGAAGATTTGTATGGGTTTTCAGAAAAGAAGACAGAATTAGGGGTGAAGAGTGTGGTGAGAGTAACTGAGCTTTGGAAGGAGACTTGTGTGAGGAAGTACCAGGAGAGACTGAGTACACAATGGAAAAAGGTGAGAACAAAGGAGGTAAGGGGAGTGAGTGAGGAATGGGATGTATTTAGGGAAGCAGTGATGGCTTGCGCAAAAGATGCATATGGCATGAGAAGCGTGGGAGGTGGGTTGATTAGGATGGGTAGTGAGTGGTGGGATGAAGAAGTAAGATTATTAGTGAAAGAGAAGAGAGAGGCATTTGGACGATTCTTGCAGGAAAAAAATGCAAATGAATGGGAGATGTATAAAAAAAGAGACAGGAGGTCAAGAGAAAGGTGCAAGATGTGAAAACAAGGGCAAATGAGAGTTGGGGTGAAAGAGTATTATTTAATTTTAGGGAGAATAAAAAGATGCTCTGGAAAGGCGGTAAATAAAGTGCGTAAGACAATGGAGCAAATGGGAGCTTCAGTCAAGGGTGCTAATAGGGAGGAAATAACAAATAGTGGTGATGTGGAAGGATATGGAGTGAGTATTTTGAAGGTTTGTTGAATGTGTTTGATGATATAGTGGAAGATATAGAGTGTTTTGGTCGAGATGGTGTACAAAGTGAGAAGGTTAAGGGAAATGATTTTTATAAAAAAGGGAGTGACTGTAGTGTTGACAGGTTCGTAAGGTTATTCAATGTATGTATGATTCATGGCGAGGTGCCTGAGGATTGGTGGAATGCTTGCATAGTGCCATTGTACAAAGGCAAAGGGGATAAGAGTGAGTGCTCAAATTACAGAGGTATAAGTTTGTTGAGTATTCCTGGTAAATCATATGGGAGGGTATTAATTGAGAGGGTAGAGGAATGTACAGAGAATCAGATTGGGGAAGAGCAGTGTGGTTTCAGAAGTGGTAAAGGATGTGTGGATCAGGTGTTTGTTTTGAAGAATGTATGTGAGAAATACTTAGAAAAGCAAATGGATTTTTATGTAGCATTTATTGATCTGGAGAAGGCATATGATAGAGTTGATAGAGATGCATTGTGGAAGGTACTAAGAACATATGGGTGGGAGGCAAGTTGTTAGAAGCAGTGAAAAGTTTTTATCGAGGATGTAAGGCATGTGTTCGTGGAGGAAGAGAGGAAAGTGATTGGTTCTCAGTGAATGTAGGTTTCCGGCAGGGGTGTGTGATGTCTCCATGGTTGTTTAATTTGTTAATGAATGGGATTGTTAGGGAGGTAAATGCTAGAGTTTTGGAAAGAGGGGCAAGTATGCAGTCTGTTGTGGATGAGAGAGCTTGGGAAGTGAGTCAGTTGTTTTTCGCTGATGATTCAGCGCTGGTGGCTGATTTATGTGAGAAACTGCAGAAGCTGGTGACTGAGCTTGGTAAAGTGCTTGAAAGAAGAAAGTTAAGAGTAAACGTGAATAAAAGCAATGTTATTAGGTACAGTAGGGTTGAGGGTCAAGTCAACTGGGAGGTAAGTTTGAATGAGAAAAACTGGAGGAAGTAAAGTGTTTTAGATATCTGGGAGTGGATCTGGCAGCGGATAGAACCATGGAAGCAGAAGTAAATCATAGGGTGGGGGAGGGGGCGAAAATCCTGGGAGCCTTGAAGAATGTGTTGAAGTCGAGAACATTATCTCCGAAAGCAAAAATGGCTATGTTTGAAGGAATAGTGGTTCCAACAATGTTGTATGGTTGCGAGGAGTGGGCTATGGATAGAGTTGTGCGCAGGAGGGTGCATGTGCTGGAAATGAGATGTTTGAGGACAATATGTGGTGTGAGGTGGTTTGATCGAGTAAGTATTGTAAGGGTAAGAGAGATGTGTGGAAATAAAAAGAGCGTGGTTGAGAGAGCAGAAGAGGGTATTTTGAAATGGTTTGGGCACAGGGAGAAAATAAGTGAGGAAAGATTGACCAAGAGGATATATGTGTCGGAGGTGGAGGGAACGAGGAGAAGTGGGAGAACAAATTGGAGGTGAAAATATGGAGTGAAAAAGATTTTGAGTTATCTGGGCCTGAGACATGCAGGACGGTGAAAGGCGGGCACGGAATAGAGTAAATTGGATCGATGTGGTTTACCGGGGTCCACGTGCTGTCAATGGATTGAATCAGGGCATGTGAATTGTTTAGGGTAAACCATGGAAAGTTGTGTGGGGCCTGGATGTGGAAAGGGAGCTGTGGTTTCGGGCATTATTGCATGACAGATGGAGACTGAGTGTGAACGAATGGTGCCTTTGTTGTGTTCTCCTGGCGCTGCCTCGCCATACATGAGGAGGGGAGGGCGAGGTTATTCCATGTGTGGCGGGTTGGCGATGAGGGTGAGTAGGGACATACAGTGTGAATTGTGTGAATGTGTGTATATATGTGTGTGTGTGTGTGTGTGTGTGTATATATGTGTGTACGTTGGGATGTGTATATATATATATTATATTTTATTATACTTTGTCGCTGTCTCCCGCATTTGCGAGGTAGCGCAAGGAAACAGACGAAAGAAGTGGCCCAACCCCCCCCAATACACATGTATATACATACGTCCACACACACAAATATACATACCTACACAGCTTTCCATGGTTTACCCCAGACGCTTCACATGCCTTGATTCAATCCACTGACATCACGTCAACCCCGGTATACCACATCGCTCCAATTCACTCTATTCCTTGCCCTCCTTTCACCCTCCTGCATGTTCAGGCCCCGATCACTCAAAATCTTTTTCACTCCATCTTTCCACCTCCAATTTGGTCTCCCTCTTTTCCTCGTTCCCTCCACCTCCGACACATATATCCTCTTGGTCAATATTTCCTCACTCATTCTATCCATGTGCCCAAACCATTTCAAAACACCCTCTTCTGCTCTCTCAGCCACGCTCTTTTTATTTCCACACATCTCTCTTACCCTTACGTTACTCACTCGATCAAACCACCTCACACCACACATTGTCCTCAAACATCTCATTTCCAGCACATCCATCCTCCTGCGCACAACTCTATCCATAGCCCACGCCTCGCAACCATACAACATTGTTGGAACCACTATTCCTTCAAACATACCCATTTTTGCTTTCCGAGATAATGTTCTCGACTTCCACACATTCTTCAAGGCCCCCAGAATTTTAGCCCCCTCCCCCACCCTATGATCCACTTCCGCTTCCATGGTTCCATCCGCTGCCAGATCCACTCCCAGATATCTAAAACACTTCACTTCCTCCAGTTTTTCTCCATTCAAACTCACCTCCCAATTGACTTGACCCTCAACCCTACTGTACCTAATAACCTTGCTCTTATTCACATTTACTCTTAACTTTCTTCTTCCACGCACTTTACCAAACTCAGTCACCAGCTTCTGCAGTTTCTCACATGAATCAGCCACCAGCGCTGTATCATCAGCGAACAACAACTGACTCACTTCCCAAGCTCTCTTATCCCCAACAGACTTCATACTTGCCCCTCTTTCCAAAACTCTTGCATTTACCTCCCTAACAACCCCATCCATAAACAAATTAAACAACCATGGAGACATCACACACCCCTGCCGCAAACCTACATTCACTGAGAACCAATCACTTTCCTCTCTTCCTACACGTACACATGCCTTACATCCTCGATAAAAACTTTTCACTGCTTCTAACAACTTTCCTCCCACACCATATATTCTTAATACCTTCCACAGAGCATCTCTATCAACTCTATCATATGCCTTCTCCAGTTCCATAAATGCTACATACAAATCCATTTGCTTTTCTAAGTATTTCTCACATACATTCTTCAAAGCAAACACCTGATCCACACATCCTCTACCACTTCTGAAACCACACTGCTCTTCCCCAATCTGATGCTCTGTACATGCCTTCACCCTCTCAATCAATACCCTCCCATATAATTTACCAGGAATACTCAACAAACTTATACCTCTGTAATTTGAGCACTCACTCTTATCCCCTTTGCCTTTGTACAATGGCACTATGCACGCATTCCGCCAATCCTCAGGCACCTCACCATGAGTCATACATACATTAAATAACCTTACCAACCAGTCAACAATACAGTCACCCCCTTTTTTAATAAATTCCACTGCAATACCATCCAAACCTGCTGCCTTGCCGGCTTTCATCTTCCGCAAAGCTTTCACTACCTCTTCTCTGTTTACCAAATCATTTTCCCTAACCCTCTCACTTTGCACACCACCTCGACCAAAACACCCTATATCTGCCACTCTATCATCAAACACATTCAACAAACCTTCAAAATACTCACTCCATCTCCTTCTCACATCACCACTACTTGTTATCACCTCCCCATTTGCGCCCTTCACTGAAGTTCCCATTTGCTCCCTTGTCTTACGCACTTTGTTTACCTCCTTCCAGAACATCTTTTTATTCTCCCTAAAATTTAATGATACTCTCTCACCCCAACTCTCATTTGCCCTTTTTTCACCTCTTGCACCTTTCTCTTGACCTCCTGTCTCTTTCTTTTATACGTCTCCCACTCAATTGCATTTTTTCCCTGAAAAAATCGTCCAAAAGCCTCTCTCTTCTCTTTCACTAATACTCTTACTTCTTCATCCCACCACTCACTACCCTTTCTAATCAACCCACCTCCCACTCTTCTCATACCACAAGCATCTTTTGCGGAATCCATCACTGATTCCCTAAATACATCCCATTCCTCCCCCACTCCCCTTACTTCCATTGTTCTCACCTTTTTCCATTCTGTACTCAGTCTCTCCTGGTACTTCCTCACACAAGTCTCCTTCCCAAGCTCACTTACTCTCACCACCCTCTTCACCCCAACATTCACTCTTCTTTTCTGAAAACCCATACAAATCTTCACCTTAGCCTCCACAAGATAATGATCAGACATCCCTCCAGTTGCACCTCTCAGCACATTAACATCCAAAAGTCTCTCTTTCGCGCGCCTGTCAATTAACACGTAATCCAATAACGCTCTCTGGCCATCTCTCCTACTTACATAAGTATACTTATGTATATCTCGCTTTTTAAACCAGGTATTCCCAATCATCAGTCCTTTTCCAGCACATAAATCTACAATCTCTTCACCTTACCATTTACAACACTGAACACCCCATGTATACCAATTATTCCCTCAACTGCCACATTACTCACCTTTGCATTCAAATCACCCAATACTATAACCCGGTCTCGTGCATCAAAACCACTAACACACTCATTCAGCTGCTCCCAAAACACTTGCCTCTCATGATCTTTCTTCTCATGCCCAGGTGCATATGCACCAATAATCACCCATCTCTCTCCATCAATATATATATATATATATGTATATATATATATATATATATATATATATATATATATATATATATATATATATATATATATATATATATATTTATTTGATTATTTTGCTTTGTCGCTGTCTCCCACGTTAGCGAGGTAGCGCAAGGATATAAACGAAAGAAATGGCCCAACCTACGCACATACACATGTATATACATTCAACGCCACACACCGAAATATACATACCAATACATCTCATTGTACACATATATATATACATACTGAGACATATACATATATACACATGCACATAAATCTTGCTTTCTGCCGTTATCTATTCCCATCGCCACCTCGACACAGACGGAATAACAACCCCCTCCCCCCTCCTCTGAGCGGGGTAGCGCTGGGAAAAGACAACAAAGGCCCCATTCGTTCACACTCAGTCTCTAGCTGTTATGTAATAATGCACCGAAACCATAGCTCCCTTTCCACATCCAAGCCCCACAGAACTTTCCATGGTTTACCCCAGACGCTTCACATACCCTGGTTCAATCCATTGACAGGTCGTCGACCCCGATATAGCACATCGTTCCAATTTACTCTATTCTTTGCCCGCCTGCAGGTTCAGGCCCCGATCACTCAAAATCTTTTTCACTCCATCTTTCCACCTCCAATTTGGTCTCTCACCTCTCCTCGTTCCCTCCACCTCCGACACATATATCCTCTTTGCCAATCTTTCCTCACTCATTCTCTCCATATGACCAAATCTTTTCAAAACACCCTCTTCTGTTCTCTCAACCATACTATTTTTATTTCCAAACATCTTTCTCACCCTTATATTACTTACTCAATCAAACCTCCTCACACCACATATTGTCCTCAAACATCTCATTTCCAGCACATCCACCCTCCTGCGCACAACTCTATCCATTGCCCACGCCTCGTAACCATACAACATTGTTGGAACCACTATTCTTTAAACATAACCATTTTTGCTTTCCGAGATAATGTTCTCGATTTCCAAACATTCTTCAAGGCTTCCAGAATTTTCGCCCCCTCCCCCACCCTATGATTCACTTCCGCTTCCATGGTTCCATCCGCTGCCAAATCCACTCCCAGATATCTAAAACACTTCACTTCCTCCAGTTTCTCTCCATTCAAACTTATCTTCCAATTGACTTGACCCTCAACCCTGCTGTACCTAATAACCTTGCTCTTGTTGACGTTTACTCTTAACTTTCTTCTTTCACACACTTTACCAAACTCAGTCACCAGCTTCTGCAGTTTCTCATGAATCAGCCACCAGCGCTGTATCATCAGCGAACAACTGACTCACTTCCCAAGCTCTCTCATCCACAACAGACTGCATACTTGCCCCTCTTTGCAAAATTCTTGTATTCATCTCCCTAACAACCCCATCCATAAACAAATTAAACAACCACGGAGACATCAAACAACCCTGTCGCAAAGCTACATTCACTGAGAACCAATCACTTTCCTCTCTTCCTACACGTACACATGCCTTACATCCTCGATAAAAACATTTCACTGCTTCTAACAACTTGCCTCCCACACCGTATATTCTTAGTACCTTCCACACAGCGCCTCTATCAACTATATCATATGCCATCTCCAGATCCATAAATGCTACATACAAATCCATATATATACATATACATACATATATATAAAGCAAAAATGGGTATGTTTGAAGGAATAGTGGTTCCAACAATGTTGTATGGTTGTGAGGCGTGGGCTATGGATAGAGTTGTGCGCAGGAGGATGGATGTGCTGGAAATGAGATGTTTGAGGACAATGTGTGGTGTGAGGTGGTTTGATCGAGTGAGTAACGTAAGGGTAAGAGAGATGTGTGGAAATAAAAAGAGCGTGGTTGAGAGAGCAGAAGAGGGTGTTTTGAAGTGGTTTGGGCACATGGAGAGAATGAGTGAGGAAAGATTGACCAAGAGGATATATGTGTCGGAGGTGGAGGGAACGAGGAGAAGAGGGAGACCAAATTGGAGGTGGAAAGATGGAGTGAAAAAGATTTTGTGTGATCGGGGCCTGAACATGCAGGAGGGTGAAAGGAGGGCAAGGAATAGAGTGAATTGGAGCGATGTGGTATACCGGGTTTGACGTGTTGTCAGTGGATTGAATCAAGGCATGTGAAGCGTCTGGGGTAAACCATGGAAAGCTGTGTAGGTATGTATATTTGCGTGTGTGGACGTATGTATATACATGTGTATGGGGGGGGTTGGGCCATTTCTTTCGTCTGTTTCCTTGCGCTACCTCGCAAATGCGGGAGACAGCGACAAAGTATAATAAATATAAAAATGTATGTATATATATATATATATATATATATATATATATATATATATATATATATATATATATATATATATATATATATATATATATATATATATATGTGTGTATGTGAGAAATACTTAGAAAAGCAAATGGATTTGTATGTAGCATTTATGGATCTGGAGAAGGCATATGATAGAGTTGATAGAGATGCTCTGTGGAAGGTATTAAGAATATATGGTGTGGGAGGAAAGTTGTTAGAAGCAGTGCAAAGTTTTTATCGAGGATGTAAGGCATGTGTACGTGTAGGAAGAGAGGAAAGTGATTGGATCTCAGTGAATGTAGGTTTGCAGCAGGGGTGTGTGATGTCTCCATGGTTGTTTAATTTGTTTATGGATGGGGTTGTTAGGGAGGTAAATGCAAGAGTTTTGGAAAGAGGGGCAATTATGAAGTCTGTTGGGGATGAGAGAGCTTGGGAAGTGAGTCAGTTGTTGTTCGCTGATGATACAGCGCTTTTGGCTGATTCATGTGAGAAACTGCAGAAGCTGGTGACTGAGTTTGGTAAAGTGTGTGGAAGAAGAAAGTTAAGAGTAAATGTGAATAAGAGCAAGGTTATTAAGTACAGTAGGGTTGAGGGTCAAGTCAATTGTGAGATGAGTTTGAATGGAGAAAAACTGGAGGAAGTGAAGTGTTTTAGATATCTGGGAGTGAATCTGGCAGCGGATGGAACCATGGAAGCGGAAGTGGATCATAGGGTGGGGGAGGGGGCAAAAATTCTGGGGGCCTTGAAGAATGTGTGGAAGTCGAGAACATTATCTCGGAAAGCAAAAATGGGTATGTTTGAAGGAATATTGGTTCCAACAATGTTGTATGGTTGCGAGGCGTGGGCTATGGATAGAGTTGTGCGCAGGAGGATGGATGTGCTGGAAATGAGATGTTTGAGGACAATGTGTGGTGCGAGGTGGTTTGATCGAGTGAGTAACGTAAGGGTAAGAGAGATGTGTGGAAATAAAAAGAGCGTGGTTGAGAGAGCAGAAGAGGGTGTTTTGAAGTGGTTTGGGCACATGGAGAGAATGAGTGAGGAAAGATTGACCAAGAGGATATATGTGTCGGAGGTGGAGGGAACGAGGAGAAGAGGGAGACGAAATTGGAGGTGGAAAGATGGAGTGAAAAAGATTTTGTGTGATCGGGGCCTGAACATGCAGGAGGGTGAAAGGAGGGCAAGGAATAGAGTGAATTGGAGCGATGTGGTATACCGGGGTTGACGTGCTGTCAGTGGATTGAATCAAGGCATGTGAAGCGTCTGGGGTAAACCATGGAAAGCTGTGTAGGTATGTATATCTGCGTGTGTGGACGTATGTATATACATGTGTATGGGGGGGTGGGGGTGGGGCCATTTCTTTCGTCTGTTTCCTTGCGCTACCTCGCAAACGCGGGAGACAGCGACAAAGTATAATAATAATAATAATAATTATTTATTTATTTTGTCACTGTGTCCCGCGTTAGCAAGGTAGGGCAAAGAAACAGACGAAAGAATGGCCCAACCCATTTACATACGCATGTATATACATACACGAACACACACGCAAATACACATACCTATACATCTCAACGTATATACATACACACACAGACATATACGTATACATACACACACAGACATATACATATACATACTACATGTACATATTTCATAATGTCTTCATTTTTCATTCCCATCGCCACCCCGCCACACATGAAATAACAAGGCCCTCCCCCCTTATGTGTGCGAGGTAGCGCTAGGAAAAGACAACAAAGGCCAGATTCGTTCACACTCAGTCTCTAACTGTCATGTAATAATACACCGAAACCACAGCTCCCTCTCCACATTCATGCCCTACAGAACTTTCCATGGTTTACACCAGACGCTTCTCATGCCTTGGTTCAATCCATTCACAACACGAAGACCCGGTATACCACATCGTTCCAATTCACTCTATTCATTGCACGCCTTTCACCCTCCTGCATGTTCAGAACCCGATCATTCAAAATCTTCTTCACTCCATCTTTCCACCTCCAATTTGGTCTCCCACTTCTCCTCGTTCTCTCCACCTCTGACACATATCTCCTCTTGGTCAATCTTTCATCACATATTCTCCGCATGTGACCAAACCATTTCAAAACACCCACTTCTGCTCTCTCAACAACACTCTTTTTATTGCCACACATCTCTCTTACGCTATTATTACTTACTTGATCAAACCACCTCAACCATACATGGTCCTCAAACATCTCATTTACAGCACATCCACCCTCCTCCGCACAACTCTATCCATAGACCACGCCTCGCAGCCATATAACATTGTTGGAACAATTATTTTTTCAAACATACTCATTTTTGCTTACCGAGATAATATATATATATATATATATATATATATATATATATATATATATATATATATATATATATATATATATATCATTTTTTTTATTTTTTATTATACTTTGTCGCTGTCTCCCGCGTTTGCGAGGTAGCGCAAGGAAACAGACGAAAGAAATGGCCCAACCCACCCCCATACACATGTATATATATATATATATATATATATATATATATATATATATATATATATATATATATATATATATATATATTGTTTATGGATGGGGTTGTTAGGGAGGTAAATGCAAGAGTTTTGGAAAGAGGGGCAAGTATGAAGTCTGTTGGGGATGAGAGAGCTTGGGAAGTGAGTCAGTTGTTGTTCGCTGATGATACAGCGCTGGTGGCTGATTCATGCGAGAAACTGCAGAAGCTGGTGACTGAGTTTGGAAAAGTGTGTGGAAGAAGAAAGTTAAGAGTAAATGTGAATAAGAGGAAGGTTATTAGGTACAGTAGGGTTGAGGGTCAAGTCAATTGGGAGGTGAGTTTGAATGGAGAAAAACTGGAGGAAGTGAAGTGTTTTAGATATCTGGGAGTGGATCTCGCAGCGGATGGAACCATGGAAGCGGAAGTGGATGATAGGGTGGGGGAGGGGGCGAAAATCATGGGCGCCTTGAAGAATGTGTGGAAGTCGAGAACATTATCTCGGAAAGCAAAAATGGGTATGTTTGAAGGAATAGTGGTTCCAACAATGTTGTATGGTTGCGAGGCGTGGGCTATGGATAGAGTTGTGCGCAGGAGGATGGATGTGCTGGAAATGAGATGTTTGAGGACAATGTGTGGTGTGAGGTGGTTTGATCGAGTGAGTAACGTAAGGGTAAGACAGATGTGTGGAAATAAAAAGAGCGTGGATGAGAGAGCAGAAGAGGGTGTTTTGAAGTGGTTTGGGCACATGGAGAGGATGAGTGAGGAAAGATTGACCAAGAGGATATATGTGTCGGAGGTGGAGGGAACAAGGAGAAGAGGGAGACCAAATTGGAGGTGGAAAGATGGAGTGAAAAAGATTTTGTGTGATCGGGGCCTGAACATGCAGGAGGGTGAAAGGAGGGCAAGGAATAGAGTGAATTGGAGCGATGTGGTATACCGGGGTTGACGTGCTGTCAGTGGATTGAAGCAGGGCATGTGAAGCGTCTGGGGTAAACCATGGAAAGCTGTGTAGGTATGTATATTTGCGTGTGTGGTCGTATGTATATACATGTGTATGGGGGGGGGTTGGGCCATTTCTTTCGTCTGTTTCCTTGCGCTACCTCGCAAACGCGGGAGACAGCGACAAAGTATAATAAATAAATAAATAAATAAATAAATATATATATATATATATATATGTTCTCCCTGGGGATAGGGGATTAAGAATACTTCCCACGTATTCCCTGCGTGTCGTAGAAGGCGACTAAAAGGAGAGGGAGCGGAGGACTGGAAATCGTCCCCTATCGTTTTTTTTTTTAATTTTCCAAAAGAAGGAACAGAGAAGGGGGTCAGATGAGGATATTCCCTCTAAGGCCCAGTTCTCTGTTCTTAACGCTACCTCGCAAACGCGGGAAATGGCAAATAGTATGAAAAAAGAAAAAAAAAAAAATATATATATATATATATATATATATATAAATATATATATATATATATATATATATATATATATATATATATATATATATATATATATATATATATATATATATATATATATATATATATATATCAATATATATATTTTTTTTTTCTTTTTTTTTTTTGCTTTGTCGTTGTCTCCCGCGTTTGCGAGGTAGCGCAAGGAAACAGACGAAAGAAATGGCCCAACCCACCCCCATACACATGTATATACATACGTCCACACACGCAAATATACATACCTACACAGCTTTCCATGGTTTACCCCAGACGCTTCACATGCCTTGATTCAATCCACTGACAGCACGTCAACCCCGGTATACCACATCGCTCCAATTCACTCTATTCCTTGCCTTCTTTTCACCCTCCTGCATGTTCAGGCCCCGATCACACAAAATCTTTTTCACACCATCTTTCCACCTCCAATTTGGTCTCCCTCTTCTCCTCGTTCCCTCCACCTCCGACACATATATCCTCTTGGTCAATCTTTCCTCACTCATTCTCTCCATGTGACCAAACCACTTCAAAACACCCTCTTCTGCTCTCTCAACCACTCTCTTTTTATTTCCACACATCTCTCTTACCCTTACGTTACTTACTCGATCAAACCACCTCACACCACACATTGTCCTCAAACATCTCATTTCCAGCACATCCATCCTCCTGCGCACAACTCTATCCATAGTCCACGCCTCGCAACCATACAACATTGTTGGAACCATCATTCCTTCAAATATAACCATTTTTGCTCTCTGAGATAATGTTCTCGACTTCCACACGTTCTTCAAGGCTCCCAGAATTTTCGCCCCCTCCCCCACCCAATGATCCACTTCCGCTTCCATGGTTCCATCCGCTGCCAGATCCACTCCCAGATATCTAAAACACTTCACTTCCTCCAGTTTTTCTCCATTCAAACTCACCTCCCAATTGACTTGACCCTCAACCCTACTGTACCTAATAACCTTGCTCTTATTCACATTTACTCTTAACTTTCTTCTTTCACACACTTTACCAAACTCAGTCACCAGCTTCTGTAGTTTCTCAGCAGCGCTGTATCATCAGCGAACAACAATTGACTCACTTCCCAAGCTCTCTCATCCGCAACAGACTTCATACTTGCCCCTCTTTCCAAAACTCTTGCATTCACCTCCCTAACAACCACATCCATAAACAAATTAAACAACCATGGAGACATCACACACACCTGCCGCAAACCTACATTCACTGAGAACAAATCACTTTCCTCTCTTCCTACACGTGCACATGCCTTACATCCTCGATAAAAACTTTTCACTGCTTCTAACAACTTGCCTCCCACACCATATATTCTTAATACCTTCCACAGAGCATCTCTATCAACTCTATCATATGCCTTCTCCAGATCTATAAATGCTACATACAAATCCATTTGCTTTTCTAAGTATTTCTCACATACATTCTTCAAAGCAAACACCTGATGCACACATCCTCTACCACTTCTGAAACCACACTGCTCTTCACCAATCTGATGCTCTGTACATGCCTTCACCCTCTTCACCCTCCTATATGATTTGCCAGGAATACTCAACAAACTTATACCTCTGTAATTTGAGCACTCACTCTTATCCCCTTTGCCTTTGCACAATGGCACTATGCACGCATTCCGCCAATCCTCAGGCACCTCACCATGAGTCATACATACATTAAATAACCTTACCAACCAGTCAACAATACAGTCACCCCATATATATATATATATATATATATATATATATATATATATATATATTGGAAAGGATCACATTTTTGCGCGTGATCAAGATATTCCTATAAGTCCACGGGGAAAATTAAGCACGAAAAGTTCCCAAGTGCACTTTCGTGGAATAATCACATCATCACGGGAGACACATGAGAGGAATATAACAGTCAGTTATATATCGTCTCTTCGATGTATATCAACTGACTGTTATATTTCTCTCATGTGCCTCTCCTGATGATGTGATTGTTACACGAAAGTGCACTTGGGAACTTTTCGTGTTTCATTTTCCCCGTGGACTCATAGCAATATATATATATATATATATATATATATATATATATATATATATATATATATATATATATATATATATATATATATATATATATATATATATATATATCTTTTCTTTTAAACTATTCGCCATTTCCCGCGTTAGCGAGGTAGCGTTAAGAACAGAGGACTGGGCCTTTGTGGAATATCCTCACCTGGCCCCCCTCTGTTCCTTCTTTTGGAAAATTAAAAGAAAAAAAAAAAAAAACGAGAGGGGAGGATTTCCAGCCTCCCGCTATATATATATATATATATATATATATATATATATATATATATATATATATATATATATATATATATATATATATATATATATATATATATATTTCTTTTTTTTTTTTTGCTTCGTCGCTGTCTCCAGCGTTTGCGAGGTAGCGCAAGGAAACAGACGAAAGAAATGGCCCAACCCACCCTCATGCACATGTATGTACATACACGTCCACACACGCAAATATACATACCTATACATCTCAATGTACACATATATGTACACACACAGACACATACATATATTCCCATGCACACAATTCACACTGTCTGCCTTTATTCATTCCTATCGCGACCTCGCCACACATGGAATACCATCCCTCTCCCCCCTCATGTGTGCGAGGTAGCTCTAGGAAAAGACAACAAAGGCCCCATTCGTTCACTCAGTCTCTAGCTGTCATGCAATAATGCCCGAAACCACAGCTCCCTTTCCACATCCAGGCCCCACACAACTTTCCATGGTTTACCCCAGACGCTTCACATGCCTTGATTCAATCCACTGACAGCACGTCAACCCCGGTATACCACATCGATCCAATTCACTCTATTCCTTGCCCTCCTTTCACCCTCCTGCATGTTCAGGCTCCGATCACTCAAAATCTTTTTCACTTCATCTTTCCACCTCCAATTTGGTCTCCCACTTCTCCTCGTTCCCTCCACCTCCGACACATATATCCTCTTGGTCAATCTGTCCTCACTCATTCTCTCTATGTGCCCAAACCATTTCAAAACACCCTCCTCTGCTCTCTCAACCAGGCTCTTTTTATTTCCACACATCTCTCTTACCCTTACATTACTTACTCGATCAAACCACCTCACACCACACATTGTCCTCAAACATCTCATTTCTAGCACATCCACCCTCCTGTGCACAACTCTATCCATAGCCCACGCCTCGGAACCACACAACATTGTTGGAACCACTATTCTTTCAAACATAGCCATTTTTGCTTTCCGAGATAATGTTCTTGACTTCCAAACATTCTTCAAGGCTCCCAGGATTTTCGCCCCTTCCCCCACCCTATGATTCACTTCCGCTTCCATGGCTCAATCCGCTGCGAGATCAACTCCCAGATATCTAAAACACTTTACTTCCTCCAGTTTTTTTACATTCAAACTTACCTCCCAATTGGCCTGGCCCTCAACCCTACTGTACCTAATAACCTTGCTCTTATTCACATTTACTCTTAACTTTCTTCTTTCACACACTTTACCAAACTCAGTCACCAGCTTCTGCAGTTTCTCACATGAATCAGCCACCAGCGCTGTATCATCAGCGAACAACAACTGACTCACTTCCCAAGCTCTCTTATCCACAACAGACTTCATACTTGCCCCTCTTTCCAAAACTCTTGCATTTACCTCCCTAACAACCCCATCCATAAACAAATTAAACAACCATGGAGACATCACACACCCCTGCCGCAAACCTACATTCACGGAGAGCCAATCACTTTCCTCTCTTCCTATACGCACACATGCCTTACATCCTCGATAAAAACTTTTCACTGCTTCTAACAACTTGCCTCCCACACCATATATTCTTAATACCTTCTACAGAGCATCTCTATCAACTCTATCATATGCCTTCTCCAGATCCATAAATGCTACATACAAATCCATATATATATATTCATACAAATACATACACATACTTTGGCATATACATATACACAGATATACATTCTTATGCTTGCTTGCCTGAATCCATTTCTGGCTGTACCTTGCCCTACAGGCAACAGCATCCCTCTGCTTAGTATCAGCGAGGTATCGCCCGGAAAACAGGCGAAACAGGCCACATTTGCTCGCACTCATGCTCTAGTTGCCATATGTAATTCACCGAAACCACTGCTTCATACCCTATATCCAGAGCCTAGAAACCTTTCCGGGGTTTACACTAAACGTTTCACATGCCTGGTTCAGTCTATTCACTCTACTCCTTGCACTCCTCTCACCCACCTCTATGTTCAGGACCCTGATCGCTCAAAATCTTTTACACTCCATCCTTCCACCTCAAATTTTCTCTCCCGCTTCTCCTTCTTCCCTCCACATCTGACACATATATCCTCTTTGTCAATCTTTCCCAACTTATTCTCTGTATATGTCCAAACCAGGTCAACACACTCGCTTCTGAATTCTGAACCACATTCTTTTTATTTACACAAATAATTCTTACCCTTTCATTACTTACACAAACAAACCACCTCGCTCCACATGTTGTCCTGAACATTTTATAACAGCACATCCACCTTTCTCCGTACAACCCCATCTATAGCCCATACCACGCAACCAATAACATTGTTGGAACTACTATTCCTTCAGACACCCATTTTTGTTCTCCAAGATAACGTTTTTTCCTTCCACATATTCTTCATCGCTTCCAAACCTTAGTCACCCCCCCTCCCAACCTGCGACTCACTTTCGCTTCCATGGTTCTAATTGCTTCCAAGTCCACTCCCAGATGTTTGAGACACTTCACGTCCTCCACTTTTTCTCCAATCAAACTTACATCCCAATAGACCTGTCCCTCAACCCTACTGAACCTAATGAAATTGCTCTTATTCACATTTACTCTTGACTTTCTCCTTTCACACACTTTTCCAAACTCAGTCACCAACTTCTGCAGTTTCTCACTCGAATCAGCCACTACAGCAGTATCATCAGCAAACAATAACCGACTCACTTCCCAGGCCCTCTCATCCTCAGCAGACTGCATACTCTCCCCTCTCTCCTGAACTCTTCCATTTACCCCTAACCATCCCATCGAGAGACAAATTAAACAGTCATGGGGACATCACACACCCCTTCCGTATACCGACATTCACTGGGAGCTAATCACTCTCATCTCTTCCTACTCGTACATATGCCTTAGATCCTTGGTAAAAACTTTTCACTGCTTCTAGCAACTTACCCCTCCCACCATATACCCTCAAGGCCTTCCAAAAAGCATCTCTGTCAACCCTATCATATGACTTTTCCAAATATGTAAACGCTACATAAAAATCCATCTGTTTTTCTAGGTATTTCTCAAACACACTCTTCAAAAGCAAACACTTGATCTACATTTCGTCTACCACTTCTGTACAATGGCACTATGCAAGCATTCCGCCAATCTTTAGGCACTTCACCAAGAACCATACATACAGTGAATCTCCTTACCAACCAACAACAAAGTCATCCCCTTTTTTGATAAATGCTACTGCAATACCATCCAAACCCGATGTCTTGCCAGATTTTATATTCCGCAAAGCTTTCACTACCTCTTTTCTCTTAACCAAACCATTCTCCCTAACCCTCCCGCTTGGCACAACACCACGACTAAAACACCCTATATCTGACCATTTATCGTCAAACACATTCAACAAACCTTCACAACACTCACTCCATCTCCTCACCTCATCACTATCTGTTACTTCTTCACCATTTGTCCTCTTCACCGATGTTCCCATTTGCTCTCTTGCCTTACGCACTTTATTTACTTCCTTCCAAAACAACTTTTCATTTTCCCTGAAACTTAATGATACTCTCTCACCCCAACTCTCATTTGCCCTCTTTTTCAACCCTTGCACCTTTATCTTGACCTCCTGTCGCTTTATCTTATACATCTAGTCATTTGCACTACTTTTGAGTATCCTCCAAACACCTCTCTTTCCTCTTTCACTAAGAATTTTACTTCTTCATCCCACAATTCACTGCTCTTTCTAATCTGGCCACCTCCCACCTTTCTCATGGCACATGCATTTTTTGTAATCCATCACTGCTTCCCTAAATACATCCCATTCCTCACCCACTTTCCTTACATAATGCCCTCCAAGGGTAAGGACTCGAGCCTAGGACCTTTGCGGGGCAGTTGGTAACGCTAACAG
This sequence comes from Panulirus ornatus, assembly GCF_036320965.1. Lineage (NCBI taxonomy): Eukaryota > Metazoa > Arthropoda > Malacostraca > Decapoda > Palinuridae > Panulirus > Panulirus ornatus. The sequence continues at coordinate 25,908,534 of NC_092227.1, forward strand.
CTCGGCTAAGGTCACTCCTAATAGAGAAATAATATCCATGAGTAACGGAGTCTACACCAGAAAATCCCATCAGGCAAAAATTAACAGCAGGTAACATTTTACAAAACTTTAATGTACAAACGCGGAGGTATATGAACAGGAATATAAAGCATATAAATAAGCAGTTTCATAGGACACATAATGCCCTCCAACAGCATGGACTCAAGCCCGGAACCTTGCGTGGTAGTTGGGAACGCTAACTGCTCGGGTGAAATCGCCCCTAATAGGGAAATGACTATTTGATTACAAGTAACTGAATGAACTTCGTCTTGCAAGCATGAGCAACAAAATCGAGACTGGTGAAATCCCAATAGGCGCACATTACCAGTAGCGAGCATTTACAGAGCCTTACTGTACAAACGCAGATGTATATGAACACAAACATAGTGCATATGAACGCGCACTCTTCACAGGACGTATAACGCCCTTAAACTACAAGAATTCGAACGAGAACCTTCTTGCGCGGTAGTTGGGAGTCCCAACCGCTCGGCTATGATCGCCTTTAATAGGGAAATGACTACTTGATTACTAGTAATCTAATACCGTTCGTCTCACATCCATGAGCAACGGATTCTAGACCAGTCAGATCGCATCAGGCTCACATATTCTTGAGACTGTCCACAAGGTATCTCTACTAATCTTATCACATTCCTTCTCTAGACCCTAAATGGTACATACAAATCCCTCTCTATTTCTAAGTATTTCTTTCACACCTACTTCAAAGGAAGAACGTGATCCACACGTACTCTGCAACTTCTGAAACCAAACTGCCTTCACCTTCTCAATCAATACCTTCCCGTGTAATTTTCCAAGTATACTCAGCAAACTTATGCCTCAGTAGATTGAATATTCACCTTTATCCCCTTTGCCTTTATAAAGTAAAACTATACTTACATTTCTCCAATCTTCAGGCACTACACCAAAATCCAAATATACATGGAATATCCTTGCCAACATATCGACAAAACAGTCATCCCATTTCTTAATAGATTCACCTGCAATACTATTGATTCCCATCGCACCTGCCAGATTTCATCTTCAAAAAGGCTCTCACCTCCTTTTCTCTTATCACCAAAGCGCTCTCCCTGATTCTCCCACTGTGCATACCACTCCGAACTAAGTATTATATATCTGTCACTCTATCAACAAACACATTCAACAATCCATCAAAATACTCACTCCATATCCTCACTCCATCACTACTTGCTATCACTTCCCTTTTTGGTCCGTCCCCCAATGTCCCCATTTGTCCTGTTTTTGCACATTATTTCCCTCCTTTCAATATATCTTTTATTCTCCCTAAAGTTTGAGTATACTCTCTCATCTGAACTCTTTTTGCCCTCATTCTACTCCTGCACCTTCCCCTTGACTTCCTGCCGCATTCTCTTATTCATCTCTCAATCATTTGCACTCCTTCCTTGTAATTACCGTTCAAACACCTCTCTTTTCTCTTTCACTATCAATTTTACTTCTTCATCGCACCACTTACCACCTTTCTCAAACCAGCTCCTTCCCACCTTTCGCATGCTACATCCATTTCTTGCACAAGCCTTCACTAATTCGTTAGGTATCTCCCATCCCTTAACTAACTCCTTTTGCCTAAGTTGGTCTTACCTTTTGCCATTGTACACTCAATCTCTCCCCTGCCATAGATCAACCTTCAATTGGCAAATCATTCTCCCCTCTACCATATATTACACATACCTTATACCCTTGATGAAATCTCCTCAATCCTTCTTGCAGGTATCCTTCCATGCCATATATTCAAAAGACCCTTTACAAAGCATCTCTATCAATTCAGTCGTGTGCTTTCTCCAGATCCATAGATAACACATACAGATTCTTCTTTTTCTCAAATTATTTTTCATACATATTCTTTAGAGCAAACATATGATTCACACATTCTCTATCATTTCTGAAAGCACATTTTCCTCCCAGATCTGATCCTCTGTATATGCATTTACAATCTTATTCACTACTCTGGTGAAGCACTCAAACTTATTCCTCTGTAGTTTGAAATTCACCTTTATCCCCTTTGTTTTTATACAGTGATACCATGCATACATTTCTACAGTCATCAGGCACTTTACCAAGATCCATGCATACACTGAAAATCCTAGCTAACCAATAACAACAGTCATCCCCTTTCCTAAGAAATTCAACTACAGTGCCTTCCACTACAACCGCTTGCCACATTTCATCTTGAATAAGGCTTTCACCATCTCCTCTTTCTTCACCAAACCACTCTCAATGACTCTCGCTTCGCATGCCAACCTGACGTAAATACCCACTCCATATACTCCTCACATCATCACCCTCTGTTACCACTTCCCCATTCACCTTCCTCCGATGCTCCCATTTGTTCTTTTGTTTTTCGCTTTCAATTAACCTCCTTTTAGAACATCATATTTTGCTTAACGTCTGCTGATTCTTGCTCACCCTAACTCTCATTTGCCCTCTTTTTCAGCTCCTGAACCTTCCTCTTGACCTCCTGCCGCTTTTCCATATACCCTTATATCTTTATACTCTTATACATCTCCCAATCATTTGCAGTACTTCTATGCACGTGCCTCCTATATGACCTTTTTTTTTTTTTTTCACTGGCACTGCACCTCGTCACCCCATTGCTCACTACTCATGGTATATCATGAAGGTCCGTGTGTACGTGTGAGGTAGATAACCAGCAATCTGTATTTAGCGAAACACTTTGTGTATTTGATGTCAAATTGCGTTTGCGTGTGTGCGTGTGTGTGTGTGTGTGTGTGGTTGTGTGTGTGTGGTTGTGTGTGTGTGTGTGTGTGTGTGTGTGTGTGTGTGTGTGTGTGTGTTTGTGCGTTGGTGAACGAGGTATATGTGTGTTGTGGTGACGCACGTGTCTGGTCTACGGCAGATACAACATTCTTCTCGAGAGGAGGGACACGGGCGTTGCACTCAGTAATGTAAATACATACGTACGTTCTGTGGTGTGTGAGGGGCTGGCTGGCGTCGGTGGTAAGCGTGTGTGTGTGTGTGTGTGTGTGTGTGTGCGGGGGGGGGGAGTCTTGCTGGAGGCGTTGGTGTGTAAGGGGCTCTCTGGCAACGGCGTTTTGGGAGGGGTTGACTGATAACGACAGTATGTGGGGCCCTAGATGGCAATGGAGGCTGTTTGTGAGGCCTTGAATGGTGTAAGACCCTAGATGGCAGTGCAGATAATGTGTAAGGGTTTAGCTGATGGAGGTGGTGGTTATTTTTTTTTTTTTTTATTATACTTTGTCGCTGTCTCCCGCGTTTGCGAGGTAGCGCAAGGAAACAGACGAAAGAAATGGCCCAACCCCACCCCGCCCCATACACATGTATATACATACGTCCACACACTCAAATATACATACCTACACAGCTTTCCATGGTTTACCCCAGACGCTTCACATGCCTTGATTCAATCCACTGACAGCACGTCAACCCCGGTATACCACATCGCTCCAATTCACTCTATTCCTTGCCCTCCTTTCACCCTCCTGCAAGTTCAGGCCCCGATCACACAAAATCTTTTTCACTCCATCTTTCCACCTCCAATTTGGTCTCCCTCTTCTCCTTGTTCCCTCCACCTCCGACACATATATCTTCTTGGTCAATCTTTCCTCACTCATCCTCTCCATGTGCCCAAACCACTTCAAAACACCCTCTTCTGCTCTCTCAACCACGCTCTTTTTATTTCCACACATCTCTCTTACCCTTACGTTACTCACTCGATCAAACCACCTCACACCACACATTGTCCTCAAACATCTCATTTCCAGCACATCCATCCTCCTGCGCACAACTCTATCCATAGCCCACGCCTCGCAACCATACAACATTGTTGGAACCACTATTCCTTCAAACATACCCATTTTTGCTTTCCGAGATAATGTTCTCGACTTCCACACATTCTTCAAGGCCCCCAGGATTTTCGCCCCCTCCCCCACCCTATGATCCACTTCCGCTTCCATGGTTCCATCCGCTGCCAGATCCACTCCCAGATATCTAAAACACTTCACTTCCTCCAGTTTTTCTCCATTCAAACTCACCTCCCAATGACTTGACCCTCAACCCTACTGTACCTAATAACATTGCTCTTATTCACATTTACTCTTAACTTTCTTCTTCCACACACTTTTCCAAACTCAGTCACCAGCTTCTGCAGTTTCTCACATGAATCAGCCACCAGCGCTGTATCATCAGCGAACAACAACAGAATCACTTCCCAAGCTCTCTCTTCCCCAACAGACTTCATACTTGCCCCTCTTTCCAAAACTCTTGCATTTACCTCCCTAACAACCCCATCCATAAACAAATTAAACAACCATGGAGAAATCACACACCCCTGCCGCAAACCTACATTCACTGAGAACCAATCACTTTCCTCTCTTCCTACACGTACACATGCCTTACATCCTCGATAAAAACTTTCACTGCTTCTAACAATCTTTTCCTCCCACACCATATATTCTTAATACCTTCCACAGAGCATCTCTATCAACTCTATCATATGCCTTCTCCAGATCCATAAATGCTACATACAAATCCATTTGCTTTTCTAAGTATTTCTCACATACATTCTTCAAAGCAAACACCGATTCACACATCCTCTACCACTTCTGATAACCCACTGCTCTACCCCAATCTGATGCCTGTACATGCCTTCACCCTCTCAATTACCCAATTAACCTTCCCGTGTAATTTTCCAAGTATACTCAGCAAACTTATGCCTCAGTAGATTGAATATTCACCTTTATCCCCTTTGCCTTTATAAAGTAAAACTATACTTACATTTCTCCAATCTTCAGGCACTACACCAAAATCCAAATACATGGAATATCCTTGCCAACAAATCGACAAATACGTCATCCCATTTCTTAATAGATTCACCTGCAATACTATTGATTCCATCGCACCTGCCGGATTTCATTTTCCCAAAAAAAAGGATCTCACCTCCTTTTTCTCTTATCACCAAAGCGCTCTCCCTGATTCTCCCACTATGCATACCACTCCGAACTAAGTATTATATATCTGTACTCTATCAACAAACACATTCAACAATCCATCAGAATACTCACTCCATATCCTCACTCATCACTACTTGCTATCACTTCCCTTTTGGTCCGTCCCCCAATGTCCCCATTTGTTCTGTTTTTGCACATTATTTCCCTCCTTTCAATATATCTTTTATTCTCCCTAAAGTTTGAGTATACTCTCTCATCTGAACTCTTTTTGCCCTCATTCTACTCCTGCACCTTCCCTTGGACTTCCTGCCGCATTCTCTTATTCATCTCTCAATCATTTGCACTCCTTCCTTGTAATTACCGTTCAAACACCTCTCTTTTCTCTTTCACTATCAATTTTACTTCTTCATCGCACCACTTACCACCTTCTCAAACCAGCTCCTTCCCACCTTTCGCATGCTACATCCATTTCTTGCACAAGCCATCACTTAATTCGTTAGGTATCTCCCATCCCTTAAACTAACTCCTTTTGCCTAAGTTGGTCTCACCTTTTGCCATTGTACACTCAGTCTCTCCCCTGCCATAGATCAACCTTCAATTGGCAAATCATTCTCCCCTCTACCATATATTACACATACCTTATACCTTGATAAAATCTCCTCAATCCTTCTTGCAGGTATCCTTCCATACCATATATCAAAAGACCCTTTACAAAGCATCTCTATCAATTCAGTCGTGTGCTTTCTCCAGATCCATAGATAAACACATACAGATTCTTCTTTTTCTCAAATTATTTTTTATACATATTCTTTAGAGCAAACATATGATTCACACATTCTCTATCATTTCTGAAAGCACATTTTCCTCCCAGATCTGATCCTCTGTATATGCATTTACAATCTTATTCACTACTCTGGTGAAGCACTCAAACTTATTCCTCTGTAGTTTGAAAATCACCTTATCCCCTTTGTTTTATACAGTGATAACCATGCATACATTTCTACAATCATCAGGCACTTTACCAAGATCCATGCATACACTGAAAATCCTAGCTAACCAATAACAATAGTCATCCCCTTTCCTAAGAAATTCAACTACAGTGCCTTCCACTCCAACCGCTTGCCACATTTCATCTTGAATAAGGCTTTCACCATCTCCTCTTTCTTCACCAAACCACTCTCATTGACTCTCGCTTCGCATGCCAACCTGACGTAAATACCCACTCCATATACTCCTCACATCATCACCCTCTGTTACCACTTCCCCATTCACCTTCCTCCGATGCTCCCATTTGTTCTTTTGTTTTTCGCTTTCAATTAACCTCCTTTTAGAACATCATATTTTGCTTAACGTCTGCTGATTCTTGCTCACCCTAACTCTCATTTGCCCTCTTTTTCAGCTCCTGAACCTTCCTCTTGACCTCCTGCCGCTTTTCCATATACCCTTATTCTTTATACTCTTATACATCTCCCAATCATTTGCAGTATTCTGTGCACGTGCTTCCTATATGACCCTTTTTTTTTTTTTTAACTGGCACTGCACCTCGTCACCCCATTGCTCACTACTCATAGTATCATGAAGGTCCGTGTGTACGTGTGAGGTAGATAACCAGGAATCTGTATTTAGCGAAACACTTTGTGTATTTGATGTCAAATTGCGTTTTTCGTGTTGTGCGTGTGTGTGTGTGTGTGTGTGTGTGGTTGTGTGTGTGTGGTTGGTTGTGTGTGTGTGTGTGTGTGTGTGTGTGTGTGTGTGTGTTTGTGCGTTGGTGAACGGGTATATGTGTGTTGTGGTGACGCACGTGTCTGGTCTACGGCAGATACAACATTCTTCTCGAGAGGAGGGACACGGGCGTTGCACTCAGTAATGTAAATACATACGTACGTTCTGTGGTGTGTGAGGGGCTGGCTGGCGTCGATGGTGAGCGTGTGTGTGTGTGTGTGTGTGTGTGTGTGCGGGGGGGGGGGAGTCTTGCTGGAGGCGTTGGTGTGTAAGGGGCTCTCTGGCAACGGCGTTTTGGAGGGTTACTGATAACGACAGTATGTAGGGCCCTAGATGGCAATGGAGGCTGTTTGTGAGGCCTTGGATGGTGTAAGACCCTAGATGGCAGTGCAGATAATGTGTAAGGGTTTAGCTGATGGAGGTGGTGATATGTGAAGGAATGTGTTATGGGGGTGCTGGCTGGTGGCGATGGTTTGTGAGGCCTTGGATGGATGTGGCTGTGGGTGAAGACCTGGATGGCGGCATTGGTGGTTGTATGAAGCACTGGTGTATGAGGAGCTTAATGGTAGTGTGTGTGAGGGGCTGGATGGAATTTGTGATGGGCTGATTGACAGTGGTTGTGTGTGATAGGGTGGTGGCGGTGGTGTATGACGGGTTGGTGGTGGTGATGTCTGGCGGAGTTGGTATATGAATCTCAGGATGGCCAAATGGGTGGTGTGTGAAGGGGCTGGCGGGTGATGTGAATAAATGATGAGTAATGAAAAAAACAAATTATCGAACTCAGGCAGCCATTTGGCTGAAGATATGCAGTTGATATATCACCGATCAAAAAGGGAACTAGTTCATTTATCACAAAAGAGTTTAGAATCAACATCGGGTTCAATACTTCTAGGCCTTGGATAATTACATGTGAAATGCATCTAACTGGTCGAAGTGCCAGAAATACAGGAAAATTACAAGCAAATTGAACGGTTTATACATCAAGCATTTTGTGATGATTAATTGAACATAAACTGATGAGAAATTGTACATTGGTTGAACTGCAGTAATATTGTGGTTGATCTACATCATGTATTTAATGACGAATATCAAGTTAAGAACAGTTTCACGCTGGATGAGTCGCAGCAATATAGTCATCAATATACACAGGTAAGCACTATGGACGAGGATGTAATGCCAAAGTCTTCTTTGAAGACCCGGAGGTACCTGAGCAGAACGGCAGCCTCTGGTGGAAACTTGAGAAATTGCTCGTAATTGGCTGCTGTGGAGGTTTTTAAAAAGTTCAGTGTCGAGAACATCAGGTTTTATTCAATTCGTCCTATGATATATCAGCAATTATAGGTGAAGGTGACTCATTTCGAATGTCGAGGGGCCATATAGTGGCCACAGGGCTCTATTCAGGACTTGTTATGAAGTACCAGTAAGTCTAGTATTGGGCGACTTCAGATGTGCTTAGTCCATAGTAAATGAGTAAAGAAAGTGTATGTGTGTCGTGAATAATGCTGCATGATATTCATTGAGGTCAACACCGATAACGTTATTAAAGTTATTATGCCCCATGCGGGCACTACTTGTCTGAAACTGTTCACACGCAGTTTTGTATATATCACTGACATTATATTGCTCGACTTCTACCATCGCACGTCCTCGTGCGTCTCTAAGTGTTGTAGTCTAAGTAATAGAGTCTATAATAAATAAGTAGTGTAATCATGTTAACAAAACCTTATATATATATCTCATATCATAAGAATACAACAAATTATATGAACGAGTTTATCCTAATCAATGCACCTTTCAGCCTGCTACATAACGCACTACAGGCTTTAGCTTTCTGAACAACTTTATCAGCAAAATACTAGAATTATATTTGGCACAAGTACTAGTTCTAATACTGTCTACACGAAATAGTTTTCTGATATCAGTGAGTTCTTAAAGTTAAGTTCATCTTTGATCTTTTGGAGATTCAGATGTCATGAGTTCTACGCACGGGGGCTCTTCCGTAACGTCTGGGAAAGAGATATCTTGAGACGTTGCCATTTGAGCATGAGATTTCCATCTTGAATATTCAAGAAGCAAGAGTTAGGAAGCGGTACCCGACCGTGGTTCCTGTCTGCCGTGATATAACATTTATACACTTGTGGATGACTAATATTCTTTCTGGAAAATACATGCAAATATTAGCATCTAAAACTTCCACTAATGTGCGAGGTCAATACTCGTAAAACATATTCACGATAATCTATTACTATGTCACTTATCAGCCTCCATTCACATGGGTATGAACTGAATGAATATACTGGCAATAGATATGAAGAGTTTTCTTTGCTGAACTAGGTAAAGTCATTCTAGAATAATTCTCATAAACTGAATATCTGAAAACCCAATTGATTCACATATGATGGGAAAGGCTTGACTATATAGTTTATGCATCTGATCTTGAACAAAAGGAATATGAACTGATATAGCCTCAAGAATTACTGTAGCTTTCAATAATAAGTAAATCTTTTCTAGTTAATGGTTAGGTACTACAGGCTTGTATTGCAACGTGACTTCATTTAAGTCTACGAGGCGAGCCAATTCTGAATTTGGAAGCTAATTTTGAATTAGTTATAACCCAGAAAGTAGCTTGATCATGCAGTGAGGCAACTAGGGCTGCTGGCAACTTCCTGATGCACTCAGTAAACTGGACAATGTTCCTATCATCTATCTTGTAGATCAGAGCAATTATCTCCTCTAGGGTCCGTCTGTTCACACAAAACCCGCATATCAAAGCTATCATAAGATCATTTTAAAACTAGATATCAAACCTCCACTGAACATAGAACATTTTTGGCCTGCCGCCATGCTGAAAAAGTAAAAATATATTATATATTTAAGAAAAAGGTCACCTGCTTGTACGTTCAGGTGACTCAATCGACTTATCCAATTGAACAGTGTGCTGATGAGTAAACCTGGTTAAAACGGCTAGATTTCGTAAGAGTTCCTAAATGTGATTCACTTCATTCTTGACTTTTACCTCAAGTTCACAGGTGTCGCCTTTTCTCACTAAATCTAGAAATACCTTAAAAAACATTCAGTTAAGATTTAACAATCCTTTCTTGCTCCAGCGCCTCCCATTTGTGTTATTGTCTAGGAATTGTACTAAAACATGGGGAAATAAACTGGTAGCTTCGGCTAACTGCCACTTCAAATGTTTTTCATCCAAACAAATGAGGAGTGATGGTCTGTGATAGTATGATAGTTAATGACGGGTAACGTAGAATCTCTTGCACTTAGACTAAACCTTCGTAATGAAATCTAGCTGTTACTACGTCCTGAATCAAAACAAACCTAAGAAGTTTCAAAGAAAGTTCCAAGGCTGTCTGACGTTTTACGGAGGTAATGCAATTACCAACAATGGCTGCACGAAGATGTGGGAAATAACCGTGTCGAATCCTTAGAGTAGATGCAACTGTTTAGCTACAATATGTACATGGATCTAGATGTAAATGTTTTGAGTATCCGTCATACCAAGGTGTAATTGTTAAAGAATACACTGTGGCAGAGGTCTCTGTACCAGACTTAAGTTCCTTAATGTGCTTATCATAATTAAGTAATCTAAGATTGCCAGCGTGCTCTTCTCAAACGCTGGCAATCTTAAATTACTTAATTATGATAAGCACATTAAGGAACTTACGTCTGGTACAGAGACCTCTGCCACAGTGTATTCTTTAACAATTACACCTTGGTATGACGGATACTCAAAACATTTACATCTAGATCCATGTACATATTGTAGCTAAACAGTTGCATCTACTCTAAGGATTCGACACGGTTACTTCCCACATCTTCTTGCAGCCATTGTTTTTAAATGTCTGGATTTATACTTAATGCCTCCTTATGTGCTGTGGAACCCGATATGGTCCTGTGAACTGTGGAGCTATTTCATAAACTTCCATTGTAGCACTAAAGTTCTTCAAGATTACTAAAAACGCGTTCTAATCTTTCTTGGTCTAGCCAACCTACTCTTAACTTGTGTGAACTGCTGTATTGCTTCACCTATGATTTGTATAATTATTGATGTGTACGTTAGGTGACGAGAACTTTGTTCGTGGTTTAGAAATCAACTGGTCATAAGGATATCTCTCATCATATCCATACTGTGGAGAAACAACTATAGAGGAATGAAACGAAGCATTAACGGTACTCTGTGCATCAGAAATACATTTATCTCAATAAAGATTTTGTAAATCAATTGTACTTTAAGTGTCTTTGATACCTTGCGATCTAACTTCTTTGTTAAACCATTCGAAACTGGATTAAAACTTTTTTTAGCCTTCCTTATGTTAGGCTTCACACATACTCCTCCTCTAGTTTACTATCAAATTCTACTCCATTTCTGTCATTAGAACTCTCGGTGCACTTTGGCGATACAAGATGCTTTCTTTAAATGTCGTAATGACTGTTTTAGTAGTTTTGTCTAATAATGGAAATAGTTTACAATATCGAGTAAGTGCATCTATAATGATAAGCAAGTATCTATCATCTTAACAAGTCTGTTATAATCCTAACAGAACGTCCATAGAGACTCACTCCCATGATTCCTTGACCTCGGCCTATATCTGAACTGAAATTAGCGTTATTATGATACCTTTATGCTGACTGCATGAGAAACATTTCCATACGTACTGTGCAATTTGCTTTGTTATCTCAGGCCAAAAGTACTCTAACAGCGCCTACTTAATGCATCATTCATTACCCGAATGAACTGCTTGGGGTATATCATGAATCATGAAGAACAAATAAAGTGCTAAGCTAGTTGATGTTCCTAGAGTGACTTCCTTGTAAGATGAATTCCCTAATAAGAACATGGAGTTTCATCGACAGGTTAGGGGTTTCTTTCCGTAGGTACTTTATCACTTTTGACCAGCCTCGGTCATTGTGTTGTTGCTCCTTTAACTTATCCATATCTTGGGCAGGGTACTCCATTACTGGGGATCCGTGGAACAGAGCGTGCTTAAAGCTCCTTACAACATCTCGTATTGTTGGTGCTCGTTTTATGGAAGAAGCAGTGCCTCCGGGAAGTCTGTGTCAT
>NC_092227.1:25921486-25930767 GCF_036320965.1 Panulirus ornatus
AGAACAATATTCTCAAAAGCAAAAATGGGTAAGTTTGAAGGATAGTGGTTTCAACAATGTTGTATGGTTGCGTGGCGTGGGCTATGGATAGGGTTGTGCAGAGGAGGGTGGATGTGCTGGAAATGAGATGTTTGAGGATAATATGTTGAGTGAAGTTGTTTGATCGAGTAAGTAATGTAAGGGTAAGAGAGATGTGTGGTAATAAAAATAGCGTGATTGAGAGAGCAGAAGAGGGTGTTTTGAAATTGTTTTGTCACATGGAGAGAATGAGTGAGGAAAGATTGACCAAGAGGACATATATGTCTTAGGTGGAGGGAACGAGGAGAAGTGGGAGACCTAATTGGAGGTGGAAAGATGGAGTGAAAAAGATTTTGAGTCATCGGTGCCTGAACATGCAGGAGGGTGAAAGGCGTGCAAGGAATAGTGTGAATTGGAACGATGTGGTATACCGGGGTTGACGTTCTATCAATGGATTGAACCAGGGCATGTGAAGCGTCTGTGATAAACCATGAAAAGTTATGTGGGGCCTGGATGTGTAAAGGGAGCTGTGTTTTCGGGCATTCTTGCATGACAGCTAGAGACCGAGTGTGAACGAGTGGGGCCTTTGTTGTCTTGTGCCTATCGCTACCTTGCACACATGAGGGGGAGGGAGATGTTATTCCATGTGTGGCGAGGTGGCGATTAGAATGAATAAAGGCAGACAGTGTGAATTGTGTGCATGTGTATATATGTATATTTCTGTGTGGGTATATATATGTGTACAGTGAGATGTATGGGTATGTATTTTTGCGTGTGGGGACGTGTATGTATATACATGTGTATGGGGGTGGGTTGGGCCATTTCTTTCGTCTGTTTCCTCGCGCTACCTCACAAACGCGGGAGACAGCGACAAAGCAAAATAAATAAATAATAATATATATATATATATATATATATATATATATATATATATATATATATATATATATATATCAGGGTCCTTTTACAGAAAGCATTCCAATAATCACTAATATGAAATTCATATTTGAAAAGAAATTTTCGCATTTGAAGACCCATATCTCAACTCATTTCTGTTTTACAGACTTTTGAAGTTTTTAGGCTACACTCCTTTACTTCATATTTCCTTAGCTTGTTCCATGAATTCACATTTATCTTCTGTTAATATCATCTTGATCTGAGTGTTCATAGATAGTAATTATGTCTCCTGTCTCCCTCCTTACCTACACTTTGGATACGTCAAGGGCTTCCCCCTTCTTCTCATAATTGTTGCCCCTCAGCTCTGGGACCATGATGGCTGCATTCGTTTGGACCTTTTTAAGCAGTTCATGTACTTTATCGGGTGGAAATGTCAAACTGCTGATGCTTGTCTCGGTTCTTGTAATACGAATCTTCCTGAACATTTTACTGTCTGTCTATTTGAAAGCGGTTTTGAGAATAGTCAAAGTAAAGTTTGTCTCTCGTTACTTCCATCATGATGTTACGCTGGCATAATAATAAATCTTTTACAGAATGATTTTGTAATGTGTATAATTTTGAAAGTGTGGCTTGTATAAGCCTAAATGAGTTTGTTGGTGTGTACGCTAGAAGGCAACTTTTACATACATATATACATGTTGATGCAGAAGTACGTGCACACACACATTGCATATGTACACTCACATACGCATAAACATTAATGACAGAAATACAGCATAGCATGAATCTCACTCAGTCTGAAGGGGATGTATACGAAAGGAGATCGGCCGGTAGTAAATGGAACGGATCTGGAGATGAAGAGAAGAACCTGGAAAAATAAAAATGACATGTTGGGGCAATACTTACATGAGAACAAGGAGAGGAAAAGAAGATAAAAGAGAAGGGGGACTGGCCCTCTTTATAAGAGGTAACATTGAATATCCTCGAAATATTAATGATTGTTCCATTTGTACAAAGCATAAAAAGGGAAGACAGACAATGGGGCATTGCATAATCCTCTATGATCTTACGAAATACTGCAGAGACAGAAAATATATCCAGCAAAAACAATGAAGGGATAATCAGGATTGGGCAGGAGACGAAGGGACACATTCTTCACCGATGGTAAAGTTCTAATAAGGCAAGATCTTAACCAAAAAGAAATAGACTGAAAGACTATAGATTCTCATGTAGATGGAGAATTACGGAAATACGGGCTCTTAGGGCGTATTCAGAAAAATTTTAATCGCAACATGTCACAGAACTTACAAGAACCAGAAATTAGATCTTATATTCAGATACTGTAACATGGAAATTGGTTGTATTAGAACGATACACCAAGTGGTAAAAGTGATCATGTGTGAGTTTGACTATGTGGTCAATCAGGACATGTTAATGGTGTCAGACTGGATGACACACTGTAAGACTAGATATATCCGTAGAAGCTACTCAGAGATGAACAACTGTTTTGAGAACATAGACTAAAAAAACGAATTTCATGGCTAAAATATATTTCACTGCTATTGAAAGTTCTCTAACTTTACAGTACGGTGATGAATTTAGAGCATGGATACCATTGGCTTCATATAGTAAGGGAAGGTTAAAAAAGGGAGAAATATTGTGAAAAACAAGATGTTAGAAAGGCAAAGTGCCAAGGTATCATGCTATGTGGGAAATTTAAGGGGCGCATAAGTCAACCAGTTAATGTAATGTATAAAGGAGCGAGGATATTGATAACGAAGGAGGAACAAAGCAACACTGGAGAGGGCACTTTGAACATGAGGGGAGGGGATGTGTATAAAACTCTTCCGTAAACTAATCAGGAGTGACTTAAAGGTTAAATAGCTGGTCATTAGATTAAAGAATTCAGAGGGTACAGCTTTAAAAGATTATGGGGAAACATGTGGGGAACAAAATAAGTTCAAAAGTGTACTTATAGCGGGAAACACTCTATCCATAGCAACAGGGATATGGGATGGGGAGGTGGAACTGGGAAGTATATATGTTCTTATAATGACACAGGCAAATCATTGTAGGGTTTAGGGCCAGAAAAAGTGCATGCTCCTGATGCAATCTCTCCATTATATCTTATAAACATGCACAGAAACATTTGATTGATTTCTTGAAATATTGTTCGCGATACAGAGGGAAGTGGGTGCAGCGCCCGGGGAACAGAAGAAAGCAAACATCGTGCCTACCTCTAGGAAAGGAATTCGAGTATGGCCTATAGAATACTAGAAAAGTTAAGCACAAAACAAGAGGAGGGACGCTTGCAAAGGAAAGATGAGAGACAACAAGGAGTCAGTGAAAGAAGGGCGTGCGCAATCAATCTCGGAAACTAATACGAAAGAATGAGCTTTGTATTAGACAATAGATGAGTGAATGCCTTACATGTTCCTTAGCTGTGTATGGATGCGAGTCTTAGACCTGAGAGCAAAGAAAGGAAGATGGTGGACGCACCGAAACTTAGATCCCTCAACACAATATGTGGTGTAAAGCGGATTTTAGAAGGCGTTTGGCACTGTACCATATAGAAGGTTTGTAAATAAGCTGGATGTTATCAGTCAGGTATAAGGAGGAGACTCCTTTAATGGATAGAAAACCATACTAGTGGAAGGGTTCTAAAGACACATGAAAGAGGAATCTTCTGAAGATGGGTAAACATTACCAGTAGGCTGGCACATGACAGCCTTATGACCACTGCCCGTCGTGATCTATGTTGACGACTTTCCCAGATAGATTCATACCAAAGTATATCTGTAGATGATGCTGATATCATGATAGAACTTATGAAAGGACTTTTACATGCTCCAAAACTTTGTTTCATCCGATAATGGTTGTTGAAGTTCAATCCAGGTGATAAATATGGGATGCAGAGAGTATTGGTCTCCACATGAATATAATGTAAAAGGATACAAGCTACAGTAATCTATGCGGGAGAGACTCGGAGGTTGATGATCAGGTCACAGAAGTTTGAGGCTGAGACAAACTGTCTACGGGAAAATATCAAAATTGCCTTTAGGTACTCTGACGATGAACTTCTAACAAGCGATTGGTGATGTATGTAAAACATATCTTGGAATATGCATCTCAGAATTACAGTCCACACACAAGAAGGCACAAGGAGATACCAAAGAGCTCCATAATGTAGCAGCAAGGATAAGTTGTAACATCATAAAGCTGAGGCCACATATATGCTTATGAAGGAAGAGGTAAAGGTAAGGGGTGACTTGAAAATGTCCTTCATGTTTCTAGGCCCGTTTGATGATATCTACTAAGAACACCTCTTCGAGAGATGCAAATACAGTGAAATAAAGGGTCAAAGCAAAAAACAAAGAATGAAACGTATTAGAAAAGATATAAAGATGTAAATTTAGTGTCAAATTGGTAGATGACTTGAATGATGAGGTTATGAATGCAGAATACAAAAAAAGGTTTAAAAAGTTGAAAACAGTTAATATAGTTTAAGAGAGCTAACACCAAGATTGTAGAACTCCCTCCCTGTACAGGACAAAAGTTGAGTACCAATAAGTACGCACACATACACATTTACATATATAATTACATTTATTAACTATTTATCTATTTATATCTTATTTTGTCGCTGTCTCCCGCGTTAGCGAGGTAGCGCAAGGAAACAGACGAAAGAAAGGCCCAACCCATTCACATGCATATGTATATACATACACGTCCACACACGCAAATATACATACCTATACATCTCAACGTATACATATATATACACACACAGACATATACATATATACACATGTACACAATCCATACTGTCTGCCTTTATTCGTTCTCATCGCCAACACGCAAAACATGAAATAACAAACCCCTCCCCCCGCATGTGCGCGAGGTAGCGCTAGGAAAAGACACCAAAGGCCAAATTCGTTCACACTCAGTCTCTAGCCGTTATGTATAATGCACTGAAACCACAGCTCCCTTTCCATATCTAGGCTCCAGAGAAATTTCCATGGTTTACACCAGACGCTTCACGCTCCCTGGTTCAATCCATTGACAGCAAGTCGACCCCGGTATACCACATCGTTCCAATTCACTCTATTCCTTGCAAGCCTTTCACCCTCCTGCATGTTCAGGCCCAGAACGCTAAAAATCTTTTTCACTCCATCTTTCCACCTCCAATTTTGTCTCCCACTTCTCGGTCCCTCCATCTCTGACACATATATCCTCTTGGTCAATCTTTCCTCACTCATTCTCTCTATGTGACCAAACCATTTCAAAACACCCTCTTCTGCTCTCTCTCAACCATACTTTTTATTACCACACATCTTTCTTACCCTACTATTACTTACTCGATCAAACTACCTCACACCACATATTGTCCTCAAACATCTCATTTCCAGCACATCTACCCTCCTCCGCACAACTCTATCTATAGCCCACGCCTCGAAGCCATATAACATTGTTGGAACCACCATTCATTCAAACATACCCATTTTTGCTTTTCGAGATAATGTTCTCGACTTCCACTTATTCTTCAACGCTCCCAGAACTTTCACTCCCTCCCCCACCCTATGATTCACTTCCGCTTCCATGGTTCCATCCGCTGCCAAATTCACTCCCAGATATCTAAAACACTTAATTTCCTCCAGTTTTTCTCCATTCAAACTTACCTCCCAATTGATTTGTCCCTCAACCCTACTGTACCTAATAACCTTGCTCTTATTCACATTTACTCTCAGCTTTCTTCTTTCACATACTATACCAAACTCAGTCACCAGCTTCTGCAGTTTATCACACGAATCAGCCACCAGCGCTGTATCATCAGCGAACAACAACTGAATCACATCCCAAGCTTTCTCATCCACAACAGACTGCATATTTGCCCCTCTTTCCAAAACTCTTACATTCACTTCCGTAATAACCCCATCCATAAACAAATTAAACAACCATGGAGACATCACACACCCCTGCCGTAAACCTATATTCACTGAGAACCAATCACTCTCCTCTCTTCCTACATGTACACATGCCTTACATCCTCGATGAAAACTTTTCACAGCTTCTAACAACTTGCCTCCCGCACCATATATTCTTAATACCTTCCACAGAGCATCTCTATCAGCTCTATCGTATGCCTTCTCCAGATCCATGAATGATACATACGAATCCACTTGCTTTTCTAAGTACTTCTCACATACATGTTTCAAAGCAAACACCTGATCCACACATTCTCTACCACTTCTGAAACCATACTGCTCTTCCCCAATCTGATTCTCTGTACATGCCTTCACCCTATCAATCAATACCCTCCCATATATTTACCAGGAATACTCAACAAACTTATACTTCTGTAATTTGAGCACTCACTCTTATCCCCTTTGCCTTTGTACAATGGCACTATGCAAGCATTCTGCCAATCCTGAGTCACCTCACCATAAGTCATACATACATTAGATAACCTTACCAACCAGTCAACAATACAGTCACCCCCTTTTTTAATAAATTCCACTGCAATACCATCCAAACCTGCTGCCTTGCCGGCTTTCATCTTCCGCAAAGCTTTTACTACCTCTTCTCTGTTTACCAAACCATTCTCCCTAACCCTATCACTTTGCACACCACCTCGACCAAAACACCCTATATCTGCCACTCTATCATGAAACACATTCAACAAACCTTCAAAATACTCACTCTATCTCTTCTCACATCACCACTACCTGTTATCACCTCCCCATTAGCCCCCTTCACAGAAGGTCCCATTAGTTCCCTTGTCTTACGCACTATTTACCTCATTCTAAAACGTCTTTCTATTCTCCCTGAAATTTAAAGATACTCTCACCCCAACTCTCATTTGCGCTCATCATCACCTCTTGACCTCCTGCCTCTTTTTTTATACATCTCCCACTAAATTGCATTATTTCCCTGCAAAAATCGTCCAAATGCCTCTCTCTTCTCTTTCACCAATAATTCTATTTCATCCTACCATTCACTACCCTTTCTAATCTGCCCACCTCCCACGCTTCTCATGCCACAAGCATCTTTTGCGCAAGCCATCACTGCTTCCTTAAATACATCCCATTCCTCCCCCACTCCCCTTAACTCCTTTGTTCTCACCTTTTTTCCATTTTGTAATCAGTTTCTCCTGGTACTTCCTCACACAAGTCTCCTTCCCAAGATCACTTACTCTCACCACCCTCTTCACCCCAACATTCTCTCTTCTTTTCTGAAAACCTCTACAAATCTTCACATTCGCCTCCACAAGATAATGATCAGACATCACTCCAGTTGCGCCTCTCAGCACATTAATATCCAAAAGTGTCTCTTTCGCGCGCCTATCAATTAACACTAAATCCAATAACTCTCTGTGGCCATCTCTCCTACTTACATACGTATATTTATGTATATCTCTCTTTTTAAACCAGGTATTACCAATCACCATTCCTTTTTCAGCACAAAAATCTACAAGCTCATCACCATTTCCATTTACAACACTGAACACCCCATGTACACCAATTATTCCCTGAACTGCTACACTACTCGTCTTTGTATTGAAATCACCCATCACTATAACCCGGTCTTGTGCATCAAAACTACTAACACACTCACTCTGCTGCTCCCAAAACACTTGCCTCTCATGATCTTTCTTTTCATGTCCAGGTGTATATACACCAATAATCACCCATTTCTCTCCATCCACTTTCAGTTTTACCCATATTAATCTAGAGTTTACTTTCTTACACTCTATCACATACTCCCACGACTCCTCTTTCAGGAGTAATGCTACTCATTCCCTTGCTCTTGTCCTCTCAATAACCCATGACTTTACTCCCAAGACATTCCCAAACCACTCTTCCCCTTTACCCTTGAGCTTCGTTTCATTCAGAGCCAAAACATCCGGGTTCCTTTCCCCAAACATACTACCTATCTCTCCTTTTTTCTCATCTTGGTTACATCCACACACATTTACACACCCTAATCTGAACCTAGGAGGAGGATGATCACTCCTCGCGTGACTCCTTCTGTTTTCCCTTTTAGAAAGTTGAAATACATTGAGGTGAGTGTTTCCAGTTCCCCGCTCCCGTCCCCTTTAGTCGCCTTCTACGACACGTGAGGAATGCGTGGGAAGTATTCTTTCTCCCCTATCCCCTTTTATGAAATGACGTACGCTAACACACACAGGTATATATATTTTCTTATAATTACCCCAGGAACATTCTATGTGAATAAATCCTGCTGTTATCTCTCTCTAAAAGCTCTTCTACCCCAAGGCTGCGCTTCTTCCATTGGCAGGGAATTATAGATTCCTGTGAAGTAGGATTTTTGATATGCTTATACTCTCACTTATACAGCATCGCCAAATTTGATCTTTTATTCATAAACGGAGTTCAGTAACACCCACACATGTACACAAACATACAAACGTCTATGAACGTACGCATACATAAAGGCCAACAAACACATACTCATATGCACCTGGATTAGACTGTTGTGTGTGTGTGTGTGTGTGTGTGTGAGTGTGTGTGTGTGTGTGTGTGTGTGTGTGTGTATGTGTGTGTGTGTGTGTGTGTGTGTGTGTGTGTGTGTGTGTGTGTGTCTGTCTGTCTGTCTGTCTGTCTTTGTGTGTGTGTGTGTGTGTGTGTGTGTGTGTGTGTGTGTGTATAAGCACACATGAGAATAAAGACATGATACAAAAAAGACGGCTAAGGGACGCAATACGAGTGTAAGACTCTCCTCAATACACAAACAATAATCATATAAAAAGTCTTCTTTCTGGCCAAGGATGACAAAGGCCTAGATAAACGTTTTTGAAGACTCATCGCTGTAGATCTAACCACATTACTTACGCCTGTTTTGGATCTAAAGTTAGAACCAGAATTAGTATATTCTATATTTCCCCGTAATTTTGGGAAATATACTCACCAAAGTAAAAGGCAAAGTTAGGTAAATCAGTTTAATCTGACAGAATTGCATGTTTTCACTTTTCCTGTCAATATTTATGCCATCTGTTTAAAAAGCGGAAGGGAGGAGGGAAGAGGCAGGAGGGATGGCTATTGAATCTTATATTTCGTAGAACAATTATTTCTTTATTTCACCTTGAAAAAGCAAATACTCTGGTTATTCAAACTTACATTTTTATAACAAGACTTTCTTGGTAGACAGGTTCCCCGTGTTATCTAAGGACTTTTGGTGCGTTTGTTGTGAGATAACCGTGTGTGTGTGTGTGTGTGTGTGTGTGTGTGTGTGTGTGTGTGTGTGTGTATGTTTGTGTGGGTTTGAGTGTTTGATTACTGCTTATGATTATCATTCTTTGTTATTTGTGATTATTATTTATGCATTAAGGGAAGTGATTTACACTC
>NC_092227.1:25930867-25970105 GCF_036320965.1 Panulirus ornatus
TGTATATATATATATATCAAGTTGAACGAAGTGGGTCTACATGTTCCAATAAAGGCAGTCGGTCGTCTTCTTTCACACGGCCTTCATCGCGGTCATCCAACAATTCACTCACTGGATTTACTGGTAGTGAGTCTCATCGTCGAGGAGTAGAAGTAGCACCTGGACCTGTCATTCAAGATGCACACAGTGAACAAGACTGCACAAATGAAAGTAAACATATTGCATTGAACATGATAGTGCCACACTACCAAGATCAGAAAATGGAAAGTAGTAAAAGTTCATCCTCTCATCTTGGACCTGCTAGTGAGGAAGACCGAAAACGCCGTGGATCAACATCAATCTTTGTTAATGCTCTTGGACACAGTACTCAGAAAGCAAGTCGTTGTGGGGATTCAGCTTCTTCTACCATTCAGTACCTTAATAACAACATACTAATGTAAAGAGTTTTTTAGTAGATTATAACATTTTAGATTTTTTTTTCATATGTAATTGCTTTTTCCAACTTTGTATAGGAAACATCAGGAATGTGATAATACTGGCCTCACTTACACATCTCTACTCTCCAGCTGTCAAATATGATTTACTGAAAACAACACTTACCATCCACAACCATTTCTTTTAGATATCTTCATATGCTCTGGATCAGTCCATTACCATCTTGTTGATCCTATATTTCACATGAATCCAGTTCATTCTATCCTATGCATGCCCTTCATTTTCCTGAATGTTTAGGCCCCAGTACCCCAATGCCTCCTTCAGTCATTCCTTTCATCTCCTTCTAGGTCTCCCTATTCCCATTGGTTTCATCTACTTTTAATATTAAGATCCTCTTAGTCAGTCTTTCTTTGCTCATCTTTGTTATATATATATATATATATATATATATATATATATATATATATATATATATATATATATATATATATATATATATATATATATATATATATATATATATATATATATATATATATGCTTAATATATTCCCTGGGGATAGGGGAGAAAGAATACTTCCCACGTATTCCCTGCGTGTCGTAGAAGGCGACTAAAAGGGAAGGGAGAGGGGGGCTGGAAATCCTCCCCTCTCTTTTTTTTTTTTTTTTCTAATTTTCCAAAAGAAGGAACAGAGAAGAGGTCCAGGTGAGGATATTCCCTCAAAGGCCCAGTCCTCTGTTCTTAACGCTACCTCGCTATCGCGGGAAATAGCGAATAGTATGAAAAAAAAAAAAAAAAAAAAAAATATATATGTATATATATATATATATATATATATATATATATATATATATATATATATATATATATATATATATATATATATATATATTCTTTTTTTTTAACTATTCGCCATTTCCCGCGTTAGCGAGGTAGCGTTAAGAACAGAGGACTGGGCCTTTTTTGGAATATCCTCACCTGGCCCCCTCTGTTCCTTCTTTTGGAAAAAAAAAAAAAAAAAAAAAACGAGAGGGGAGGATTTCCAGCACCCCGCTCCCTCCCCTTTTAGTCGCCTTCTACGACACGCAGGGAATACGTGGGAAGTATTCTTAATCCCCTATCCCCAGGGATATATATATATATATATATATATATATATATATATATATATATATATATATATATATATATATATATATATATATATATATATATATATATATATATATATATATATATATATATCTTTCTTTCAAACTATTCGCCATTTCCCGCATTAGCGAGGTAGCGTTAAGAACAGATGACTGGGCCCTTGAGGGAATACCCTCACCTGGCCCAATTCTCTGTTCCTTCTTTTGGAAAATTAAAAAAAAAACCGAGAGGGGAGGATTTCCAGCCCCCCGCTCCCTCCCCTTTTAGTCGCCTTCTACGACACGCAGGGAATACGTGGGAAGTACTCTTAATCCCCTATCCCCAGGGATAATATATATATATATATATATATATATATATATATATATATATATATATATATATATATATATATATATATATATATATATATATATATATATATATATATATATATATATATATATATATATATATATATATATATATATATATATACATATATACTGTGCCTTTATTCATTCCCATCGCCACCGTGCCACACATGAAATAACATCCCCTCCCCCCTCATGTGCGCGAGCTAGCGCTTGGAAGACAACAAAGACCCCATTCGTTCACACTCAGTCTCTGGCTGTCATGTGATAATGCACCGAAACCAAAGCTCCCTTTCCACATCCCGGCCCCACAGAACTTTCCATGGTTTACCCAAGACGCTTCACATGCCCTGGTTCAATCCATTGACAGCACGTCGACGCCGGTATACCACATCATTCCAATTCACTCTATTCCTTGCACGCATTTCACCCTCCTGCATTTTCAGATCCCGATCACTTATTATGCTTTTTCGCTGTCTCCCGCGTTAGCGATGTAGGGCAAGGAAACCGACGAAAGAATGGCCCAAATCACCCACATACATATGTATATACATACACGTCCTCACACGCATATATATATACCTGTATATCTCAACATATACATATATATATATTCAAAGATATACAGATATATACACTTGTACATGATTCATACTTGCTGCCTTTCTTCATTCCTGTCGCCACCCCGCCACACATGAAATCACAGCCCCCTCCTCCAGCATGCACGCGAAGTAGTGCTGGGAAAATACAACAAAGGACACATTCGTTCACTCTCAGTCTCTAGCTGTCATGTATAATGCACCGAAACCACGGCTCCCTTTCCACATGCAGGCAATAAAAAAACCTCCATGGTTTACCCCAGACGCATCACATGTCCTGGATCAACCCATTGACAGCATGTCGACTCCGGTATATCAAATCGTTCCACTTCACTCTATTCCTTGCACACCTTTCACGATCTTGCATGTTTAGGCTCCGATCGCTCAAAATCTTTTTTCACTCCATTTTTCCACCTCCAATTTGGCCTACCACTTCTCTTCGTTCCCTCCAGCTATGACTCGTACATCCTATTTGTCAATCTTTCCTCACTCATTCTCTCCATGTGACTAAACCATTTCAAAACCCACTTCTGCTCTCTCAACCACACCCATTTTAATTCCCCACATCTCTCTTACCCTTACATTACTTACTCGATCAAACCACCTCACACCACATAATGTCCTCAAACATCTCATTTCCAGCTTGTCGAACCTCATGCGAACAAGTCTATCTATGGCCCATGCCTCGCAACCATACAACATTGTTGGAACCACTATTCCTTCAAACACACCCATTTTGCTTTCCGAGAAAATGTTCTCGCCTTCTACACATTTTTCAACGCTCAGAACTTTTGCCCCCATCCCCACCGTGTGACTTCCCCACCGCGTAACTCACTTCCGCTTCCATGGTTCAATCCGCTGCCAAATCTACTCCCAGATATCTAAAATACTTCACTTCCTCCAGTTTTTCTCCATTCAAACGTACCTCCTAATTGAATTGTCCCTCAACCCTACTCTACCTAATAACCTTGCTCTTAATCACATTCACTCTCAGCTTTCTTCCTTCACACTTTACCAGACTAAGTCACCAGCTTCTCCAGTTTCTCACCTTAATCAACCACCAGCGCTGTATCATCAGCGAACAACAACTGACTCACTTCTCAAGTTACCTCATCCACAACGAACTGTATACTTGCCCCTCTCTCGAAAACTCTTGCATTCACCTACCTAACAAATTAAACATCCATAAAGACATTACGCGCCTTTGCCGCAAACCGACATTCATTGAGAACTAATCACCTACCTTTATTCCGCCTCGTACAAATACCTTATATCCTTAGGGCATTACGTATTTGCAGTCCAGAGTTTATTGATGATGAGTTTGAGAAGATATATTCTATTGGATCTATGTTAAAGTACCCAAGACCTTTCACTGATAAATCCCTTAAGTTAGCAAAGAAATCATTTTATAGAGTTCAGCCCAAACCTCCCACTGACACTAGAAATCTTTTAGTTTTCCCTTTTGATAATAATTTCACTTTAGTTCTCATGTTGCTTAAATCCTTTAATGTCAATGTTGCCTTCATCAACAATAATACTATGAAAAATATCTTAATCAGGAATTCCCCAGATAATTCTCTTGGATGCATCTATAAAGAGCAATATGGAAATCATGATAAATCTTATATCGGGCAGACAGGTATGGATCTTTCTGTTAGACTTAAGTAACATAAATATAGTATAAGAACGGGACAAGAATCAAATGCCTTGTTAGATCACGTTAAAAACTATAATCATTGTATTGACTGGAGGAATGTCATCTCAGTTATTAACACTAACTCTATTACCACGAGAAATATCATTGAATCTTTTATCATTGAATTCACAAAGAATTATAATCTTAATATTAGTGATGGTCTATACAAATGAGATAACTTTATTGTTGATAAAGTTTGTAAGATTATAAGTTCACGAACGCTTGTTGTATGTCTTGGACAATCGCATGTTTACCAAATGGCATCCTAACTTTGTCAGTTCGATGTATATCAACTGACTTATATTTCTTTCTTGTACCTCCACTCATAATGTGATCATTCACGAAAGAGCACTTGGAAACTTACCGTGTTTCATTTTCCCCGTGGACTTATAGGAATATATATATATATATATATATATATATATATATATATATATATATATATATATATATATATATATATATATATATATATATATATATATATATATATATATTTATATTTATCATTATTATTATTTTGCTTTGTCGCTGTCTCCCGCGTTTGCGAGGTAGCGCAAGGAAACAGACGAAAGAAATGGCCCAACCCACCCCTATACACATGTATATACACACACGTCCACACACGCAAATATACATACCTATACATCTCAATGTACATATATATATATACACACACAGACACATACATATATACCCATGCACACAATTCACACTGTCTGCCTTTATTCATTCCCATCGCCACCTCGCCACACATGGAATACCATCGCCCTCCCCCCCTCATGTGTGTGGGGTAGCGCTAGGAAAAGACAACAAAGGCCTCATTCGTTCACACTCAGTCTCTAGCTGTCATGCAATAATGCCCGAAACCACACAACTTTCCATGGTTTATCCCAGACGCTTCACATGCCTTGATTCAATCCACTGACAGCACGTCAACCCCGGTATACCACATCGCTCCAATTCACTCTATTCCTTTCCCGCCTTTCACCCTCCTGCATGTTCAGGCCCCGATCACTCAAAATCTTTTTCACTCCATCTTTCCACCTAAAATTTGGTCTCCCACTTCTCCTCGTTCCCTCCACCTCCGACATATATATCCTCTTGGTCAATCTTTCCTCACTCATTCTCTCCATGTGCTCAAACCATTTCAAAACACTGTCTTCTGCTCTCTCAACCACGCTCATTTTATTTCCACACATCTCTCTTACCCTTACATTACTTACTCGATCAAACCACCTCACACCAAACATTGTCCTCAAACATCTCATTTCCAGCACATCCACCCTCCTGCGCACAACTCTATCTATAGCCCACGCCTCGCAACCATACAACATTGTTGGAACCACTATTCCTTCAAACATACCCATTTTTGCTTTCCGAGATAATGTTCTCGACTTCCACACATTCTTTAAGGCTCCCAGGATATTCACCCTCTCCCCCACCCTATGATTCACTTCCGCTTCCAAGTTTCCATGCGCTGCCAGATCCACTCCCAGATATCTAAAACACTTTACTTCCTCCAGTTTTTCTCCATTCAAACTTACCTCCCAATTGACTTGACCCTCAACCCTACTGTATCTAATAACCTTGCCCTTATTCACATTTACTCTTAACTTTCTTCTTTCACACACTTTACCAAACTCAGTCACCAGCTTCTGCAGTTTCTCACATGAATCAGCCACCAGCGCTGTATCATCAGCGAACAACAACTGACTCACTTCCCAAGCTCTCTCATCCACAACAGACTTCATTTTTGCCCCTCTTTCCAAAACTCTTGCATTCACCTCCCTAACAACCCAATCAATAAACAAATTAAACAACCATGGAGACATCACACACCCCTGCCGCAAACATACATTCACTGAGAACCAATGACTTTCCTCTCTTCCTACACGTACACATGCCTTACATCCTCAATAAAAACTTTTCACTGCTTCTAACAACTTGCCACCCACACCATATATTCTTAATACCTTCCACAGAGAATCTCTATCAACTCTATCATATATATGAAGAATGTATGTGAGAAATACTTAGAAAAGCAAATGGATTTGTATGTAGCATTTATGGATCTGGAGAAGGCATATGATAGAGTTGATAGAGATGCTCTGTGGAAGATATTAAGAATATATGGTGTGGGAGGCAAGTTGTTAGAAGCAGTGAAAAGTTTTTATCGAGGATGTAAGGCATGTGTACGTGTAGGAAGAGAGGAAAGTGATTGGTTCTCAGTGAATGTAGGTTTGCGGCAGGGGTGTGTGATGTCTCCATGGTTGTTTAATTTGTTTATGGATGGGGTTGTTAGGGAGGTAAATGCAAGAGTCTTGGAAAGAGGGGCAAGTATGAAGTCTGTTGGGGATGAGAGAGCTTGGGAAGTGAGTCAGTTGTTGTTCGCTGATGATACAGCGCTGGTGGCGGATTCATGTGAGAAACTGCAGAAGCTGGTGACGGAGTTTGGTAAAGTGTGTGGAAGAAGAAAGTTAAGAGTAAATGTGAATAAGAGCAAGGTTATTAGGTACAGTAGGGTTGAGGGTCAAGTCAATTGGGAGGTGAGTTTAAATGGAGAAAAACTGGAGGAAGTGAAGTGTTTTAGATATCTGGGAGTGGATCTGTCAGCAGATGGAACCATGGAAGCGGAAGTGGATCATAGGGTGGGGGAGGGGGCGAAAATTTTGGGAGCCTTGAAGAATGTGTGGAAGTCGAGAACATTATCTCGGAAAGCAAAAATGGGTATGTTTGAAGGAATAATGGTTCCAACAATGTTGTATGGTTGCGAGGCGTGGGCTATGGATAGAGTTGTGCGCAGGAGGATGGATGTGCTGGAAATGAGATGTTTGAGGACAATGTGTGGTGTGAGGTGGTTTGATCGAGTAAGTAACGTAAGGGTAAGAGAGATATGTGGAAATAAAAAGAGCGTGGTTGAGAGAGCAGAAGAGGGTGTTTTGAAATGGTTTGGGCACATGGAGAGAATGAGTGAGGAAAGATTGACCAAGAGGATATATGTGTCGGAGGTGGAGGGAACGAGGAGAAGAGGGAGACCAAATTGGAGGTGGAAAGATGGAGTGAAAAGGATTTTGTGTGATCGGGGCCTGAACATGCAGGAGGGTGAAAGGAGGGCAAGGAATAGAGTGAATTGGAGCGATGTGGTATACAGGGGTTGACGTGCTGTCAGTGGATTGAATCAAGGCATGTGAAGCGTCCGGGGTAAACCATGGAAAGCTGTGTAGATATGTATATTTGCGTGTGTGGACGTGTGTATGTACATGTGTATGGGGGGGGGGGGGGTTGGGCCATTTCTTTCGTCTGTTTCCTTGCGCTACCTCGCAAACGCGGGAGACAGCGACAAAGCAAAAAAGAAAAAAGAAATATATATATATATATATATATATATATATATATATATATATATATATATATATATATATATATATATATATTTTCCCTGGGGATAGGGGAGAAAGAATACTTCCCACGTATTCCCTGCGTGTCGTAGAAGGCGACTAAAAGGGAAGGGAGCGGGGGGCTGGAAATCCTCCCCTCTCTTTTTTTTTTTTTTTTTCCAAAAGAAGGAACAGAGAAGAGGGCCAAGTGAGGATATTCCCTCAAAGGCCCAGTCCTCTGTTCTTAATGCTACCTCGCTATCGCGGGAAATGGCGAATAGTATGAAAAAAAAAAAAAAAAAAATATATATATATATATATATATATATATATATATATATATATATATATATATATATATATATATATATATATATTGGAAAGAATCAAAATTTTGCGCGTGATCAAGATATTCCTATGAGTCCACGGGGAAAAACTATGATCATTGTATTGACTGGAGTAACGCCATCTCAGTTTTTAACTCTAACTCTATTACCAAGAGAAATATAATTGAATCTTCTATTATTAAATACACAAAGAATTGTAATCTTAATGTTCGTGATGGTCTGTACAAATTAGATAACTTTATTGTTGATAAGATTTGTAAAATGATAAGTTTATGAACGCTCGTTGTATGTTTTGGACGATCACATGTTTACCAGATGTCGTCCTAGCTTCGTCTCTTCGATGTATATCAACTGACTGTTATATTCCTCTCTTGTGTCTCCCCTGATGATGTGGTTATTACACGAAAGTGCACTTGGGAACTTTTTGTGTTTCATTTTCCCTGTGGACTCATAGGAATATATATATATATATATATATATATATATATATATATATATATATATATATATATATATATATATATATGTATATATCTTTCTTTTCTTTCTTTCAAACTATTCGCCATTTCCCGCATTAGCGAGGTAGCGTTAAGAACAGAGGACTGGGCCTTTGAGGGAATACCCTCACCTGGCCCAATTCTCTGTTCCTTCTTTTGGAAAATTTAAAAAAAAAAAAAAAACGAGAGGGGAGGATTTCCAGCCCCCCCGCTCCCTCCCCTTTTAGTCGCCTTCTACGACACGCAGGGAATACGTGGGAAGTATTCTTTCTCCCCTATCCCAGGGATAATATATATATATATATATATATATATATATATATATATATATATATATATATATATATATATATATATATATATATATATATATTTATATATATATATATATATATATATATATATATATATATATATATATATATATATATATATATATTTTTTTTTTTATTATACTTTGTCGCTGTCTCCCGCGTTTGCGAGGTAGCGCAAGGAAACAGACGAAAGAAATGGCCCAACCCCCCCCTATACACATGTATATACATACGTCCACACTCGCAAATATACATACCTACACAGCTTTCCATGGTTTACCCCAGACGCTTCACATGCCTTGCTTCAATCCACTGACAGCACGTCAACCCCGGTATACCACATCGCTCCAATTCACTCTATTCCTTGCCCTCCTTTCACCCTCCTGCATGTTCAGTCCCCGATCACACAAAATCTTTTTTACTCCATCTTTCCACCTCCAATTTGGTCTCCCTCTTCTCCTTGTTCCCTCCACCTCCGACACATATATCCTCTTGGTCAATCTTTCCTCACTCATCCTCTCCATGTGCCCAAACCACTTCAAAACACCCTCTTCTGCTCTCTCAACCACGCTCTTTTTATTTCCACACATCTCTCTTACCCTTACGTTACTCACTCGATCAAACCACCTCACACCACACATTGTCCTCAAACATCTCATTTCCAGCACATCCATCCTCCTGCGCACAACTCTATCCATAGCCCACGCCTCGCAACCATACAACATTGTTGGAACCACTATTCCTTCAAACATACCCATTTTTGCTTTCCGAGATAATGTTCTCGACTTCCACACATTCTTCAAGGCCCCCAGGATTTTCGCCCCCTCCCCCACCCTATGATCCACTTCCGCTTCCATGGTTCCATCCGCTGCCAGATCCACTCCCAGATATCTAAAACACTTCACTTCCTCCAGTTTTTCTCCATTCAAACTCACCTCCCAATTGACTTGACCCTCAACCCTACTGTACCTAATAACCTTGTTCTTATTCACATTTACTCTTAACTTTCTTCTTCCACACACTTTTCCAAACTCAGTCACCAGCTTCTGCAGTTTCTCACATGAATCAGCCACCAGCGCTGTATCATATATATATATATATATATATATATATATATATATATATATATATATATATATATATATATATATATATATATATATATATATATTATTTATTTATTTTGCTTTGTCGCTGTCTCCCGCGTTATCGAGGTAGCGCGAGGAAACAGACGAAAGAATGGCCCAACCCACCCATATACACATGTATATACATACACGTCCAACCATGCAAATATACATACCTATACATCTCAACGTATACATATATATACACACAGAGACATACATATATACACATGTACATAATTCATAGAGTCTGCCCTTATTAATTCCCATCGCCATCCCACCACCCATGAAATAACAACCCCCTTCCCCCTCATGTGTGCGAGGTAGCGCTAAGAAAAGACAATAAAATCCACATTCGTTCAAGCTCAGTCTCTAGCTGTCATGTAATGATGCACCGAAACCACAGCTCCCTTTCCACAGCCCCACACAACTTTCCATGGTTTAACCCAGACGCTTCACATGCCATGATTCAATCCATTGACAGCACGTCGACCCCGGTATACCACATCGTTCCAATTCACGCTATTCCTTGCATGCCTCTCACCCTCCTGCATGTTCAGGCCCCGATCACTCTAAATCTTTTTTACTTCATCTTTCCACCTCGAATTTGGTCTCCCACTTCTCCTCGTTCCCTCCACCTCTGACACATATATCCTTTTTATCAATCTCTCCTCACTCATTCTCTCCATGTGACCAAACCATTTCAAAATACCCTCCTCTGCTCTCTCAACCTCACTCTTTTTATTACCGCACATCTCTCTTACACTATTAGTACTTACTCGATCAAACCACATCACACCACATATTGTCCTCAAACATCTCAATTCAGCACATCCACCCTCCTGCGCACAACTCTATCCATAGCCCACGCCTCGCAACCATACAACATTGTTAGAACCACTATTCCTTCAAACACACCCATTTTTGCTTTCCGAGATAAAGTTCTCGACTTCCATACATTCTTCAAGGCTCCTAGAATTTTCGCCCCCTCACCCAACCTATGATTTACTTCTGCTTCCAAGGTTCCTTCCGCTGTCAAATCCACTCCCAGATATCTAAAACACTTCACTTCCTCAGTTTTTCTCCATTCAAACTTACCTCCCAACTGACTTGACCCTCAACCCAACTCTACCTATTAACCTTGCTCTTATTTACATTTACTCTCAACTTTCTTCTTCCACACACTTTACCAAACTCAGTCACGACCTTCTGCAGTTTCTCACATGAATATGCCACCAGCGCTGTATAATCAGCGAACAGCAAATGACTCACTTCCCAAGCTCTCTCATCCACAATAGACTGCATACTTGCCCCCCTTTCCAAAACTCTTGCATTCACCTCCCTAACAACCCCATCCATATACAAATTAAACAACCATGAAGACATCACACACCCCTACCGCAAACCTACATTCACTGAGAACCAATCACTTTCCTCTCTTCCTACACGTAAGCATGCCTTACATCCTCGATAAAAACTTTTCACTGCTTCTAACAACTTGCCTCCCACACAATACATTCTTAATACCTTCCACAGAGCATCTCTATCAACTCTATCATATGCCTTCTCCAGATCCATAAGTTCTACAAACAAATCCATTTGCTTTTCTAAGTATCTCTCACAAACATTCTTCAAAGCAAACACCTGATCCACACATCCTCTACCACTTCTGAAACCACACTGCTCTTCCCCAATCTGATGATCTGTACATGCCTTCACCCTCTCAATCAATATCCTCCCATATAATTTCCCAGGAATACTCAACAAACTTATATCTCTGTAATTTGAGCACTCACCTTTGTCCCCTTTGCCTTTGTACAATGGCACTATGCACGCATTCCACCAATCCCCAGGCACCTCACCATGAACTATACATACATTAAATAACCTTACCAACCAGTTAACAATACAGTCACCCCCTTTTTTAATAAATGCCACTGCAATACCATCCAAACCCGCTGCCTTGCCGGCTTTCATCTTCCGCAAAGCTTTTACTACCTCTTCTCTGTTTACCTAATCATTTTCCCTAACTCTCTCACTTTGCACACCACTTCGACCAAAACACCCTATATCTGCCACTCTTATCATCAAACACATTCAACAAACATTCAAAATACTCACTCCATCTCCTTCTTACATAACGACTACTTGTTATCATCTCCCCATTAGCCCCTTCACTGAAGTTCCCATTTGCTCTCTTGTCTTACGCACTGTATTTACCTCCTTCCAAAACAACTTTTAAAATCTAATGATACCCTCTCACCCTAACTCTCATTTGCCCTCTTTTTCACCTCTTGCACCTTTCTCTTGGCCTCCTGCCTCTTTCTTTTATACGTGTCCCACTCATTTGCGTTATTTCCCTGCAAAAATCGTCCAAATGCTTCTCTCTTCTCTTTCACTAATAATCTTACTTCTTCATCCCACCACTCACTACCCTTTCCAATCAATCCACCTTCCACGCTTCTCATGCCACAAGCATCTTTTGCTCAAGCCACCATTGCTTCCCTAAATACATCCCATTCCTCCCCCACTCCCCTTAACTCCTTTGTTCTCACCTTTTTCCATTCTGTACTCAATCTCTCCTGGTACTTCCTCACACAAGTCTCCTTCCCAAGCTCACTTACTCTCACAACTCTCTTCACCCCAATATTCTCTCTTGTTTTATGAAAATCTCTACAAATCTTCACCTTCGCCTCCACAAGATAATGATCAGACATCCCTCCAGTTGCACCTCTCAGCACATTAACATCCAGAAGTCTTTCTTTCGCGCGCCTATCACTTAACACGTAATCCAATAACGCTCTTTGGCCATCTCTCCTACTTACATACGTATGCTTATGTATGTCTCGCATTTTAAACCAGGTATTCCCAATCACTAGTCCTTTTTCAGCACATAAGTCTACAAGCTGTTCACCATTTCCATTTACAACACTGAGCAACCCATGCATACCAATTATTCCCTCAACTGCCACATTACTCACCTTTGCATTCAAATCATCCGTCACTATAACCCAGTCTCGTGCATCAAAACTACTAACACACTCATTCAGCTGCTCCCAATACAGTTGCCTCTCATGATCTTTCTTCTCATGCTCAGGTACATAAGCACCAATAATCACCCATCTCTCTCAATCAACTTTCAGTTTTACCAATATCAATCTAGAGTTTAATTTTTTACACTTAATAACATACTCCCACAACTCCTGTTTCAGGAGTAGACCTACTCCTTCCCTTGCTCTTGTCCTCTCACTAACACCAGACTTTATTCCCAAGATGTTCCCAAACCACACTTCCTCTTTACCCTATATATATCTTATTTATTACTTATTTTGCTTTGTCGCTGTCTCCCTCGTTAGCGATGTAGCACAAGGAAACAGACGAAAGAATGGCCCAACCCACCCACATACACATGTGTATACATACACGTCCATACACGCAAATATACATACCTATACATCTCAATGTATACATACATATAAACACAGCAGACATATAAACATATACACATTTACATAATTCATACTGTCTGCCTTTATTCATTCCCATCGCCCCCCCCCCCCCCCCCCCGCCACACATGGAATAACAATCCCCTCCCCCTCATGTGTTCGAGGAAGCGCCAGCAAACGACAACAAAGACACTATTCGTTCACACTCAGACTCTAGCTGTCAGGTATTAATGCACCGAAACCACAGCTCCCTTTCCACATCCAGGCCCCACAGAAATTTCCATGGTTTATCCCAGACGTTTCACATTCCGTGGTTCAATCCATTGACCGCACATCGACCCGGTATACCACATCGTTCCAATTCAATCTATTCCTTGCACGCCTTTCACCGTCCTGCATGTTCAGGCCCCGATCACTCAAAATCTTTTTCACTCCATCTTTCCACCTCCAATTTGGTCTCCCACTTCTCTTTCCCTCCACCTCTGACATATATATCCTCTTGGTCAATCGTTCCTCACTCATTCTCTCCATATGACAAAACAATTTCAAAAGAACCTCTTCTGCTCTTTCAACCACACTCTTTTTATTACCACACATCTCTCCTACCCTTAAATTACTTACTCGATCAAACCAACGCACACCACATATTATCGTCAAACATCTCATTTCCAGCACATCCACCCTACTGCGCACAACTCAATCCATAGCCCACGCTTCGCAACCATACAACATTGTTGGAACCAGTATTACTTCAAACATACCCATTTTTGCTTTCCGAGATAATATTCTCGACTTCCACACATTCTTCATGGCTTCCGAAATTTTCGCCCCCTCCCCCACCCTATAATTCACTTCCGATTCCATGGTTCCATCCGCTGCCAATTCCACTCCCAAATATCTATAACACTTCACTTCCTCCAGTTTGTCTCCATATAAACTTTTTTTTTTTTTTTGGTTTGTCGCTGTCTCCCGCGTTTGCGAGGTAGCGCAAGGAAACAGACGAAAGAAATGGCCCAACCCACCCCCATACACATGTATATACATACGTCCACACACGCAAATATACATACCTACACAGCTTTCCATGGTTTACCCCAGACGCTTCACATGCCTTGATTCAATCCACTAACAGCACGTCAACAACGGTATACCCCATCGCTCCAATTCACTCTATTCCTTGCACTCCTTTCACCCTCCTGCATGTTCAGGCCCCGATGACGCAAAATCTTTTTCACTCCATCTTTCCACCTCCAATTTGGTCTCCCTCTTCCCCTCGTTCCCTCCACCTCCGACACATATATCCTCTTGGTCAATTTTTCCTAACTCATTCTCTCCATGTGACCAAACCATTTCAAAACACCCTCTTCTGCTCTCTCAACCACGCTCTTTTTATTTCCACACATCTCTCTTACCCTTACGTTACTTACTCGATCAAACCACCTCACACCACACATTGTTCTCAAACATCTCATTTCCAGCAAATCCATCCTCCTGCGCAAAACTCTATCCATAGTCCACGCCTCGCAACCATACAACATTGTTGGAACCACTATTCCTTCAAACATACCCATTTTTGCATTCCGAGATAATGTTCTCGACTTCCACACATTCATCAAGGCTCCCAGAATTTTCACCCCCTCCCCCACCCTATGATCCACTTCCGCTTCCATGTTTCCATCCGCTGCCAGATCCACTCACAGATATCTAAAACACTTCACTTCCTCCAGTTTTTCTCCATTCAAACTCACCTCCCAATTGACTTGACCCTCAACCCTACTGTACCTAATAACCTTGCTCTTATTCATATTTACTCTTAACTTTCTTCTTTCACACACTTTACCAAACTCAGTCACCAGCTTCTGCAGTTTCTCACATAAATCAGCCACCAGCGCTGTATCATCAGCGAACAACAACTGACTCACTTCCCAAGCTCTCTCATCCCCAACAGACTTCATCCTTGCCCCTCTTACCAAAACTCTTGCATTCACCTCCCTAACAACCCCATCCATAAACAAATTAAACAACCATGGAGACATCACACACCCCTGCCGCAAACCTACATTCACTGAGAACCAATGACTTTCCTCTCTTCCTACACGTACACATGCCTTACATCCTCGATAAAAACTTTTCACTGCTTCTAACAACTTGCCTCTCACACCATATATTCTTAATACCTTCCACAGAGCATCTCTATCAACTCTATCATATGCCTTTTCCAGATCCATAAATGCTACATACAAATCCATTTGCTTTTCTAAGTATTTCTCACATACATTCTTCAAAGCAAACACCTGATCCATACATCCTCTACCACTTTTAAAACCACACTGCTCTTCCCCAATCTGATGCTCTGTACATGCCTTCACCCTCTCAATCAATACCCTCCCATACAATTTGCCAGGAATACTCAAGAAACTTATACCTCTGAAATTTGAGCACTCACTCTTGTCCCCTTTGCCTTTGTACAATGGCACTATGCACGCATTCCGCCAATCCTCAGGCACCTCACCATGAGTCATACATACATTAAATAACCTTACCAACCAGTCAACAATACAGTCACCCCCTTTTTTAATAAATTCCACTGCAGTACCATCCAAACCTGCTGCCTTGCCAGCTTTCATCTTCCGCAAAGCTTTTACTACCTCTTCTCTGTTTACCAAATCATTTTCCCTAACCATCGCACTTTGCACACCACCTCGACCAAAACACCCTATATCTGCCACTCTATCATCAAACACATTCAACAAACCTTCAAAATACTCACTCCATCTCCTTCTCACATCACCACTACTTGTTATCACCTCCCCATTTGCGACCTTCACTGAAGTTCCCATTTGCTCCCTTGTCTTACGCACTTTATTTACCTCCTTCCAGAACATCTTTTTATTCTCCCTAAAATTTAATGATACTCTCTCACCCCAACTCTCATTTGCCCTTTTTTTCACCTCTTGCACCTTTCTCTTGACCTCCTGTCTCTTTCTTTTATACGTCTCCCACTCAATTTCATTTTTTCCCTGCAAAAATCGTCCACATGCCTCTCTCTTCTCTTTCACTAATACTCTTACTTCTTCATCCCACCACTCAGTACCCTTTCTAATCAACCCACCTCCCACTCTTCTCATGCCACAAGCATCTTTTGCGCAATCCATCAATGATTCCCTAAATACATCCCATTCCTCCCCCACTCCCCTTACTTCCATTGTTTTCACCTTTTTCCATTCTGTACTCAGTCTCTCCTGGTACTTCCTCACACAAGTCTCCTTCCCAAGCTCACTTACTCTCACCACCCTCTTCACCCCAACATTCACTCTTCTTTTCCGGAAACCCATACAAATCTTCACAGCCTCCACAAGATAATGATCAGACATCCCTCCAGTTGCACCTCTCAGCACATTAACATCCAAAAGTCTCTCTTTCGCGCGCCTCTCAATTAACACGTAATCCAATAACTCTCTCTGGCCATCTCTCCTACTTACATAAGTATACTTATGTATATCTCGCTTTTTAAACCAGGTATTCCCAATTATCAGTCCTTTTTCAGCACATAAATCTACAAGCTCTTCACCATTTCCATTTACAACACTGAACACCCCATGTATACCAATTATTCCCTCAACTGCCACATTACTCACCTTTGCATTCAAATCACCCAACACTATAACCCGGTCTCGTGCATCAAAACCACTAACACACTCATTCAGCTGCTCCCAAAACACTTGCCTCTCATGATCTTTTTTCTTATGCCCAGGTGCATATGCACCAATAATCACCCATCTCTCTCCATCAACTTTCAGTTTTACCCATATTAATCGAGAATTTACTTTCTTACATTCTATCACATACTTCCACAACTCCTGTTTCAGGAGTACTGCTACTCCTTCCCTTGCTCTTGTCCTCTCACTAACCCCTGAATTTACTCCCAAGATATTCCCAAACCACTCTTCCCCTGTACCCTTGAGCTTCGTTTCACTCAGAGCCAAAACATCCAGGTTCCTTTCCTCAAACATGCTACCTATCTCTCCTTTTTTCACATCTTGGTTACATCCACACACATTTAGGCACCCCAATCTGAGCCTTCGAGGAGGATGAGCACTCCCCGCATGACTCCTTCCTCTGTTTCCCATTTTAGAAAGTTAAAAAAATACAAGGAGGGGAGGATTTCTGGCCCCCCGCTCCCGTCCCCTCTAGTCTCTTTCTACGACACGCGAGGAATGCGTGGGTGGTATTCTTTCACCCATATCCCCAGGGATAATATACATATATATATACACATACACACACATACACACACACACGCACACATGCACACACACACACACACACATACATATATATACATGTGAAAAATGTAAGAAACAATTTAGAAAACTTAAACTTCTAGCTTGAAATGAAATGAAAAAATGAATGTCACATAATGGTTCAGCCTCTGGCTATGGAAAAAGGAAATGTTTAATTTATTTACACAAACGTCAATAGTAGTTCTCATCCATTTAACCACTGTATCAATAAGCTTCAATGTCTAAACTACATTTTTTCAATTTCACTATTTTCTTGTCAAAGCACCATGTATGAAAACTATCACTCCAGTAACACAACTATAAACATTTACTTCCCCTTTAAAAAAAGTTCTGGGGAAGTCTGTCTCGATACACTGCGGGACACTCTACCACCTGGCGAGGTTTGTGTTGCAATGGTTCTTGATTCACAAACGTAGTAGCATCACTGGTGGGCCAAGGTAGTTCCGTTGGCAACTGGGACATTTCCTCATCCTATGGGATCCCTTGGCATCAGTGCGGCCGTCAGTGACATCGCAGAAGGTCATACCTTGTTTCTATGGATAATTGGCGCGTCCACTTCACGAACATTAAAAAAGATGGGCAGACTGGAAAGTGTGCAGCTTTGAGTTACTAACATCAGTCCCATTTTCCCATTTAAACTTACCTATATATATATATATATATATATATATATATATATATATATATTCTTTTTTTCTTTTAAACTATCTGCCATTTTCCGCATTAGCGAGGTAGCGTTAAGAACAGAGGACTGGGCCTTTGTGGAATATCCTCACCTGGCCCCCCCTCTGTTCCTTCTTTTGGAAAATTAAAAAAAAGAAAAAAAAATGAGAGGGGAAGATTTCCAGCCTCACGCTCCCTTCCCTTTTAGTCGCCTTCTACGACACGCAGGGAACACGTGGGAAGTATTCTTCATCCCCTATCCCCAGGGATATATATATATATACATATATATATATGTATATATATATATATATATATATATATATATATATATATATATATATATATATATATATATATATATATATATATATATATATATATATATATATATATATATATATATATATATATATATATATATATATATATATATATATACATATATCTATATCTATATATATATATATATAT
Source organism: Panulirus ornatus (assembly GCF_036320965.1). Classification (NCBI taxonomy): domain Eukaryota; kingdom Metazoa; phylum Arthropoda; class Malacostraca; order Decapoda; family Palinuridae; genus Panulirus; species Panulirus ornatus. The sequence continues at coordinate 25,949,656 of NC_092227.1, forward strand.
ATATATATATATATATATATATATATATATATATATATATATATATATATATAAATATATATATATATATATATATATATATATATATATATATATATATATATATATATATATATATATATATATATATATATATATATATATATATATATATATATATATATATATATATATATATATATATATATATATATATATACATATATACACATGTATATAATTCATACTATCTGCCTTTATTCATTTCCTTCGCCACCTCGCCACACATGAAATAACAACTACTTCTCCTTTCATATGTGCGAGATATCGCTAAGAAAAGACAACAAAGGCCACAGTCGTTCACACTGAGTCTGTTGCTCACTTTCCACAACCAGGCCCAAAGAACTTTTCAGGTTTACCCCAGACGCTTCATATTCTCTGGTTCAATCCATTGACAGCATGTCGACCCCGGTATACTACATCGTTCCAATTCACCTTATTCCTTGCACGCCTTTCACCCTCCTTCATGTTCAGGCCCCGATCACTCAAAATCTTTTTCACTCCATCTTTCCATCTCCAATTTGGTCTTGAACTTCTCCTCGTTCCCTCCACCTCTGACACATATATCCTCTTTGTCAATCTTTCCTAACTCATTCTCTCCATGTGACCAAAACACTTTAAAACACCCTCTTCTGTTCTCTCAACCACACTCTTTTTATTGCCATACATCTCTCTAACCCTATTGTTACTTATTCGATCAAACCACTTAACACCAAATATTGTCCTCAAACATCTCATTTCCAGCACATCCACCCTCCTGCGCACAACTCTTTCCATAGCCCACGCCTAGCAACCATACAACGTTGTTGGAGAGACTATTCCTTCAAACATACCCATTTTTGCTTTCCAAGATAATGTTCTCGACTTCCACACATTATTCAATCTCCCAGAATTTTCGCCCCCTCCCCCACCCTATGAATCACTTTCCCTTCCATGGTTCCATTCGCTGCCAAATCCACTCCCAGATATCTAAAACACTTTACTTCCTCCAGTTTTTCTCCATTCAAACCTACCTCCCAATTGAATTGACCCTCAACCCTACTGTACTTAAAAACCTTGCTCTTATTTACATTTACTCTCAACATTCTTCTTTCACACACTTTACCAAACTCAGTCACCAACTTCTGAAGTTTCTCACATGAATCACCCACTAGCGTTGTAACATCAGCGAACAACAACTGACTCACTTCCCAATCTCTCTCATCCACAACTGACGGAATATTTGCCACTCTTTCCAAAACTCTTTCATTCACCTCCTTAACAACCCCATCCATAAAAAAATTGAACAACCATGGGGAGACCTCAAATCCCTGCCGCAAACCTACATTCACTGAGAACCAATCAGTTTCTCGTTTTCCTACACGTATACATGGCTTACATCGTCGATAATAACTTTTCACACACACACACACACACACACACACACATATATATATATATATATATGTATATATATATATATATATATATATATATATATATATATATATATATATATATATATATATATAAATATATATATTTTTTTTTTTTTTTACTTTGTCGCTGTCTCCCGCGTTTGCGAGGTAGCGCAAGGAAAAAGACGAAAGAAATGGCACAACCCACACCCATACACATGTATATACATACGTACACACACACGCAAATATACATACATACACAGCTTTCCATGGTTTACCCCAGACGCTTCACATGCCTTGATTCAATCCACTGACAGCACGTCAACCCCGGTATACCACATCGCTCCAATTCACTCTATTCCTTGCCCTCCTTTCACCCTCCTGCATGTTCAGGACCCGATCACACAAAATCTTTTTCACTCTATCCTTCCACCTCTAATTTGGTCTCCCTCTTCTCCTCGTTCCCTCCACCTCCGACACATATATCCTCTTCTTCAATCTTTCCACACTCATTCTCTCCATGTGCCCAAACCATTTCAAAACACCCTCTTCTGCTCTCTCAACCACGCTCTTTTTATTTCCACACATCTCTCTTACCCTTACGTTACATACTCGATCAAACCACCTCACACCACACATTGTCCTCAAACATCTCATTTCCAGCACATCCATCCTCCTGCGCACAACTCTATCCATAGCCCACGCCTCGCAACCATACAACATTGTTGGAACCACTATTCCTTCAAACATACTCATTTTTGCTTTCCGAGATAATGTTCTCGACTTCCACACATTTTTTAAGGCTCCCAGAATTTTCGCCCCCTTCCCCAACCCTATGATCCACTTCCGCTTCAATGGTTCCATCCGCTGCCAGATCCACTCCCAGATATCTAAAACACTTCACTTCCTCCAGTTTTTCTCCATTCAAACTCACCTCCCAATTGACTTGACCCTCAACCCTACTGTACCTAATAACCTTGCTCTTATTCACATTTACTCTTAACTTTCTTCTTTCACACACTTTACCAAACTCAGTCACCAGCTTCTGCAGTTTCTCACATGAATCAGCCACCAGCGCTGCATCATCAGCGAACAACAACTGACTCACTTCCCAAGCTCTCTCATCCCCAACAGACATCATACTTGCCCCTCTTTCCAAAACTCTTGCATTCACCTCCCTAACAACCCCATCCATAAACAAATTAAACAACCATGGAGACATCACACACCCCTGCCGCAAACCTACATTCACTGAGAACCAATCACTTTCCTCTTTTCCTACACGTACACATGCCTTACATCCTCGATAAAAACTTTTCACTGCTTCCAACAACTTGCCTCCCACACCATATATTCTTAATACCTTCCACAGAGAATCTCTGTCAACTATATCATATGCCTTCTCCAGATCCATAAAGGCTACATACAAATCCATTTGATTTTCTAAGTATTTCTCACATACATTCTTCAAAGCAAACACCTGATCCACACATCCTCTACCACTTCTGAAACCACACTGCTCTTCCCCAATCTCATGCTCTGTACATGCCTTCACCCTCTCAATCAATACCCTCCCATATAATTTACCAGGAATACTCAACAAACTTATACCTCTGTAATTTTAGCACTCACTCTTATCCCCTTTGCCTTTGTACAATGGCACTATGCACGCATTCCGCCAATCCTCAGGCACCTCACCATGAGTCATACATACATTAAATAACCTAACCAACCAGTCAACAATACAGTCACCCCCTTTTTTTAATAAATTCCACTGCAATACCATCCAAACCTGCTGCCTTGCCGGCTTTCATCTTCCGCAAAGCTTTTACTACCTCTTCTCTGTTTACCAAATCATTTTCCCTACCCCTCTCACTTTGCACACCACCTCGAACAAAACACCCTATATCTGCCACTCTATCATCAAACACATTCAACAAACCTTCAAAATACTCACTCCATCTCCTTCTCACATCACCACTACTTGTTATCACCTCCCCATTTGCGACCTTCACTGAAGTTCCCATTTGCTCCCTTGTCTTACGCACTTTATTTACCTCCTTCCAGAACATCTTTTTATTCTCCCTAAAATTTAATGATACTCTCGCACCCCAACTCTCATTTGCCCTTTTAGTCACCTCTTGCACCTTTCTCTTGACCTCCTGTCTCTTTCTTTTATACATCTCCCACTCAATTGCATTTTTTCCCAGCAAAAATAGTCCAAATGCCTCTCTCTTCTCTTTCACTAATACTCTTACTTCTTCATCCCACCACTCACTACCCTTTCTAATCAACCCACCTCCCACTCTACTCATGCCACAAGCATCTTTTGTGCAATCCGTCACTGATTCCCTAAATACATCCCATTCCTCCCCCACTCCCCTTACTTCCATTGTTCTCACCTTTTTCCATTCTGTACTCAGTCTCTCCTGGTACTTCCTCACACAAGTCTCCTTCCCAAGCTCACTTACTCTCACCACTCTCCTCACCCCAACATTCACTCTTCTTTTCTGAAAACCCATACAAATCTTCACCTAAGCCTCTACAAGATAATGATCAGACATCCCTCCAGTTGCACCTCTCAGCACATTAACATCCAAAATCTCTCTTTCGCGCGCCTGTCAATTAACACGTAATCCAATAACGCTCTCTGGCCATCTCTCCTACTTACATAAGTATACTTATGTTTATCTCGCTTTTTAAACCAGGTATTCCCAATCATCAGTCCTTTTTCAGCACATAAATCTACAAGCTCTTCACCATTTCCATTTACAACACTGAACACCCCATGTATACCAATTATTCCCTCAACTGCCACATTACTCACCTTTGCATTCAAATCACCCATCACTATAACCCGGTCTCGTGCATCAAAACCACTAACACACTCATTCAGCTGCTCCCAAAACACTTGCCTCTCATGATCTTTCTTCTCATGCCCAGGTGCATATGCACCAATAATCACCCATCTCTCTCCATCAACTTTCAGTTTTACCCATATTAATCGAGAATTTACTTTCTTACATTCTATCACATACTCCCACAACTCATGTTTCAGGAGTACTGCTACTCCTTCCCTTGCTCTTGTCCTCTCACTAACCCCTGAATTTACTCCCAAGACATTTCCAAACCACTCTTCCCCTTTACCCTTGAGCTTCGTTTCACTCAGGCCAAAGCATCCAGGTTCCTTTCCTCAAACATACTACCTATCTCTCCTTTTTTCACATCTTGGTTACATCCACACACATTTAGGCACCCCAATCTGAGCCTTCGAGGACGATGAGCACTCCACGCGTGCCTCCTTCTTCTGTTTCCCATTTTAGAAAGTTAAAAAAATACAAGGAGGGGAGGATTTCTGGCCCCCCGCTCCCGTCCCCTCTAGTCGCTTTCTACGACACGCGAGGAATGCGTGGGTGGTATTCTTTCACCCCTATCCCCAGGGATAATATACATATATATATATATATATATATATATATATATATATATACACACATACACACACATACACATACATACGCACATATACACACACACACACATACATATATATACATATGAAAAATGTAAGAAACAATTTAGAAAACTGAAACTTCTTTCTTGAAATGAAATGAAAAAATGACTGTCACATAATGGTTCAACCTCTGGCTATGGAAAAAGGAAATGTATAATTTATTTACAGAAACGTCAATAGTAGTTCTCATCCATTTAACCACTGTATCAATAAGCTTCAACGTCTAAGCTACATTTTTCTCCAATTTCACTATTTTCTTGTCAAAACACCATGTATGAAAACTATCACTGCAGTAACACAACTATAAACATTTACTTCCCCTTTAAAAAAAGTTCTGGGGAAGTCTGTCTCGATATATATATATATATATATATATATATATATATATATATATATATATATATATATATATATATATATATATATATATATATATATATATATATATATATGCATATATATATATATATATATATATATATATATATATATATACATATATATATATATATATATATATATATATATATATATATATATATATATATATATATATATATATATATATATATATATATATATATATATATGTATATATATATATATATATATATATATATATATATATATATATATATATATATATATATATATATATATATATATATATATATATATATATATATATATATATACATATATATATATATATATATATATATATATATATATATATATATATATATATATATATATATATATATATATATATATATATATATATATATATATATATATATATATATATATATATAATTAAAGATGTCAATCTGACATCCTTGTGTTTTGCTGTCTGTTAGTAGCTTCGATAAACATGAATATAAACAAAAGTCTGATGACAAATTTTGCTGTACCCACACCAACTAAGCTTCAGTTACTTTATTTCATTGTAGTTTCCCCATAATTCAAATTTAGCACACCAAGACATCAAGATATGCAGTGGATATGTTTCATTCTCTTCATTGTATATTGGATATTATTGGAATCTGCGTGTTTGTGGGTACACTGCAAGTGGAAAGTCACCTTCAGGATTGTATCATCATTAGTGGATAGAAATGTCAAGAACAACCTCATTCCAAAAGGGTGTATTATTGCTTTCCGACATGTTTCATGAGCTCCTCTTCGCCAACGGAAATACCTTGGCCCACCAGTGATGCTACTACGTTTGAAAATCAAGAACCATTGCAACACAAACCTCGCCAGGTGGTAGAGTTTCCCGCAGTGTATCGGGACAGACTTCCCCAAAACTTTTTATAAAGGGGAAGTAAATGTTTATAGTTGTGTTACTGGAGTGATAGTTTTCATACATGGTGCTTTGACAAGAAAATAGTGAGATTGGAAAAAATGTAGCTTAGACATTGAAGCTTATTGATACAGTGGTTAAATTGATGAGAACTACTATTGACGTTTGTGTAAATAAATTAAACATTTACTTTTTCCATAGCCAGAGGTTGAACAATTATGTGACATTCATTTTTTCATTTCATTTCAAGCTAGAAGTTTCAGTTTTCGAAATTGTTTCTTACATTTTTCACATGTATATATATATATATATATATATATATATATGTGTGTGTGTGTGTGTGTGTGTATATGTGCGTGTGTGTGTGTATGTGTGTGTATGTGTATATTTTTTTTTTTCTTTTTTTTATACTTTGTCGCTGTCTCCCGCGTTTGCGAGGTAGCGCAAGGAAACAGACGAAAGAAATGGCCCAACCCCCCCATACACATGCATATACATACGTCCACACACGCAAATATACATACCTACACAGCTTTCCATGGCTTACCCCAGCCGCTTCACATGCCTTGATTCAATCCACTGACAGCACGTCAACCCCGGTATACCACATCGCTCCAATTCACTCTATTCCTTGCCCTCCTTTCACCCTCCTGCATGTTAAGGCCCCGATCACACAAAATCTTTTTCACTCCATCTTTCCACCTCCAATTTGGTCTCCCTCTTCTCCTTGTTCCCTCCACCTCCGACACATATATCCTCTTGGTCAATCTTTCCTCACTCATCCTCTCCATGTGCCCAAACCACTTCAAAACACCCTCTTCTGCTCTCTCAACCACGCTCTTTTTATTTCCACACATCTCTCTTACCCTTACGTTACTCACTCGATCAAACCACCTCACACCACACATTGTCTTCAAACATCTCATTTCCAGCACATCCATCCTCCTGCGCACAACTCTATCCATAGCCCACGCCTCGCAACCATACAACATTGTTGGAACCACTATTCCTTCAAACAAACACATTTTTGCTTTCCGAGATAATGTTCTCGACTTCCACACATTCTTCAAGGCCCCCAGAATTTTTGCCCCCTCCCCCACCCTATGATCCACTTCCGCTTCCATGGTTCCATCCCCTGCCAGATCCACTCCCAGATATCTAAAACACTTCACTTCCTCCAGTTTTTCTCCTATCAAACTCAACTCCCAATTGACTTGACCCTCAACCCTACTGTACCTAATAACCTTGCTCTTATTCACATTTACTCTTAACTTTCTTCTTCCACACACTTTACCAAACTCAGTCACCAGCTTCTGCAGTTTCTCACATGAATCAGCCACCAGCGCTGTATCATCAGCGAACAACAACTGACTCACTTCCCAAGCTCTCTCATCCCCAACAGACTTCATACTTGCCCCTCTTTCCAAAACTCTTGCATTTACCTCCCTAACAACCCCATCCATAAACAAATTAAACAACCATGGAGACATCACACACCCCTGCCGCAAACCTACATTCACTGAAAACCAATCACTTTCCTCTTTTTCTACACGTACACATGCCTTACATCCTCAATAAAAACTTTTCACTGCTTCTAACAACTTTCCTCCCACACCATATATTCTTGATACCTTCCAGAGAGCATCTCTATCAACTCTATCATATGCCTTCTCCAGATCCATAAATTCTACATACAAATCCATTTGATTTTCTAAGTATTTCTCACATACATTCTTCAAAGCAAACACCTGATCCACACATCCTCTACCACTTCTGAAACCACACTGCTCTTCCCCAATCTGATGCTATGTACATGCCTTCACCCTCTCAATCAATACCCTCCCATATAATTTACCAGGAATACTCAACAAACTTATACCTCTGTAATTTGAGCACTCACTCTTATCCCCTTTGCCTTTGTACAATGGCACTATGCACGCATTCCGCCAATCCTCAGGCACCTCACCATGAGTCATACATACATTAAATAACCTTACCAACCAGTCAACAATACAGTCACCCCCTTTTTTAATAAATTCCACTGCAATACCATCCAAACCTGCTGCCTTGCCGGCTTTCATCTTCCGCAAAGCTTTCACTACCTCTTCTCTGTTTACCAAATCATTTTCCCTAACCCTCTCACTTTGCACACCACCTCGACCAAAACACCCTATATCTGCCACTCTATCATCAAACATATATATATATATATATATATATATATATATATATATATATATATATATATATATATATATATATATATATATATATATATATATATATATATATATATATATATATGTATATGTATATATATATATATATATACATATATACATATATATGTATATATATATATATATATATATATATATATATATATATATATATATATATATATATATATATATATATATATATTTTTTTTTTTTTTTTTTTTTCTTTGTCGCTGTCTCCCGCGTTTGCGAGGTAGCGCAAGGAAACAGACGAAAGAAATTGCCCAACCCACCCCCATACACATGTATATACATACGTCCACACACGCAAATATACATACCTACACAGCTTTCCATGGTTTACCCCAGTCGCTTCACATGCCTTGATTCAATCCACTGACAGCACGTCAACCCCGGTATACCACTTCGCTCCAATTCTATCTATTCCTTGACCTCCTTTCACCCTCCTGCATGTTCAGGCCCCGATCACACAAAATCTTTTTCACTCCATCTTTCCACCTCCAATTTGGTCTCCCTCTTCTCCTCGTTCACTCCACCTCCGACACATATATTCTCTTGGTCAATCTTTCCTCACTCATTCTCTCCATGTGCCCGAACCATTTCAAAACACCCTCTTCTGCTCTCTCAACCACGCTCTTTTTATTTCCACACATCTCTCTTACCCTTACGTTACTTACTCGATCAAACCACCTCACACCACACATTGTCCTCAAACATCTCATTTCCAGCACATCCATCCTCCTGCGCATAACTCTATCCATAGCCCACGCCTCGCAACCATACAACATTGTTGGAACCACTATTCCTTCAAACATACCCATTTTCGCTTTCCGAGATAATGTTCTCGACTTCCACACATTCTTCAAGGCTCCCAGAATTTTCGCCCCCTCCCCCACCCTATGATCCACTTCCGCTTCCATGGTTCCATCCGCTGCCAGATCCACTCCCAGATATATATATATATATATATATATATATATATATATATATATATATATATATATATATATATATATATATATATATATATATATATATATATTCCCTGGGGATAGGGGAGAAAGAATACTTCCCACGTATTCCCTGCGTGTCGTAAAAGGCGACTAAAAGGGAAGGGAGCGGGGGGCTGGAAATCCTCCCCTCTCGTTTTTTTTTTTTTTTTAATTTTCCAAAAGAAGGAACAGAGAAGAAGTCCAGGTGAGGATATTCCCTCAAAGGCCCAGTCCTCTGTTCTTAACGCTACCTCGCTATCGCGGGAAATAGCGAATAGTATGAAAAAAAAAAAAATATATATATATATATATATATATATATATATATATATATATATATGCATATACATATACATATATAACGATAGATAGATAGATATACATGAGAAAACGTATGTCGGTAGGAGAGAAGGTCAAAGAACGTTATTAGATTATGTGTTAATTGATAGGCGCGTGAAAGAGACATTTGGATGTTAATGTGCTTAGAGGTGCAGTTTTAGGGATGTCTGATCATTAACTTTTCGAGACGAAAGTGAAGATTTGAAGATGTTTTCAGAAAAGAGGAGAGAGTGCTGGGGTGAAGAGAGTAGTGAGAATAAGTGAGCTTGGGAAGGAGACTTGTGTGAGGAAGTACCTTGAGAGACTGAGTGCAGAATGGAAAAAGATGAGAGCAAAGAACGTATGGGGAGTTGGGGGAAGAATGGGATTTATGTAGGGAAGAAGTGATGTCTTGCGCAAGAGATGTTTGTGGCATGACAAGCGTTCGAGGGTAGCAGATTAGAAACGGTAGTGAGTGGTGGGATGAAGAAGTAAGATTATTAGTGAAAGAGATGAGAGAGGTATTTGGACGATTTTTGCAGGGAAATAGTGCATATGACTGGGAGATGTATAAAAGAAAGAGGCAGGAGGTCAAGAGAAAGGTGCAAGATGTGAGAAAGAGGGTAAATGAGAATTGGGGTGAGAGAGTATCATTAGATTCTAGGGAAAATGATAAGTTGTTTTGGAAGGAGGTGAATAATGTGCTAAGAGAAGAGAACAAATGGGAACATCGGTGATGGGTGCTAATGGGGAGGTAATTACAAGTAGTGATGATGTAAAATGGAGTGAGTATTTTGAAGGTTTGTTGAATATGTTAGATGACAGAGTGGCAGATATAGGGTGTTTTGGTGGAGGTGGTGTGCGAGGTGAGAGGGTTAGGCAGAATGATTTGGCAAAGAGAGAAGAGGTAGTAAAAGCTTTGTAGGAGACAAAAGCCGGCAAGGAAACGGGTTTGGATAGTTTTGCAGTGGAATTTATTTAAAAAGGGGGTGACTATGTTGTTGACTGGTTTTTAAGGATATTTAATGTATGTATGAGACATGATGAGTTGCCTGTGGATTGGCGGAATGCATGAATAGTGCCACTGTACAAAGGCAATGGGGATAAAGGGGAGTGCTCAAATTACAGATGTATAAGTTTCTTAAATTTTCATGGAAAATTATATGGGATGGTGTTGATGGGAGGGTGAAAGCATGTACAGAGCATCAGATTGGGGAACAGCAGTGTGGTTTCAGAAGTGGTATCTGCCACCCTATCATTAAACACATTCAGCACTCTTTCAAAGTAAGTACTCACTCCATCATCCATCCACATCGTCACTGCTTGTTATCAGTTTCCCATTTACTCTCATATGCCCTCTTTTACAATCCCTGCATCTTTCGCTTTCACTTATACGTCTCTAAATCATTTGTAATCATTCCCTGTAAGTTTCGCCCATTTACCTCTCTTTTCTCTTTTACTAGCAGCTTTATTCTATTATCTCATCACTCAATACCTTTTTGGTTTGCCCACCTCCCACCTTACCCATGCCATAAGTGTCTCTTGCACGTACCAGCAATACTTCTCTAGATATGTCATTCCTCCAACTCTTCCATAGTTTCATTTACTCTTACATTTTGCCAATCTGCTCTCAAATGCTTGTATGATTTCTTAACACAGGTCTTTTTTGTGAGCCTACATACTCTCAGCCACTCTTTTCTCACCCATATTGTGTCCTTTTTTCCGAAAACCTCTATAAATCCTCACCCTCACCTCCACAAGAGATGATCAAATATTCCACTAACTGCCCCTTTCAACACATTTATATCAAAAAGTGTTTCTTTCTCACCCCTATCAAAAAGCATGTAATTCAGCAATGCTGGTAGTTCTGATCACTAGTTCTTTTCTCGCCACAACTCCACAAGCTGCTTACCATTTCCATTCATAATACTGAATAACCCATCTTCGCCAGTTATACCCTCAATTGCCACAATCTCACCGCATTTAAATCACTCCTCACTAATACCCAGTATATCGCATCAAAACTGCTGACACTTTCATTAACCTGCTCCCAGAGAGCTATTTTTTCTCATTGCTAGGTTCATGAGCACTAATAATCACCCATCTCTCGCAGTCATCTTTCATTTTCACCCATATAAGTCTGGAGCTCACATCCTTACAATCTGTAACACTCCCACAATTGCCTCTACAGTAGTAAACCCCTTCCTCATCTCTTGTCCCCCAATCCACCCCAACTTTACTCGTAAGATATTTCAAAACTATTATTCTCCTTTTATCTTGAGCTTTGTTTCACTCAGAGCCAGAACATCTAGGTTTCTTCCCTCAAAACATACTCCCTACTCTCCTTTCTTCTAATCTTGGTTACATGCACGCTAATTTAGACATCCAAACCTCAACCTTTCCTTGGGATGACCACATCCCGCTTGGTTTAATCATCCATTCCATCTTCTAGAAATCAACATACAATAAGGGAGGAGGTCCAATCCCCCCGCTCCCACGCCCTCTAGTCACCTTATGCGACACGCAGGGCATTTAGTTGCTCGTGCCGTCTCAGCTAACTTAAAGAAAAAAGTGGTTACTCAACTCTTGATAACGAAAATTTCATTAATATACAGTAAATTTTACATACATTCATGGAAACATTGACAGAGCACACATGATCTAAGCATATTGAAGAATTTGTCTCAACAGTAAGAGAGAAAAGGCTTCACAGCTTTAACCAGGAGTGTGTGTGGACGAAGCGCCTGCTCAATCTTTTGTCCTGTTTCGGAATTTTTTTCCTTAGTTGTGAATCAGTGTGAGAATGACAGTATTAGTGTAGCATTGAAATCATAGCGGATCTAAACATAGATCTGGATACTGATAAATATGTCAAATCGTGTTACCGACTGAAGTAATTTTGGTAAGAAAGAAGGAAGGTATTCTCCAAAGAGTATCAACTGCGAAATAAGTAAACCACCTACGAGGTATCTAGAAAGTTATATGATTATAAGTGATAATTCTTAATTCTCTGAAAGTAGATTTGATACATGTCACAAAATGTTTGACATATATACAGAACAGTTTATTGCACTAATTTCTGAGAACTGGTCAGGAGAATCTTAGAGGTGAATGCCTAGTCAATGAAAAAAGCTAGCACACAGTAGTAAAGATTCTGGTGTGTTACAGGAAACAAATTATTTGCTTGATTAGCTGAGAAGAGATGGCACAACATTAATTAATTCTAATTAAACCACAAACTTGAGAAATTTAAATCTTGGCTTTCTCTTCCAAATTTCAGTGAACAAACTTTTCTAATTCTTGCTTCATATGGAAGTATCTCTACTCTTAAAAACAAAAATTGCTTACATGGTAGATTCTAAATTCATCTCCACCATAAGCGACCATTGTCACAATAGATTTCTTCCACAACAAAAGAGATGTCAAATTCGATAAAAAAAAAAAAATGATGCACCTGAGACACGTGTCAAACAAATCACAACTGAGGTTGACATACTGTTCAAACATTGGACATATCTAGGATTGCAGCAGCCAGACGTCTAGTTCTCAGATGAGAACTCATAATCATCTTTAAAATACGTCTTAAGATAGCAAACTTTTGCTGATTGTATATTGCACATTAAAGTCATAATTATTCAAGGGTAGGGGAAGATACGAATGCGTGTCATTAGGGTGTAGGATACTGACTACCCTAAAAAAGCTTATCAAAAGATCACTCTCAAGATCCAAGTTGCACTTACTATTTATGCAATATCTTGACAGATATGTCGAGATAGATTACCTGTGAGGAGTCTTTTGTTTCGGACGATAACTGAAATTATATGTATGATTTTAGATTGATTAGAAGCATGTAATGATGACGCTAAGTAAAACGAAGCAAATTATAACTCACCAAATGAGAGAGTAATTTCTATTTCTGAAGACTATTTCAAATGTATCTAACACCGGTAAATCTATACCTGAGTACAGGGAGTTAAAGTCTGATCGTAAAGACTTGAGAAAAAAATATCCCATATGAAAGTGATTCTCTGTCAGTGGAACATTATATGATTTATCATATAATGTTATACATACCCAGCAAACTTAGAAAAAAACTGTTTCTCTCTTAAAACCAATTTGATCCGCTATAAGTGGAGTTTCCTCCTCAATACTAAGAATTCTTGGCAAAGTATATTTGACCTTAAAAGTCGATAGATTCAAACTAAGTCAATACTGCGTCATGGCCGGCGATGCAACTCTCCCCTGCGATTGCCACTGATATAAATATGACATGCGAGCGTATCAGGATGATCTCTCTTCATAGAATGGTTGTATTTTTGTGCTAATAATCACTCATTCTTGATACCAGCATTATTAGCTCATTATCTGGAAGAAAGGGACTTCTTGCTCACTTTTATGTCTGGTGAGATATGAAATGTTGGACCAAGCCCGACTGACTGAAGCTAATCCTGATACTTCAACAGATAATGGAAAGGCTGGGAAGATGAAAATGGATGTTCCGCTACTCAGCAACGCTTGACACAGGAACAGACCAGTGAGCCCTGGTACCTCCTGCGTCTGGCAATATGCTCGTGTTTGAGAGCATGACTAACATGGAGTGATTTCAACTTCTGCATAACTTTGGTTTCTATGCTCTTGTTTTTGAGAGCTAAGACCAATGATTCAGGCATAAAGTAAGTATCTTGGACAAAAGTATAAGATTTTCACCACACCACAGGTGAAAGATTTTATTTGATCATGGTCATCACTTTGTCTGTAGAGTATTTTCTTTCCATATATACGCCAAGTACTTCCCGCGGGTAGTCATATTCTTAAGAATGCAATCCACATATGCAAAAATTTGTCGAAAGACAATAGGGATGTACTCAGTCTCATAGCATGTGCTCATCATAATAAGCATAGATCAATCACGTTTTGCATTTAAAGTCAGATTCATGTCGAAAGCCGCATTTGTTTTAGTATCATATAAGGGAGCTCTTCTTGAAACACTGTAGAAATCTCAAGGTACCCTATTCTAACTTAATGTGATAGCGTCTAAAGCCTAATTAAAACTCACGTAGATGGGTTTAAGAGGACGGCACTCGGGATGATGAAATCAACAAACAATGAACCAAGTTTATACCACGTCAATTTAAACCTATAGCTGCGGCAATTCATCTGATTGTTCGTCAAGGGTTGGAACAAGGAAATACTGGGGCAGAGCAGAAGACACTACCAGTGACTCTGTGTGTTACGGTAAGTAGGTTAGGAGCCAGCACACTGTCCCTCTGAGACCCAGCCCGCCGCTATAATTACCACTGAGAACAGGTAGGATACAACAAGCCACACATTCCCGCTTTTGTTGGTCTTGCTAGTAGTTTCAGCCACACATCTGCTCACACAACGTAAACCCACGTCTGACCCAACAACATCATCTCTGCTGCTTACCCAACATCAACTCATGTCTGACCCAACAACATCATCATCTCTGCTGCTTACCCAACATCAACTCATGTCTGACCCAACATCATCGTCATCTCTGCTGCTAACCCCACATCAACCCACGTCTGACCCAACAAAATCGTCATCTCTGCTGCTAACCCCACATCAACCCACGTCTGACCCAACAACATCGTCATCTCTGCTGCTTACCCAACATCAACTCACGTCTGACCCAACAACATCGTCATTTCTGCTGCTAACCCCACATCAACTCACGTCTGACCCAACAACATCATCTCTGCTCCAAACCCCACATCAACCCACGTCTGACCCAACAACATCGTCTTCTCTGCTGCTTACCCAACATCAACCAACGTCTGACTCAATTTTATCTTCATTTCTACTGCTAATACTACATCAACCTACATCTCACTCAACAATATCAACTCTATTGATAACCGTACGTCACCCTATATCTGATTCAACAACATCTGCATCTCTGATGCTAACACCACGTCAGCCCATGTCTGACACCTTCAACCACTCTACCGGTAACCTAGGCTCAATGTCTGCTAATCTGCGTAGCTGAACGCTATACTTGTGTTAAACTTACTAGAAATTATGAAAATAACAGAGAAAAGTATTGTAAGCGTTTTCTCTATATTTCTGTCATCGATAACATAGTTTCCATTCATATGTTGCGGGATTCAGTCTTAGAATTTTAGTCACAGCATAGATTGAAGCACGTGATCAAAGGTTAATGATATGTTGACCCATAGTGAAACAGTATGAAAAAAGTTCAATATAGATATATGGTTTTCAATAAAAAAATGAAATGAGCAAAGGCTACTGTATGAAGTAATGAAAGTGTATAACTCATTAACTTTTTCCATTAATGCAAAATAAAAAAGAACTGTGTTGTATAAACTAACTGCTTTGCATAGTATCTACAGCAAATTAGAATGCAAGTTATATGAAGATATAAAGATACAATTCAGACGCATGCGAAAAAATTGTGAAATGGATTTCTAACGAAGGCAAGCCAACGACACGATTGTTCTTACCCGTTATGTAGACATATCAAACTTTAATGAGATGGAGAAATTCTGAGCCAAATAGCGTAAGACACCATTCCTTATTTACTGCCATTTTTATTTTACATTGGAGGATCTTCTCATGGGCAAAAGTCCACACCAAGGTCCGGCCTAATTGAAATACAAAGAGAAAAAGAAGAAACAAGGGAAATTATTTTCGAATTTTGGAGAAAGTGAAGAAACCTCTTTTAAAATGTGCCAGGTCATAGCTATTGGTAAAGTCATGATAAGGTAGAGGGTTCAAAAGATTCGAGGAATAAGGGAAAAAAACATAAAACAAAGCGGCCTACCCTTGAGTTGCCAACAGCCACCCAGTAATCATGTAACGTAGCAGTTTACCGAGTATTGCGTGGTCTAACTAGTTGTGGAGGAAGAAAATAAATTTTGATTTCAAGACAACACTCCCAGTTTCTTGGAGGCAGACCTAGCTATATCCATAATTTGGGTTCGGAATGGTGGATGTCATAGTAATGCCAAGTATGTTCAGTGAGTGAAAAAATGAAATTACAGAACCGTTAAAAGCGAGAGGAAAGCTGTGAGGAATTCTTGTAGGAGAGATAGGTGGTACTATATCTTGAATGCGTTGAAATTAATCAGATTTCGTTTACCCACTGATACATCCTGTCCAAGTCTACGTTTATTGAGGAAATTGTGTCGAGACAAGAGGCAGATCGAGTGAGAGGAGAAGGGGGAGAACTAAAGAATGTGGAGGAATAGTGTTGAGTTGTCAGCGTACAAGTGTATTTGACTCTTTATGGAAGAAATGATATCGCTGATAAAAAAGAAAAGAGAAGGAGATGGGATAGAACCTTGAGGGACACCGCTGTTAATGGAGAAAGGGGAAGAGGCTGCTGTGGAGAAAGATAAGCTACAGAGAATGCTAGATATGAGGGAGCGAAGTGAGGAAAGGAAGGAAAAACGGGTGAGTTAGAGATGAGATATTTTAATACTACAAAATAATCAGGAGAGCTCTTATCAAAAATAGCCTATCAAATAATGCAGGTGTTCTTTATGAAGTGTTATATAAAGAATGAAACCAATTTTATAATGGAAAATCGGAGAAAGATTTCGACACCTGGAACTCACAACATAAATATAGTGTTAGGATGATCCAATGGAGCAACGAGTTGTTTCAATATAAAGAAGCATCCTTTGATCACCATAAAGAATGGGAAGGAGTTAAGACGATAGGAACATCAAATGTTCAGTGAAAGAAATATAATTAGATAATGTTTGATCTCTCGTACATTTGATCATAATGCATGTGTGCCCATTGGCCATACCAAGTATGACAGACGGTTAATTGAGATAATTGATGAGAGGGACCTGTCAAAACAAACCGGTCGACAAATCATGTAAAGAAAGGAAGGTCAGATATGAAGTCACATAATCAGAGCCCACTTGCTCTCCATAGGGATTAATGAAGCCCCGAATCACTGCTACATGTGTCAGCTGTTGTATCTCCCACACGCTATCTGCGGATATAATAAATGAAAGCACTCACCGTTTCTTATTTTCTCTTTCCAGTTATGGTTATGCAAATGCCACTTCAAGATGAACTCAAGGCTATAAATATATATATATATATATATATATATATATATATATATATATATATATATATATATATATATATATATATATATATATATATATATATATATATATATATATATATATATATATAAAATGTGAAACAGAAGAAGGAGTAACGCGGGGAGTGCTCATCCTCCTCGTGGGATCAGATTGGGGTGTCTAAATGTGTGTGGATGTAACCAAGATGAGAAAAAAGGAGAGATAGGCACTTTGTTTGAGAAAAGGAACCTGGATGTTTTGGCTCTGAGTGAAACGAAGCTTAAAGGTAAAGGGGAAGAGTGCTTTGGAAATGTCTTGGCAGTAAAGTCAGGGGTTAGTGAGAGGATAAGAGCAAGGGAAGGAATAGCACTACTTCTGAAACAGGAGTTGTGGGAGTATGCGATAGAATGTAAGAAAGTAAATTCTAGATTAATATGGGTAAAACTGAAAGTTGATGGAGAGAGATGGGTGATTATTGGGTGCATTTGCACCTGGGCATGAGAAGAAAGATCATGAGAGGCAAGTGTTTTGGGAGCAGCTCAATGAGTGTGTAAGTGGTTTTGATGCACAAGACGGGGTTATAGTGATGGGTGATTTGAATGCAAAGGTGAGTAATGTGGCAATTGAGGGAATAATTGGTATACATGGGGTATTCAGTATTGTAAATGGAAATGGTGAAGAGCTTGTAGATTTATGTGCTGAAAAAGGAGTGGTGATTGGGAATACCTGGTTTAAAAAGCGAGATATACATAAGTATACGTATGTAAGTAGGAGAGATGGCCAGAGAGCGTTAATGGATTACATGTTAATTGATTGGCGCGCGAAAGAGAGACTTTTGGATGTTAATGTGCTGAGAAGTGCAACTCGAGGGATGTCTGATCTTGTGGAGCCGAGGGTGAAGATTTGGATGGGTTTTCAGAAAAGAAGAGAGAATGTTGAGGTGAAGAGGGTGGTGAGAGTAAGTGAGCTTGGGAAGTAGACTTGTGTGAGGAAGTACCAGGAGAGACTGAGTACAGAATGGAAAAAAGTGAGAACAAAGAACGGAAGGTGAGTGGGAGTGGAATGGGATGTATTTAGGGAAGCAGTGATGGCAAAAGATGCTTGTGGCATGAGAAGTGTGTGAGGTGGGTTGATTGGAAAGGGTAGAGAACACTCACTCTCATCCCCTTTGCCTTTGTACAATGGCACTATGCAAGCATTCCGCCAATCCTCAGGCACCTCAACATGAATCATACGTACATTAAATAACCTTACCAACCACTCAACAATACAGTCACCCCCCTTTTTTAATAAATTCCAATGCAATACCATCCAAACCTGCTCCCTTACGGCTTTCATCTTCCGCAAAGCTTTTACTACCTCTTCTCTGTTTACCAAATCATTTTCCCTAACCCTCTCACTTTGCATACCACCTCGAACAAAGCCCCCTATATTCTGCCACTCTATCATCAAACACATTCATCAAACCTTCAAAATTCTCACTCCATCTGCTTCTCACATCACCAATACTTGTTATCACCTCCACATTAGCACCCTTCACTAAAGTTCCCATTTGCTCCCATGTCTTACGCACTTTATTTACCTCCTTCCAAAACATATTTTCATTCTCTCTAAAATTTAATGATACTCTCTCACCCCAACTATCATTTGCCCTCTTTTTCTCCTCTTATACCTTTCTCTTGACCTCCTGCCTCTTTTTTTTTTATATATCTCCCACTCATTTGCATTGTTTCCCTGCAGAAATCGTTCAAATGCCTCTCTTTTCTCTTTCACTAATAATCTTACTTCTTCATCCCACCACTCACCACCTTTCCTAATCAACCCACCTCCTACGCTTCTCATGCCAAAAGCATCTTTTGCGCAAGCCATCACTGCTTCCCTAAATACATTCCATTCCTCCCCCACTCCCCTTAAGTCCTTTGTTCTCACCTTTTTCCATTCCGTACTCATTCTCTCCTGGTACTTCCTCACGCAAGTCTCCTTCCCAAGCTCACTTACTCTCACTACTCTCTTCACCCAACATTTTCTCTTCTTTTCTGAAAACCCCTACAAATATTCACCTTCGCCTCCACAAGATAATGATCAGACATCCCTCCAGTTGCACCTCTCAGCACATTAACATCCAAAAAACTCTCTTTCGCGCGCCTATCAATTAACACATAATCCAATAACGCTCTCTGGCCATCTCTCCTACTTAAACATGTATACTTATGTATATCTCGCTTATTAAACCAGGTATTGCCAATCACCAGTCCTTTTTCAGAATCTAAATCTACAAGCTCTTCACCATTTCCATTTACAACTCTGAACACCCCATGTATACCAAGTTTTCCAAATGCCACATTACTGACCTTTGCATTCAAATCAACCATCAGTATAACCCGGTCATGTGCATCAAAACCACTAACACACTCATTAAGCTGCTTCCAAAACAATTGCCTCTCATAATCTTTCTTCTCATACCCAGGTGCATATGCACCAATAATCACCCATCTCTCTCCATCAACTTTCAGTTTTTCCCATATCAATCCATCAAATATCACATACTCCCACA
>NC_092227.1:25970205-25995205 GCF_036320965.1 Panulirus ornatus
TTTCAACCACACTCTTTTTATTTCCACACATCTCTCTTACCCTTACATTACTTACTTCATCAACCCACCTCACACCACATATCGTCCTCAAACATCTCATTTCTAACACATCCACCCTCCTCCGCACAACTCTATCCATAGCCCACTCCGCGCAACCATACAACATTGTTAGAACCACTATTCTTTCAAACATACCCATTTCTGCTTTCCGAGATAATGTTCTCGACTTCCAAACATTCTTCAAGGCTCCTAGAATTTTCGCCCCCTCCCCCACCCTATGATTCACTTCCGCCTCCATGGTTCCATCCGCTGCCAGATCCACTCCCAGATATCTAAGACACTTTACTTCCTCCAGTTTTTCTCCATTCAAACTTACCTCCCAATTGACTTGACCCTCAACCCTACTGTACCTAATAACCTTGCTCTTATTCACATTTACTCTTAACTTTCTTCTTTCACACATTTTACCAAACTCAGTCACCAGCTTCTGCAGTTTCTCACATGAATCACTCACCAGCGCTGTATCATTAGCGAACAACAACTGATTCACTTCCCAAGCTCTCTCATCCAACACAGACTTCATACTTGCCCCGCTTTCCAAAATTCTTGCATTCACCTCCCTAACAAACCCATCCATAAACAAATTAAACAACCATGGAGACATCAACCACCCCTGCCACAAACCTATAATCACTGAGAACCAATCACTTTCTTCTCTTCCTACACGTACACATGCCTTACATCCTCAATAAAAACTTTCCACTGCTTCTAACAACTTGCCTCCCACACCATATATTTTCAATACCTTCCACAGAGCATCTCTACCAACTCTATCATATGCCTTCTCCAGATCCAAAAATGCTATATACAGATCCATTTGCTTTTCCAAGTATTTCTCACATACATTCCTTAAAGCAAACACCTTATCCACACATCCTCTACCACTTCTTAAACCTCACTGCTCTACCCCAATCTGATGATCTGTATATTCTTTCACCCTCTCAATCAATACCCTTCCATATAATTTACCAGGAATACTCAACACACTTATATCTCTGTAATTTCAGCACTCACTCTTATCCCCTTTACCTTTGTACAATAGCACTATGTAAGCATTCCGCCAATCCTCAGGCACCTCACCATGAATCGTACATACATTAAATAACCTTACCAACCATCCAACAATACAGTTACCCCCTTTTTCAATAAATTCCACTGCAATACCATCCAAACCTATATATCTAGACATACATATATGTCTCCTCGATGCATATCAACTGACTGTTATATTTCTGTCTTGTATCTCCCCATATGATGTGATTATTACACGAAAGTGCACTTGGGAACTTATCGTGTTTCATTTTCCTCGTTGACTCATAGGAATATCTTGATCACGCGCAAAATTGTGATACTTTTCAATATATATATATATATATATATATATATATATATATATATATATATATATATATATATATATATATATATATATATATATATTGGCGGGATGCGTGCATAGTGCCATTGTACAAAGGCAAAGGGGATAAGAGTGAGTGCTCAAATTACAGAGGTATAAGTTTGTTGAGTATTACTGGTAAATTATATGGGAGGGTATTGATTGAAAGGGTGAAGGCATGTACAGAGCATCAGATTGGGGAAGAGCAGTGTGGTTTCAGAAGTGGTAGAGGATTTATGGATCAGGTGTTTGCTTTGAAGAATGTATGTCAGAAATACTTAGAAAAGCAAATGGATTTGTATGTAGCATTTATGGATCTGGAGAAGGCATATGATAGAGTTGATAGAGATGCTCTGTGGAAGGTATTAAGAATATATGGTGTGGGAGGAAAGTTGTTAGAAGCAGTGAAAAGTTTTTATCGAGGATGTAAGGCATGTGTACGTGTAGGAAGAGAGGAAAGTGATTGGTTCTCAGTGAATGTAGGTTTGCGGCAGGGGTGTGTGATGTCTCCACGGTTGTTTAATTTGTTTATGGATGGGGTTGTTAGGGAGGTAAATGCAAGAGTTTTGGAAAGAGGGGCAAGTATGAAGTCTGTTGGGGATGAGAGAGCTTGGGAAGTGAGTCAGTTGTTGTTCGCTGATGATACAGCGCTGGTGGCTGATTCATGTGAGAAACTGCAGAAGCTGGTGACTCAGTTTGGTAAAGTGTGTGGAAGAAGAAAGTTAAGAGTAAATGTGAATAAGAGCAAGGTTATTAGGTACAGTAGGGTTGAGGGTCAAGTCAATTGGGAGGTGAGTTTGAATGGAGAAAAACTGGAGGAAGTGAAGTGTTTTAGATATCTGGGAATGGATCTGGCAGCGGATGGAACCACGGAAGCGGAAGTGGATCATAGGGTGGGGGAGGGGGCGAGAATTCTGGGGGCCTTGAAGAATGTGTGGAAGTCGAGAACATTATCTCGAAAAGCAAAAATGGGTATGTTTGAAGGAATAGTGGTTCCAACAATGTTGTATGGTTGCGAGGCGTGGGCTATGGATAGAGTTGTGCGCAGGAGGATGGATGTGCTGGAAATGAGATGTTTGAGGACAATGTGTGGTGTGAGGTGGTTTGATCGAGTGAGTAACGTAAGGGTAAGAGAGATGTGTGGAAATAAAAAGAGCGTGGTTGAGAGAGCAGAAGAGGGTGTTTTGAAGTGGTTTGGGCCCATGGAGAGAATGAGTGAGGAAAGATTGACCAAGAGGATATATGTGTCGGAGGTGGAGGGAACGAGGAGAAGAGGGAGACCAAATTGGAGGTGGAAAGATGGAGTGAAAAAGATTTTGTGTGATCGGGGCCTGAACATGCAGGAGGGTGAAAGGAGGGCAAGGAATAGAGTGAATTGGAGCGATGTGGTATACCGGGGTTGACGTGCTGTCAGTGGATTGAATCAAGGCATGTGAAGCGTCTGGGGTAAACCATGGAAAGCTGTGTAGGTATGTATATTTGCGTGTGTGGACGTATGTATATACATGTGTATGGGGGGGGGGTTGGGCCATTTCTTTCGTCTGTTTCCTTGCGCTACCTCGCTACATATATATATATATATATATATATATATATATATATATATATATATATATATATATATATATATATATATATATATATATATATATATATATATATATATATATATATATATATATATATATATATATATATATATATATATATATATATATATATATATATATATATATATATATATATATATATATATATATATATAATATATATATATATATAAATATATATATATATATATATATATAGATAGATAGATAGATAGATAGATAGATAGATAGATAAATAGATAAATAGATATATACTTTCTTTTTATACTGGATTGTGATTTTCACCAGGTATCCTTGTTCTTCGACCATAGGTTACAAGAAAACACTTCTGAGTTTCAAATTTTCCGCAATGTGTTACCAATATGGACAGTTAAAAATTCCTGGCAGGACATTCTCGTCAATTGATGTAACACATCTAAATTAAATGTGTTAAATTGGGTAATCAGTACAGTAATTAACACCAAATTTAGTTACATATTTCATAAAAGAGAGAAGACCGCCAAAAGATGCTGCTCTCAACTAATTATCTATAATCAATGGGTTTTGATAAGATGCACAAGACCGGGTTATAGTGATGGGTGATTTGATTCCAAAGGTAAGTAATGTGGCAGTTGAGGGAATAATTGGTATACATGGAGTGTTCAGTGATGTAAATGGAAATGGTGAAGAGCTTATAGATTTATGTGCTGAAAAAGGACTGGTGATTGGGAACGCCTGGTTTAAAAAGCGAGACATACATAAGTATACGTATGTAAGTAGGAGAGATGGCCATAGAGCGTTATTCGATGACGTGTTAATTGATAGGCGCGCAAAAGAGAGACTTTTCGATATTAATGCGCTGAGAGGTGCAACTAGAGGGATGTCTGATAATTATCTTGCGGAGGCGAAGGTGAGGATTTGTAGGGGATTTCAGAAAAGAAGAGAGAATGTTGGGGTGAAGAGAGTGGTGAGAGTAAGTGAGATTGGGAAGGAAACTTGTGTGAGGAAGTAGCAGGAAAGACTGATTACAGAATGGAAAAAGGTGAGAACAAAGGAGGTACGGGGAGTGCGGGAGGAATGGAATGTATTTAGGGAAGCAGTGATGGCTTGAGCAGATGATTGTGGCATGAGATGCGTGGGAGGTGGGTTGATTAGTAAGGGTAGTGAGTGGTGGGATGAAGAAGTAAGATTCACATGTATATACATACACGTCCACAACCGCAAATATACATACCTATACATCTCAACGTATACATATGAATAGAGAAGCAGACGTATACATATATACACGCGTACATAATTCATACTATCTGCCTTTATTCATTCCCATCGCCACGCCGCCACACATGAAATAAAAACCACCTCCCCCTAATGTATCCGAGGTAGCACTAGGAATAGACAAGAAAGGCCACATTCGTTCACACTCAGTCTCTAGCTGCCATGTAATAATGCACTGAAACCACAGATATACATAAGATATACATAAGATATACATAAATATACGTGTGTAAGTAGGGGAAATGGCCAGAAAGCGTTACTGGGTTAAATGTTAATTGATAGGCACGCGAAAGAGAGACTGTTGGATGTTAATGTGCTAAGAGGCGCAACTGGAGGGATGTATGATCATTGTCTTGTGGATGCGAGTTGAAGATTTGTAGAAGTTTTCAGAAAAGAAGAGAGAATGTTGGGATAAAGAGAGTGGTGAGAGTAAGTGAGCTTGGTAAGGAGACTTGTGTGAGGAGGTACCTGGAGAAAATGAGTACAGAATGGAAAAAGGTGAGAACAAAGGACATAAGGGAAGTGGGGGAGAAATGGGATGTATTTAGGATGCAGTGATGGATTGCGCAAAAGATGCTTGTGGCATGAGAAGCGTGGGAGGTGGGCTGATTAGAAACGGTAGTGAGTGGTGGGATGAAGAAGTAACATTGTTAGTGAAAAAGAAGAGAGGTGTTTGGACCATGTTTGCAGGGAAATAATGCAAATGACTGGGAGATGTATAAAAGAAAGAGGCAGGAGGTCAAGAGAAAGGTGCAAGAGGTGAAAACGAGTGCAATTGAGAGTTGGGGTGAGAAAGCATCATTAAATTTTAGGGAGAATAAAAAGATGTTTTGGAAGGAGGTAAATAAAGTGCGTAAGACAAGGGAATCAATGGGAACTTCAGTAAAGGGAGCTAATGCGGAGTTGATAACAAGTAGTCGTGATGAGAGAAGGAGATGGAGTGAGTATTTTGAATGTTTGTTGAATGTGTTTGATGATAGAGTGGCAGATATAGGGTGTTTTGGTCGAGGTGGTGTGCAAAGTGAGAGGGTTAGGGAGAATGATTTGGTAAACAGCGAAGAGATAGTAAAAGCTTTGCAGAAGATGAAAGCCGACAAGGCAGCGGGATTTGATGGTACTGCAGTGGAAGTTATTAAACAAGGGGTGACTGTATTGTCCACTAAGGCTATTTAATGTATGTATGACTCATTGTGAGGTGCCTGATGATTGGCGGATTCCTTGCATAGTACCATTGTACAAAGGCAAAGGGGAAAAAAGTGAGTGCTCAAATTAGAGAGGTATAAGTTTGTTGAGTATTCCTGGTAAATCATATGGGAGGGTATTGATTGAGAGGGTGAAGGCATGTACAGAGCATCAGATTGGGGAAGAGAAGTGTGGTTTCAGCAGTGGTAGAGGATGTGTGGATCAGGTGCTTGCTCTGAAGAATGTATGTGAGAAATACTTAGAAAAGCAAATGGATTTGTATGTAGCATTTATGGATCTGGAGAAGGCATATGATAGAGTTGATAGAGATGCTCGTTGGAAGGTATTAAGAATATATGGTGTGGAAGGCATGTTGTTAAAAGCAGTGAAAAGTTCTTATCGAGGATGTAAGGCATGAGTACGTGTAGGAAGCGAGGAAAGTGATTGGTTCCCAGTGAATGTTGGTTTACGGCAGGGGTGTGTAATGTCTCATTGGTTTTTTTCTTTATGGTTGGGGCCGTGAGGGAGGTGAGTGCAAGAGTTTTGGAAAGAGGGGGAAGTAAGCTATCTGTTGTCGGTGAGATAGCTTGGGAAGTGAGTCAGTTGTTGTTCACTGATGATACAGCGCTGGTGACTGATTCGTGTGAGAAACTGAAGAAGCTGGTGACTGAGTTTGGGAAAGTGTGTGAAAGAAGAAAGCTGAGAGTAAATGTGAATAAAAGCAAGGTTATTAGGTAGAGTAGGGTTCAGGGACAAGTCAATTGGGAGGCAATATATATATATATATATATATATATATATATATATATATATATATATATATATATATATATATATATATATATATATATATATATATATATATATATATATATATATATATATATATGTATATATATATATATATATATATATATATATATATATATATATATGTTTATATATATATATATATATATATATATATATATATATATATATATATATGTATATATATATATATATATATATATATATATATATATATATATATATATATATATATATATATATATATATATATATATATATATATATATATATATATATATATATATATATATATATATATATATATATATATATATATATAATATATATATATATATATATATATATATATATATATATATATATATATATATATAAACATATATATATATATATATATATATATATATATATATATATATATATATATATATATATATATATATATATATATATATATATATATATATATATATATTCTATTTATTTTCTTATTTTGCTTTGTCGCTGTCTCCGGCGTTTGCGAGGTAGCGCAAGGAAACAGACGAAAGAAAAAACACAACCCACCCCCATACACAATGTACACACACACACGCCCACACACGCAAATATACATACCTATACATCTCAATGTACACATATATATACACACACAGACACATACATATATACCCATGCACACAATTCACACTGTCTGCCCCTATTCATTCCCATCGCCACCTCGCCACATATAGAATACCATCCCCCTCCCCCCTTCATGAGTGCGAGGTAGCACTAGGAAAAGACAACAAAGGCCCAATTAGTTCACACTCAGTCCCCAGCTGTCACGCAATAATGCCCGAAACCACAGCTCCCTTTCCACATCGAGGCCCCACACAACTTTCCATGGTTTACCCCAGACGCTTCACATACCCTGATTCAATCCACTGACAGCACGTCAACATCGGTATACCACATCGATCCAATTCACTCTATTCCTTGCCAGCCTTTCACCCTCCTGCATGTTCAGGCCCCGATCGCACAAAATCTTTTTCACTCAATCTTTCCACATCCAATTTGGTCTCCCTCTTCTCCTCGTTCCCTCCACCTCCGACACATATATCCTCTTCGTCAATCTTTCCTCACTCATTCTCTCCATGTGCCCAAACCATTTCCAAACACCATATTCTGCTCTCTCAACCACGCTCTTTTTATTTCCACATATCTCTCTTACCCTTACATTACTTACTCGATCAAACCACCTCACACCACATATTGTCAACAAACATCTCATTTCCAGCACATCCACCCTCCTGCGCACAACTCTATCCATAGCCCACGCCTCGCAACCATACAACATTGTTGGAACCACTATTCCTTCAAACATACCCATTTTTGCTTTCCGAGATAATGTTCTCGACTTCCACACATTCTTCAAGGCACCCAGGATTTTCGCCACCTCCCCCAGCCTATGATTCACTTCCGCTTCCATGGTTCCATCCGCTGCCAGATCCACTCCCAGATATCTAAAACACTTTACTTCCTCCAGTTTTTCTCCATTCTAACTTACCTCTCAATTCACTTGACCCTCAACCCTACTGTACCTAATAACCTTGCTCTTATTCACATTTACTCTAACTTTCTTCTTTCACACACTTTACCAAACTCAGTCACCAGCTTCTGCAGTTTCTCACATGAAACAGCCACCAACGCTGTATCATCAGCGAACAACAACTGACTCACTTCCCAAGCTCTCTCATCCACAACAGACTTCATACTTGCCCCTCTTTCCAAAACTTTCCAAAACTTTTGGATGTTAATACGCTGAGAGGTGCAACTGGAGGGATGTCTCATCATTATCTTGTGGATGCTAAGGTGAAGATTTGTATGGGTTTCCAGAAAAGAAGTGTGAATTTTGGGGTGAAGAGGGAGGTGAGAGTAAGTGAGCTTGGGAAGGAGACTTGTGTGAGGAAGTACCAGGAGAGACTGAGTACAGAATGGAAAAAGGTGAGAACAATGGAAGTAAGGGGAGTGGGGGAGGAATGTGATGTATTTAGGGAATCAGTGATGGAGTGCGCACAAGATGCTTATGGCATGAGAAGAGTGGGAGGTGGGTTGATTAGAAAGGATAGTGAGTGGTGGGATGATGAAGTAAGATTATTAGTGAAAGAGAAGAGAGAGGCATTTGGACGATTTTTGCAGGGAAAAAATGCAATTGAGTGGGAGATGTATAAAAGAAAGAGACAGGAGGTCAAGAGAAATGAGCAAGAGGTGAAAAAGAAGGCAAATGAGAGTTGGGGTGAGAGAGTATCATTAAATTTTAGGGAGAATAAAAAGTTGTTCTGGAAGGAGGTAAATAAAGTGCGGAAGACAAGGGAGCACATGGGAACTTCAGTGAGGGCGGAAATGGGGAGGTGATAACAAGTAGTGGTGATATGAGGAGATGGAGTGAGTATTTTGATGGTTTGTTGAATGTGTTTGATGAGAGAGTGGCAGATATGGGGTGTTTTGGTCGAAGTGGTGTTGAAAGTGAGAGAGTTAGGGGAAATGATTTGGTAAACAGAGAAGAGGTAGTAAAAGCTTTGCGGAAGATGAAAGCCGGCAAGGCGGCAGGTTTGGATGGTATTGAACTGGAATTTATTAAAAAAGGGGGTGACTGTATTGTTGACTGGTTGGTAAGGTTATTTAATCTATGTATGACTCATGATAAGGTGCGTGAGGATTGGCGGAATGCGTGCATAGTGCCATTGTACAAAGGCAAAGGGAATAAGAGTGAGTGCTCAAATTACAGAGGTATAAGTTGTTGAGTATTCCTGGTAGATTATATGGGAGGGTAATGATTGAGAGGGTGAAGGCATGTACAGAGCATCAGATTGGGGATGAGCAGTGTGGTTTCAGAAGTGGTAGAGGACGTTTGGATCAGGTGTTTCCTTTGAAGAATGTATGTGAGAAATACTTAGAAAAGCAAATGGATTTCTATGTAGCATTTATGGATCTGGAGAAGGCATATGCTAGAGTTGATAGAGATGCTCTGTGGAAGGTATTAAGAATATATGGTGTGGGAGGCAAGTTGTTAGAAGCGGTGAAAAGTGTTTATCGATGATGTAAGGCATGTGTACGTGTAAGAAGAGAGAAAAGTCATTGGTTCTCAGTGAATATAGGTTTGCGGCAGGGGTGTGTGATGTCCCCATGGTTGTTTAATTTGTTTATGGATGTGGTTGTCAGGGAGGTGAATGCAAAATATATATATATATATATATATATATATATATATATATATATATATATATATATATATATATATATATATATATATATATATATATATATATATATATATATATATATATATATATATATATATATATATATATATATATATATATATATATATATATATATATATATATATATATATATATATATATATATATATATATATATATATATATATATATATATATATATATATATATATATATATATATATATATATATATATACATATATATATATATATATATATATATATATATATATATATATATATATATATATATATATATATATATATATATATATATATATATATATATATATATATATATATACATATATATATATATATATATATATATATATATATATATATATATATATATATATATAAAATATGTGTGTGGATGTAACCAAGATGTGAAAAAAGGAGAGATAGGTAGTATGTTTGAGGAAAGGAACCTGGATGTTTTGGCTATGAGTGAAACGAAGCTCAAGGGTAAAGGGGAAGAGTGGTTTGGGAATGTCTGGGGAGTAAAGTCAGGGGTTAGTGAGAGCACAAGAGCAAGGGAAGGAGTAGCAATACTCCTGAAACAGGAGTTGTGGGAGTATGTGATAGAGTGTAAAAAAGTAAATTCTCGATTAATATGGTTAAAACTGAAAGTTTATGGAGAGAGGTGGGTGATTATTGGTGCATATGCACCTGGGCATGAGAAGAAAGATCAAGAGAGGCAAGTGTTTTCGGAGCAGCTGAATGAGTGTGTTAGTGGTTTTGATGCACGAGACCGGGTTATAGTGATGGGTGATTTGAATGCAAAGGTGAGTAATGTGGCAGTTGAGGGAATAATTGGCATACATGGGGTGTTCAGTGTTGTAAATGGAAATGGCGAAGAGCTTGTAGATTTATGTGCTGAAAAAGGACTGATGATTGGGAATACCTGGTTTAAAAAGCGAGATATACATAAGTATACTTATGTAAGTAGGAGAGATGGCCAGAGAGCGTTATTGGATTACGTGTTAATTGACAGGAGTGCGAAAGAGAGACTTTTGGATGTTAATGTGCTGAGAGGTGCAACTGGAGGGATGTCTGATCATTATCTTGTGGAGGCTAAGGTGAAGATTTGTATGGGTTTTCAGAAAAGAAGAGTGAATGTTGGGGTGAAGAGGGTGGTGAGAGTAAGTGAGCTAGGGAAGGAGACCTGTGTGAAGAAGTACCAGGAGAGACTGAGTACAGAATGGAAAAAGGTGAGAACAATGGAAGTAAGGGGAGTGGGGGAGGAATGGGATGTATTTAGGGAATCAGTGATGGATTGCGCAAAAGATGCTTGTGGCATGAGAAGAGTGGGAGGTGGGTTGATTAGAAAGGGTAGTGAGTGGTGGGATGAAGAAGTAAGAGTATTAGTGAAAGAGAAGAGAGAGGCATTTGGACGATTTTTGCAGGGAAAAAATGCAATTGAGTGGGAGATGTATAAAAGAAAGAGACAGGAGGTCAAGAGAAAGGTGCAAGAGGTGAAAAAAAGGGAAAATGAGAGTTGGGGTGAGAGAGTATCATTAAATTTTAGGGAGAATAAAAAGATGTTCTCGAAGGAGGTAAATAAAGTGCGTAAGACAAGGGAGCAAATGGGAACTTCAGTGAAGGGCGCAAATGGGGAGGTGATAACAAGTAGTGGTAATGTGAGAAGGAGATGGAGTGAGTATTTTGAAGGTTTGTTGAATGTGTTTGATGATAGAGTGGCAGATATAGGGTGTTTTGGTGGGGGTGGTGTGCAAAGTGAGAGGGTTAGGGAAAATGATTTGGTAAACAGAGAAGAGGTAGTGAAAGCTTTGCGGAAGATGAAAGCCGGCAAGGCAGCAGGTTTGGATGGTATTGCAGTGGAATTTATTAAAAAAGGGGGTGACTGTATTGTTGACTGGTTGGTAAGGTTATTTAATGTATGTATGACTCATGGTGAGGTGCCTGAGGATTGGCGGAATGCGTGCATAGTGCCATTGTACAAAGGCAAAGGGGATAAGAGTGAGTGCTCAAATTAGAGAGGTATAATTTTGTTGAGTATTCCTGGTAAATTATATGGGAGGGTATTGATTGAGAGGGTGAAGGCATGTACAGAGCATCAGATTGGGGAAGAGCAGTGTGGTTTCAGAAGTGGTAGAGGATGTGTTGACCAGGTGTTTGCTTTGAAGAATGTATGTGAGAAATACTTAGAAAAGCAAATGGATTTGTATGTAGCATTTATGGATCAGGAGAAGGCATATGATAGAGTTGATAGAGATGCTCTGTGGAAGGTATTAAGAATATATGGTGTGGGAGGAAAGTTGTTAGAAGCAGTGAAAAGTTTTTATCGAGGATGTAAGGCATGTGTATGTGTAGGATGAGAGGAAAGTGATTGGTTCTCAGTTAATGTAGGTTTGCGGCAGGGGTGTGTGATGTCTCCATGGTTGTTTAATTTGTTTATGGATGGGGTTGTTAGGGAGGTAAATGCAAGAGTTTTGGAAAGAGGGGCAAGTATGAAGTCTGTTGGGGATGAGAGAGCTTGGGAAGTGAGTCAGTTGTTGTTCGCTGATGATACAGCGCTGGTGGCTGATTCATGTGAGAAACTGCAGAAGCTGGTGACTCAGTTTGGTAAAGTGTGTAGAAGAAGAAAGTTAAGAGTAAATGTGAATAAGAGCAAGGTTATTAGGTACAGTAGGGTTGAGGGTCAAGTCAATTGGGAGGTGAGTTTGAATGGAGAGAAACTGGAGGAAGTGAAGTGTTTTACATATCTGGGAGTGGATCTGGCAGCGGATGGAACCATGGAAGCGGAAGTGGATCATAGGGTGGGGGAGGGGGCGAAAATTCTTGGGGCCTTGAAGAATGTGTGGAAGTGCTGAACATTATCTCGGAAAGCAAAAATGGGTATGTTTGAAGGAATAGTGGTTCCAACAATGTTGTATGGTTGCGAGGCGTGGGCTATGGATAGAGTTGTGCGCAGGAGGATGGATGTGCTGGAAATGAGATGTTTGAGGACAATGTGTGGTGTGAGGTGGTTTGATCGAGTGAGTAACGTAAGGGTAAGAGAGATGTGTGGAAATAAAAATAGCGTGGTTGAGAGAGTAGAAGAGGGTGTTCTGAAGTGGTTTGGGCACATGGAGAGGATGAGTGAGGAAAGATTGACCAAGAGGATATATATGTCGGAGGTGGAGGGAACGAGGAGAAGAGGGAGACCAAATTGGAGGTGGAAAGATGGAGTGAAAAAGATTTTGTGTAATCGGGGCCTGAACATGCAGGAGGGTGAAAGGAGGGCAAGGAATAGAGTGAATTGGATCGATGTGGTTTAACGGGGTTGACGTGCTGTCAGTGGATTGAATCAAGGCATGTGAAGCGCATGGGGTAAACCATGGAAAGCTGTGTAGGTATGTATATTTGCGTGTGTGGACGTTTGTATATACATGTGTATGGGGGTGGGTTGGGCCATTTCTTTCGTCTGTTTCCTTGCGCTACCTCGCAAACGCGGGAGACAGCGACAAAGTATAATAAAAAAAATAATATATATATATATATATATATATATATATATATATATATATATATATATATATATATATATATATATATATATATTATTTATTTATTTATTTTGTTTTGTCGCTGTCTCCCGCGTTAGCGAGGAAGCGGAAGGAAACAGATGAAAGAATGGCCCAACCCGACCATATACACATGTATATACATTCACGTCCGCACACGCAAATATATATACCTATACATCTCATTATACACATATATATATTCACACAGACATATGTGCGAGGTAGCGCTAGGAAAGACATTCAAGGCCCCATTCGTTCACACTAAGTCTCTAGCTGTCATGTAATAATGCACCGAAACCACAGCTCCCTTTCCACATCCAGGCCCCACACACTTTCCATAGATTACAACAGACGTTTCACATGCCCTGGTTCAATCCACTGACAGCACGTAGACCCCGGTATACCATACCGTTCTAATTCACTCTATTCCTTGCACCCCTTTCACCCTCCTGCATGTTCAGGCCCCGATCACTCAAAATCTTTTTCACTCCATCTTTCCACCTCCAGTTTGGTCTCCCACTTCTTTTCGTTCCCTCCACCTGTGACATATATATCCTCTTGGTCAATCTTTCCTCACTCATTCTCTCCATGTGACCAAACCATTTCAAAACACCCTCTTCTGCTCTCTAAAAAACACTCTTTTTATTTCCACACATCTCTCTCACCCTTACATTACTTTCTCGATCAAACCACCTCACACCACATATTGTCCTCAAACATCTTTTTCCAGCACATCCACCCTCCTGCGCACAACTCTATCCATAGCCCACGCCTCGCAACCATACAACATTGTTGGAACCTGCTATTCCTTCAAACATACCAATTTTTGCTTTCCGAGATAATGATCTCGACTTCCATACATTATTCTAGGCTTCCAGAATTTTCGCCCCCTCCCCCACCCTATGATTCACTTCCGCTTACAAGATTCCATCCGCTGCCACTCCCAGATATCTAAAACACTTACTTCCTCCAGTTTTTCTCCATTTAAACTTACCTCCCAATTGACTTGACCCTCAGCCCTACTGTACCTAATAACCTTGCTCTTATTCACATTTACTCTTAACTTTCTTCTTTCACACACTTTACCAAACTCAGTCACCAGCTTCTACAGTTTCTTACATGAGTCAGCCACCAGCGCTGTATCATCAGCGAACAACAACTGACTCACTTCCCAAGCTCTCTCATCCAGAACAGACTGCATACTTGCCCCTCTTTCCAAAACTCTTGCATTCACCTTCTTAACAACGCCATCCATAAATAAATTCAATAACCATGGAGACATCACTCACCCCTGCCGCAAGCCTACATTCACTGAGAACCAATCACGTTCCTCTCTTCCTACACGTACACATGCCTTACATCCTCGATAAAAACTTTTCACTGCTTCTAACAACTTGCCTCCCACACCATATATTTTTAAAACCTTCCACAAAGCATCTCTATCAACTCTATCATATGCCTTCTCCAGATCCATAAATGCTACATACAAATTCATTTGTTTTTCTAAGTATTTCAAAGCAAACACCTTATCCACACATCGTCTACCAATTCTGAAACCACACTGTTCTACCCCAATCTGATGCTCTGTACACGCCTTCACCCTCTCAATCAATACACTCCCATATAATTTACCAGGAATACTCAACAAACTTATACCTCTGTAATTTGAGCACTCACTCTTATCCCCTCTGCCTTTGTACAATGGCACTATGCAAGCATTCCGCCAATCCTCAGGCACCTCACCATGAATCATACATACATTAAATAACCTTAGCAACCAGTCAACAATACAGTCACCCCTTTTTTTAATAAATTCCACTGCAATACCATCCAAACCTACTGCTTTGCCGGCTTTCATCTTCCGTAAAGCTTTTACTACCTCTTGTCTACTTACCATATCATTTTCCCTAACCCTCTCACTTTGCACACCACCTCGACCAAAACACCCTATATCTGCCACTCTATCATCAAACACATTCAACAAACCTTCAAAATACTAACTCCATCCCCTTCTCACATCACCACTACTTGTTATCACCTCCCAATTAGCCCCCTCCACTAACGTTCCTATTTGCTCTCTTGTCTTACGCACTTTATTTACCTCCTTCCAAAACATCTTTTTTATTCTCCCTGAAATTTAATGATACTCTCTCACCCCAACTCTCATTTGCCCTCTTTTTCACCTATTGCACCTTTCTCTTGACCTCTTGCCTCTTTCTTTTATACATCTCCCACTCAACTGCATTTTTTCCCAGCAAAAATCGTTCATATGTCTCTCTCTTCTCTTTCACTAATAATCTTACTTCTTCATTCCACAACTCACTACCTTTTCTAATCAACCCACCTCCCACGCTTCTCATGCCACAAGCATCTTTTGCGCAAGCCATCACTGCTTCCCTAAATACATCCCATTCCTCCCCCACTCTCCTTATCTCCTTTGTTCTCACCTTTTTCCATTCTGTACTCAGTCTCTCCTGGTACTTCCTCACACAAGTCTCCTTCCCAAGCTCACTTACTCTCACTACTCTCTTCACCCCAACATTCTGTCTTCTTTTCTGAAAACTCCCACAAATCTTCACCTTCGCCTCCAGAAGATAACGATCAGACATCCCTCCTGTTGCACCTCTCAGCATATTAACATCTAAAAGTCTCTCTTTCGTGCGTCTATCAATAAACACGTAATCCAATAATCACCATCACTATAACCCGGTCTTGTGCATCAAAATCACTAACACACTCATTCAGCTGCTCCAAAACACTTGCCTCTCATGATCTTTCCTCTCATGTCCAGGTGCATATGCACAAATAAACACCCATCTCTCTCCATCAACTTTCAGTTTTACCCATATCAATCTAGAATTTACTTTCTTACACTCTATCACATACTCCCAAAACTCCTGATTCAGGAGTAGTGCTACTCCTTCCCTTGCTCTTGTCCTCTCACCAACCCCTGACTTTACTCCCAAGACATTCCCAAACCACTCTTCCCCTTTACCCTTGAGCTTCGTTTCACTCAGAGTCAAAACACCCAGGTTCCTTTCCTCAAACATACTACCTATCTCTCTTTTTTTCTCATCTTGGTTACATCCAGACAGATTTAGACACCCCAATCTGAGCCTTCGAGGAGGATGAGCACTTTTCGCGTGACTCCTTCTCTTTCCCCTTTTAGAAAGTTAAAATACAAGGAGGGGAGGGTTTCTGGCCCACCGCTCCCGTCCCCTTTAATCGCCTTACTACGACACGTGAGGAATGCGTGGGAAGTATTCTTTTTCCCCTATCCCCAGGGATATATATATATATATATATATATATATATATATATATATATATATATATATATATATATATATATATATATATTTTTTATTATACATTGTCGCTGTCTCCCGCGTTTGCGAGGTAGCGCAAGGAAACAGACGAAAGAAATGGCCCACCCCCCCCATACACATGTATGTCCACACACGCAAATATACATACCTACACAGCTTTCCATGGTTTACACCAGACGCCTCACATGCCCTGATTCAATCCACTGACAGCACGTCAACCCCGGTATACCAAATCGCTCCAATTCACTCTATTCCTTGCCCTCCTTTCACCCTCCTGCATGTTCAGGCCCCGATCACACAAAATCTTTTTCACTCCATCTTTCCACCTCCAATTTGGTCTCCCTCTTCTCCTTGTTCCCTCCACCTCCGACACATATATCCTCTTGGTCAATCTTTCCTCACTCATCCTCTCCATGTGCCCAAACCACTTCAAAACACCCTCTTCTGCTCTCTCAACCACGCTCTTTTTATTTCCACACATCTCTCTTACCCTTACGTTACTCACTCGATCAAACCACCTCACACCACACATTGTCCTCAAACATCTCATTTCCAGCATATCCATCCTCCTGCGCACAACTCTATCCATAGCCCACGCCTCGCAACCATACAACATTGTTGGAAACACTATTCCTTCAAACATACCCATTTTTGCTTTCCGAGATAATGTTCTCGACTTCCACACATTCTTCAAGGCCCCCAGGATTTTCGCCCCCTCCCCCACCCTATGATCCACTTCCGCTTCCATGGTTCCATCCGCTGCCAGATCCACTCCCAGATATCTAAAACACTTCACTTCCTCCAGTTTTTCTCCATTCAAACTCACCTCCCAATTGACTTGACCCTCAACCCTACTGTACCTAATAACCTTGCTCTTATTCACATTTACTCTTAACTTTCTTCTTCCACACACTTTTCCAAACTCAGTCACCAGCTTCTGCAGTTTCTCATATGAATCAGCCACCAGCGCTGTATCATCAGCGAACAACAACTGACTCACTTCCCAAGCTCTCTCATCCCCAACGGACTTCATACTTGCCCCTCTTTACAAAACTCTTGCATTTACCTCCCTACCAACCCCATCCATAAACAAATCAAACAACCATGGAGACATCACACACCCCTGCCGCAAACCTACATTCACTGAGAACCAATCACTTTCCTCTCTTCCTATACGTACACATGCCTTACATCCTCGATAAAAACTTTTCACTGCTTCTAACAACTTTCCTCCCACACCATATATTCTTAATACCTTCAACAGAGCAGCTCTATCAACTCTATCATATGCCTTCTCCAGATCCATAAATGCTACATACAAATCCATTTGCTTTTCTAAGTATTTCTCACATACATTCTTCAAAGCAAACACCTGATCCACACATCCTCTACCACTTCTGAAACAACACTGCTCTTCCCCAATCTGATGCTCTGTACATGCCTTCACCCTCTCAATCAATACCCTCCCATATAATTTACCAGGAATACTCAACAAACTTATACCTCTGTAATTTGAGCACTCACTCTTATCCCCTTTGCCTTTGTACAATGGCACTATGCACGCATTCCGCCAATCCTCAGGCACCTCACCATGAGTCATACATACATTAAATAACCTTACCAACCAGTCAACAATACAGTCACCCCCTTTTTTAATAAATTCCACTGCAATACCATCCAAACCTGCTGCCTTGCCGGCTTTCATCTTCCGCAAAGCTTTCACTACCTCTTCTCTGTTTACCAAATCATTTTCCCTAACCCTCTCACTTTGCACACCACCTCGACCAAAACACCCTATATCTGCCACTCTATCATCAAACACATTCAACAAACCTTCAAAATACTCACTCCATCTCCTTCTCACATCACCACTACTTGTTATCACCTCCCCATTTGCGCCCTTCACTGAAGTTCCCATTTGCTCCCTTCTCTTACGCACTTTATTTACCTCCTTCCAGAACATCTTTTTATTCTCCCTAAAATTTAGTGATACTCTCTCACCCCAACTCTCATTTGCCCTTTTTTTCACCTCTTGCACCTTTCTCTTGACCTCCTGTCTCTTTCTTTTAT
This sequence comes from Panulirus ornatus, assembly GCF_036320965.1. Classification (NCBI taxonomy): domain Eukaryota; kingdom Metazoa; phylum Arthropoda; class Malacostraca; order Decapoda; family Palinuridae; genus Panulirus; species Panulirus ornatus. Next base: position 25,988,739 of record NC_092227.1, read on the forward strand.
ACATCTCCCACTCAATTGCATTTTTTCCCTGCAAAAATCGTCCAAATGCCTCTCTCTTCTCTTTCACTAATACTCTTACTTCTTCATCCCACCACTCACTACCCTTTCTAATCAACCCACCTCCCACTCTTCTCATGCCACAAGCATCTTTTGCGCAATCCATCACTGATTCCCTAAATACATCCCATTCCTCCCCCACTCCCCTTACTTCCATTGTTCTCACCTTTTTCCATTCTGTACTCAGTCTCTCCTGGTACTTCCTCACACAGGTCTCCTTCTCAAGCTCACTTACTCTCACCACCCTCTTCACCCCTACATTCACTCTTCTTTTCTGAAAACCCATACAAATCTTCACCTTAGCCTCCACAAGATAATGATCAGACATCCCTCCAGTTGCACCTCTCAGCACATTAACATCCAAAAGTCTCTCTTTCGCACGCCTGTCAATTAACACGTAATCCAATAACGCTCTCTGGCCATCTCTCCTACTTACATAAGTATACTTATGTATATCTCGCTTTTTAAACCAGGTATTCCCAATCATCAGTCCTTTTTCAGCACATAAATTTACAAGCTCTTCACCATTTCCATTTACAACACTGAACACCCCATGTATACCAATTATTCCCTCAACTGCCACATTACTCACCTTTGCATTCAAATCACCCATCACTATGACCCGGTCTCGTGCATCAAAACCACTAACACACTCATTCAGCTGCTCCCAAAACACTTGCCTCTCTTGATCTTTCTTCTCATGCCCAGGTGCATATGCACCAATAATCACCCACCTCTCTCCATCAACTTTCAGTTTTACCCATATTAATCGAGAATTTACTTTCTACACTCTATCACATACTCCCACAACTCCTGTTTCAGGAGTATTGCTACTCCTTCCCTTGCTCTTGTCCTCTCAGTAACCCCTGACTTTACTCCCCAGACATTCCCAAACCACTCTTCCCCTTTACCCTTGATCTTCGTTTCACTCAGAGCCAAAACATCCAGGTTCCTTTCCTCAAACATACTACCTATCTCCTTTTTTCACATCTTGGTTACATCCACACACATTTAGGCACCCCACTCTGAGCCTTCGAGGAGGATGAGCACTCCCCGCGTGACTCCTTCTTCTGTTTCCCATTTTAGAAAGTTAATACAAGGAGGGGAGGATTTCTGGCCCCCCGCCCCCGTCCCCTCTAGTCGCTTTCTACGACACGCGAGGAATACGTGGGAAGTATTATTTCACCCCTATCCCCAGGGATGATATACATATATATATACATATCTAATACTCTTACTTCTTCCTCCCACCACTCACTACCCTTTCTAATCAACCCACCTCCCACTCTTCTCATGCCACAAGCATCTTTTGCGCAATCCATCACTGATTCCCTAAATACATCCCATTCCTCCCCCACTCCCCTTACTTCCATTGCTATCACCTTTTTCCATTCTGTACTCAGTCTCTCCTGGTACTTCCTCACACAGTTCTCCTTCCCAAGCTCACTTACTCTCACCACCCTCTTCACCCCAACATTCACTCTTCTTTTCCGAAAACCCATACAAATCTTCACCTTAGCCTCCACAAGATAATGATCAGACATCCCTCCAGTTGCACCTCTCTGCACATTAACATCCAAAAGTCTCTCTTTCGCACGCCTGTCAAATAACACGTAATCCAATAATGCTCTCTGGCCATCTCTCCTACTTACATAAGTATACTTATGTATATCGCGCTTTTTAAACCAGGTATTCCCAATCATCAGTCCTTTTTCAGCACATAAATCTACAAGCTCTTCACCATTTCCATTTACAACACTGAACACCCCATGTATACCAATTATTCCCTCAACTGCCACATTACTCACCTTTGCATTCAAATCACCGATCACTGTAACCCGGTCTCGTGCATCAAAACCACTAACACACTCATTCAGCTGCTCCCAAAACACTTGCCTCTCATGATCTTTCTTCTCATGCCCGGGTGCATATGCACCAATAATCACCCACCTCTCTCCATCAACTTTCAGTTTTACCCATATTAATCGAGAATTTACTTTCTTACATTCTATCACATACTCCCACAACTCCTGTTTCAGGAGTATTGCTACTCCTTCCCTTTCTCTTGTCCTCTTACTAACCCCTGACTTTACTCCCCAGACATTCCCAAACCACTCTTCCCCTTTACCCTTGATCTTCGTTTCACTCAGAGCCAAAACATCCAGGTTCCTTTCCTCAAACATACTACCTATCTCTCCTTTTTTCACATCTTGGTTACATCCACACACATTTAGACACCCCACTCTGAGCCTTCGAGGAGGATGAGCACTCCCCGCGTGACTCCTTCTTCTGTTTCCCATTTTAGAAAGTTAATACAAGGAGGGGAGGATTTCTGGCCCCCCGCTCCCGTCCCCTCTAGTCGCTTTCTACGACACGCGAGGAATACGTGGGAAGTATTCTTTCACCCCTATCCCCAGGGATAATATACATATATATATACATATACACATACACACACATACACATACATACGCACATATACACACACACACACACACACACACATATATATATACATATGAAAAATGTAAGAAACAATTTAGAAAACTGAAACTTCTAGCTTGAAATGAATGAAAAAATGAATGTCACATAATGGTTCAACCTCTGGCTATGGAAAAAGGAAATGTATAATTTATTTACACAAACGTCAATAGCAGTTCTCATCCATTTAACCAGTGTATCAATAAGCTTCAATGTCTAAGCTACATTTTTCTCCAATTTCACTATTTTCTTGTCAAAACACCATGTATGAAAACTATCACTCCAGTAACACAACTATAAACATTTACTTCCCCTTTAAAAAGAAGTTCTGGGGAAGTCTGTCTCGATACACTGCGGGAAACTCTACCACCTGGCGAGGTTTGTGTTGCAATGGTTCCCGATTCACAAACGTAGTAGCATCACTGGTGAGCCAAGGTAGTTCCGTTGGCGAAGAGGCGCTCAAAGCTGATCTGTCCGTGGTTGTTAATAGACGCATCTCCTTGTGTAATATTGCTGGCGGTGAAGTTAGTCCCGTCCACGTCCCCCGACGCCATCTCATACATCAGGCAGCTCTCGTACTTGTCAGATTCCTTGGATCTGGGCACGGTAAGTGCCTTCCACTCCTCCAAGGAGAGCGTCGTGTTCTGGCGGCCGGGGACGTGACACCAGTGCTCTCAACTTCCTCGTATCCTCAGCGGTGATGTGAAATAATTTTGAGACCCCCTTCCAAGCCTTGCATTTTTGTTCATCCTTCTGCAACTCCTCTTCACTCTCCGCAAACAGGCAAGCCACTAGCGAATCACGCATACGGTGCGCTGTAATGGTCCCTGCATGGATGTGGTCCTGGACGACCTATTATCGTTTACCCTTTGTTTCTTCAAAGCCATATTTACGAGCAAAACAATACGTCACATCCTTCCATTTCAATCACCATAATCAAAAAAGATTAGTGAGTGGTGGGATGAAGAAGTAAGAGTATTAGTGAAAGAGAAGAGAGAGGCATTTGGACGATTTTTGCAGGGAAAAAATGCAATTGAGTGGGAAATGTATAAAAGAAAGAGACAGGAGGTCAAGAGAAAGGTGCAAGAGGTGAAAAAAAGGGCAAATGAGAGTTGGGGTGAGAGAGTATCATTAAATTTTAGGGAGAATAAAAAGATGTTCTGGAAGGAGGTAAATAAAGTGCGTAAGAGAAGGGAGCAAATGGGAACTTCAGTGAAGGGCGCAAATGGGGAGATGATAACAAGTAGTGGTGATGTGAGAAGGAGATGGAGTGAGTATTTTGAAGGTTTGTTGAATGTGTTTGATGATAGAGTGGCAGATATAGGGTGTTTTCGTCGAGGTGGTGTGCAAAGTGAGAGGGTTAGGGAAAATGATTTGGTAAACAGAGAAGAGGTAGTGAAAGCTTTGCGGAAGATGAAAGCCGGCAAGGCAGCAGGTTTGGATGGTATTGCAGTGGAATTTATTAAAAAAGGGGGTGACTGTATTGTTGACTGGTTGGTAAGGTTATTTAATGTATGTATGACTCATGGTGAGGTGCCTGAGGATTGGCGGAATGCGTGCATAGTGCCATTGTACAAAGGCAAAGGGGATAAGAGTGAGTGCTCAAATTAGAGAGGTATAAGTTTGTTGAGTATTCCTGGTAAATTATATGGGAGGGTATTGATTGAGAGGGTGAAGGCATGTACAGAGCATCAGATTGGGGAAGAGCAGTGTGGTTTCAGAAGTGGTAGAGGATGTGTGGATCAGGTGTTTGCTTTGAAGAATGTATGTGAGAAATACTTAGAAAAGCAAATGGATTTGTATGTAGCATTTATGGATCTGGAGAAGGCATATGATAGAGTTGATAGAGATGCTCTGTGGAAGGTATTAAGAATATATGGTGTAGGAGGAAAGTTGTTAGAAGCAGTGAAAAGTTTTTATCGAGGATGTAAGGCATGTGTACGTGTAGGAAGAGAGGAAAGTGATTGGTTCTCAGTAAATGTAGGTTTGCGGCAGGGGTGTGTGATGTCTCCATGGTTGTTTAATTTGTTTATGGATGGGGTTGTTAGGGAGGTAAATGCAAGAGTTTTGGAAAGAGGGGCAAGTATGAAGTCTGTTGGGGATGAGAGAGCTTGGGAAGTGAGTCAGTTGTTGTTCGCTGATGATACAGCGCTGGTGGCTGATTCATGTGAGAAACTGCAGAAGCTGGTGACTGAGTTTGGTAAAGTGTGTGGAAGAAGAAAGTTAAGAGTAAATGTGAATAAGAGCAAGGTTATTAGGTACAGTAGGGTTGAGGGTCAAGTCAATTGGGAGGTGAGTTTGAATGGAGAAAAACTGGAGGAAGTAAAGTGTTTTAGATATCTGGGAGTGGATCTGGCAGCGGATGGAAACATGGAAGCGGAAGTGGATCATAGGGTGGGGGAGGGGGCGAAAATTCTGGGGGCCTTGAAGAATGTGTGGAAGTCGAGAACATTATCTCGGAAAGCAAAAATGGGTATGTTTGAAGGAATAGTGGTTCCAACAATGTTGTATGGTTGCGAGGCGTGGGCTATGGATAGAGTTGTGCGCAGGAGGATGGATGTGCTGGAAATGAGATGTTTGAGGACAATGTGTGGTGTGAGGTGGTTTGATCGAGTGAGTAACGTAAGGGTAAGAGAGATGTGTGGAAATAAAAAGAGCGTGGTTGAGAGAGCAGAAGAGGGTGTTTTGAAGTGGTTTGGGCACATGGAGAGAATGAGTGAGGAAAGATTGACCAAGAGGATATATGTGTCGGAGGTGGAGGGAACGAGGAGAAGAGGGAGACCAAATTGGAGGTGGAAAGATGGAGTGAAAAAGATTTTGTGTGATCGGGGCCTGAACATGCAGGAGGGTGAGAGGAGGGCAAGGAATAGAGTGAATTGGAGCGATGTGGTATACCGGGGTTGACGTGCTGTCAGTGGATTGAATCAAGGCATGTGAAGCGTTTGGGTAAACCATGGAAAGCTGTGTAGGTATGTATATTTGCGTGTGTGGACGTATGTATATACATGTGTATGGGGGGGGGGGTGTTGGGCCATTTCTTTCGTCTGTTTCCTTGCGCTACCTCGCAAACGCGGGAGACAGCGACAAAGCAAAAAAAAAAAGAAATATATATATATATATATATATATATATATATATATATATATATATATATATATATATATATATATATATATATATATATATATATATATATATATATATATATATATATATATATATATATATATATATATATATATATATATATATGTATATATATATATATATATATATATATATATATATATATATATATATATATATATATATATATATATATATATATATATATATATATATATATATACATATATATATATATATATATATATATATATATATATATATATATATATATATATATATATATATATATATATATATATATATATATATATATATATATATATATATATATATATATATATATATATATATATATATATATATACACACACTGAACAATGGTACATCACTATATACTCTAAGTAAGGGCAAGCAAGCTTGGATTTGCTCGAATTTTTAGCTGAGGTGTAGTTGGTCTCGTCTAATCCTTCTGACCTTCGTATCACAGGGCTGGGTTCTTGTCATCTAGCAATGGTGGACTCGGTAGATTGTGGCTTGTCAGTGACGTGTCACACCTGTCTACTTTAATAATGTTAGTGTGTTGAGTATGATTTTCTTTGGGCATTTTCGATAAGTTATTTCAAAGCTCATCTCCAATTCGAAGGAATACTATTGATTTCCTTGTAATCTCGTCGACTGATGCCCCACTTATGGTGATATGTCTGCACTGCCCATAAACTTGTCTGTGGTAATCTATTGTCTTTTTGGCTGGCCTCTCATCTAAGCTATAATGTCTGCTGTTCCATATTACCTGCCTTCGA
>NC_092227.1:26000205-26017829 GCF_036320965.1 Panulirus ornatus
GATGTGCTGGAAATGAGATGTTTGAGGACAATGTGTGGTGTGAGGTGGTTTGATCGAGTAAGTAACGTAAGTGTAAGAGAGATGTGTGGAAATAAAAAGAGCGTGGTTGAGAGAGCAGAAGAGGGTGTTTTGAAATGGTTTGGGCATATGGAGAGAATGAGTGAGGAAAGATTGACCAAGAGGATATATGTGTTGGAGGTGGAGGGAACGAGGAGAAGTGGGAGACCAAATTGGAGGTGGAAAGCTGGAGTGAAAAAGATTTTGTGTGATCGGGGCCTGAAAATGCAGGAGGGTGAAAGGAGGGCAAGGAATAGAGTGAATTGGATCGATGTGGTATACCGGGGTTGACGTGCTGTCAGTGGATTGAATCAGGACATGTGAAGCCTCTGGGGTAAACCATGGAAAGCCGTGTAGGTATGTATATTTGCGTGTGTGGACGTATGTATATACATGTGTATGGGGGTGGGTTGGGCCATTTCTTTCGTCTGTTTCCTTGCGCTACCTCGCAAACGCGGGAGACAGCGACAAAGAAAAAAAAAGAAAAAAAGATGTTTTGGAAGGATGTAATGAAAGTGAGTAAGACAAGGGAACAAATGGGAACTTCAGTGAAGGAGGCTGATGGAGAGGTGATAACAGGTAGTGGTGATGTCAGAAGGAGATGGAGTGAATATTTTGAAGATTTATTGAATGTGTTTTATGCTACAGTGGCAGATATAGGGTGTTTTGGTCGAGGTTGTGTGCAAAGTGAGAGGGTTAGGGAGAATGATTTGGTAAACAGATAAGAGGTAGTAGAAGATATGCGGAAGATGAAAGCCAGCAAGGCGGCGGGTTTGGATGGTATTGTATTGCAGTGGAATTTATTAAAAAAAGTGGGTGATTGTATTGTTGATTGGTTGGTAAGTTTATTCAATGTATGTATGACTCATGGTGATGTGCCTGAGGATTGCCGGAATGCTTGCATCGTGCCATTGTACAAAAGCAATGGCGATAAAAGTAAGCGCTCAAATTACAGAGGTATACGTTAGTTGAGTATTCCTAGTAAATTATATGTGAGGGTATTGATTGAGAGGGTTAAAGCATGTACAGAGCAAAAAATTGGGGAAGAGCACTTAGGTTTCAGAAGTGGTGGAGGATGTGTGGTTCAGGTGTTTGCTTTGAAGAATGCATATGAGAAATACTTAGAAAAGGTAATGGATTTATATGTAGCATTTAAGGATCTGGAGAAGGTATGTTATGGAGTTGATAGAGATGCTCTGTGGAAGGTATTAAGAATACTTGGTGTGGGAGGCAAGTTGTTAGAAGCAGTGAAAAGTTTTTATCAAGGATGTAAGGCATGTATACGTGTAGGAATAGGGGAAAGTGATTGGTTCTTAGTGAATGTAGTTTTGCGTTAGAGGTGTGTCATGTCTACACGGTTGTTTAATTTCTTTATGGATGGGGGTGTAAGGGAGGTGAATGCAAGAGTTTTGGAAAAATGGGCAAGTATGCAGTCTGTTCTGGATGAGAGCGCTTGGGAAGTGAGTCAGTTGTTGTTTGCTGAAGAAACAGCGCTGATTGCTGATTCGTGTGAGAAACTGCAGAAGCTGGTGACTGAGTTTGGTAAAGTGTGTGAAAGAAAAAAGCTGAGAGCAGAAGTGAATAAGAGAAAGGTTATTAGTTACAATAGGGTTAAGGCAAAAGTCAATTGGGAGGTAAGTTTGAATGGAGAAAAACTAGAGGAAGTGAATTGTTTTAGATATCTGGGAGTGGATTTGGCAGGAAATGGAACCATGGAAGCAGAAGTGAATCACCGGGTGGGGGAGGGGGCAAAAGTTCAGGGAGCGTTGAAGAATGTGTGGAAGTCGAGAACATTATCTCGGAAAGCAAAAATGGGTATGATTGAAGGAATAGTGGTTCTAAGAATGTTATATGGTTGCGAGGCGTGGGCCATAGACAGGGTTGTGCAGAGGAGGGTGGATGTGCTAAAAATGAGAAGTTTGACATTAATATTTGGTGTGAGGTGTTTTGATCAAGTAAGTAATAATAGGGTAAGAGAGATGTATGGTAATAAAAAGAGTGTGGGTGAGAGGGCAGAACAGAGTGTTTTGAAATGGTTTGGTCACATGGAGGGAATGATTGAGGAGAGATTGACCAAGAGGATATATGTGCCACAGGTGAAGGGAACGAAGAGAAGTGGGAGACCAAATTGGAGGTGGAAAGATGGAGCGAAAAAGATTTTCAGTGATCAGGGCCTGAACATGCAGGAGGGTAAAAGGGTTGCAAGGAATAGAGTGAATTGGAACGATGTGGTATACCGGGGTTTACGTGCTGTCAATGGATTTAACCAGGGCATGTGAAGCGTCTGGAGTAAACCATTGAAAGTTCTGTGGGGCCTGGATGTGGAAAGGGAGTTGTGGCTTCGGTGCATTATCACATGGCAGCTAAAGACTGAGTGTTAACGAATGTGGTCTTTGTTGTCTTTTCCGAGCGCAAGTTCGCGCAGATGAGGGGGGATGGAGTTGATATTTCATATGTGGCGGGGTGGCGATGGGAATGAATAAAGGCAAACGGTATGAATTATGTACATGTGTATATATGTATATGTCTCTGTGTGTATATGTGTGTATAATTCCGTGTGTGGACGTGTATGTATATACATGTGTATGTAGGTGGGTTGGGCCATCCTTTCGTCTGTATGTATATATATATATATATATATATATATATATATATATATATATATATATATATATATATATATATATATATATATATATATATATATATATATATATATATATATATATATATATATATATATATATATATGAGTCATACATACATTAAATAACCTTACCAACAAGTCAACAATACAGTCACCCCCTTTTTTAATAAATTCCACTGCAATACCATCCAAACCTGCTGCCTTGCCGGCTTTCATCTTCCGCAAAGCTTTTACTACCTCTTCTCTGTTTACCAAATCATTTTCCCTAACCCTCTCACTTTGCACCACCACCTCGACCAAAACAACCTATATCTGCCACTCTATCATAAAACACATTCAACAAACCTTCAAAATACTCACTCCATCTCCTTCTCACATCACCACTACTTGTTATCACCTCCCCATTTGCGCCCTTCACTGAAGTTCCCATTTGCTCCCTTGTCTTACGCACTTTATTTACCTCCTTCCAGAACATCTTTTTATTCTCCCTAAAATTTAATGATACTCTCTCACCCCAACTCTCATTTTCCCTTTTTCTCACCTCTTGCACCTTTCTCTTGTCCTCCTGTCTCTTTCTTTTATACATCTCCCACTCAATTGCATTTTTTCCCTGCAAAAATCGTCCAAATGCCTCTCTCTTCTCTTTCACTAATACTCTTACTTCTTCATCCCACCACTCACTACCCTTTCTAATCAACCCATCTCACACTCTTCTCATGCCACAAGCATCTTTTGCGCAATCCATCATATATATATATACATATATATATATATATATATATATATATATATATATATATATATATATATATATATATATATATATATATATATATATATATACATATATATATATATATATATATATATATATATATATATATATATATATATATATATATATATATATATATATATATATATATATATATATATATATATATGTATACGTGATTATAATTATGAAATGAAGAAAAACCTGTATCTCGACAGTATAACTGATTGAATGTGATATGATATTAAAACCTTACAAATCCTGTACGTTATCTCTGGGGATAGGGGAGAAAAAATACTTCCCACGCATTCCTCACGTGTCGTAGAAGGCGACTAAAGGTGACAGGAGCGGGGGGCCAGAAATCCTCCACTCCTTGTATTTTTCACTTTCTAAAAGGGGAAACAGAAGAAGGAGTTACGCGAAAAGTCCTCATCCTCCTCGAAAGCTCAGATTGGGGTGTCTAAATGTGTGTGGATGTAACCAAGATGAGAAAAAAGGAGAGATAGGTAGTATATTTGAGGAAAGGAACCTGGATGTTTTGGCTCTGAGTGAAACGAAGCTCAAGGGTAAAGGGGAAGAGTGGTTTGGGAATGTCTTGGGAGTAAAGTCAGGAGTTAGTGAGAGGACAAGAGCAAGGGAAGGAGTAGCACTACTCCTGAATCAGTTGTGGGAGTATGTGATAGAGTGTAAGAAAGTAAATTTTAGATTGATATGGATAAAACTGAAAGTTGATGGAGAGAGATGGGTGATTATTGGGGCATATGCACCTGGGCATGAGAAGAGAGATCATGAGAGGCAAGTGTTTTGGGAGAATCTAAATGAGTGTGTTTGTGGTTTTGATGCACAAGACCGGGTTATAGTGATGGGTGATTTGAATGCAAAGGTGAGTAATGTGGCAGTTGAGGGAATAATTCGTATACATGGAGTGATCAGTGTTGTAAATGGAAATGGTGAAGAGTTTGTGGATTTATGTGCTGAAAAAGGACTGGTGATTGGGAATACCTGGTTTAAAAAGCGAGATATACATAAGTATACGTATGTAAGTAGGAGAAATGGCCAGTGAGCGTTATTGGATTACGTGTTAATTGATTGACGCACGAAAGGGGGACTTTTGGATGTTAATGTGCTAAGAGGTGCAACTGGAGGGATGTCTGATCATTATCTTGTGGAGGCGAAGGTGAAGATTTGTGGGGGTTTTCAGAAAAGAAGAGAGAATGTTGGAGTGAAGAAAGTGGTAAGAGTAAGTGAGCTTGGGAAGGAGACTTGTGTGAGGAAGTACCAGGAGAGACTGAGTACAGAATGGAAAAAGGTGAGAACAAAGGAGTTAAGTGGAGTGGGGGAGGGATGGGATGTGTTTAGGGAAGCAGTTATGGCTTGCGCAAAAGATGCTTGTGGCGTGAGAAGCGTGGGTGGTGGGTTGATTAGAAAAGATAGTGAGTGGTGGGATGAATAAGTAAGATTATTAGTGAAAGAGAAGAGAGAGGCATTTGGACGATTTTTGCAGGGATAAAATGCAAATGAGTGGGAGAGGTATAAAAGAAAAATGCAGGAGGTCAAGAGAAAAGTGCGAGAAGTGAAAAAGAGGGCAAATGAGAGTTGGGGTGAGAGAGTATAATTAAATTTCAGGGAGAATAAAAAGATGTTTTGGAAGGAGGTAAATAAAGAGCGTCAGACAAGGGAGCAAATGGGAACTTCAGTGAAGGGGGCTAATGGGGTGATGATAACAAGTAGTGGAGATGTTAGACGGTGATGGAGTGAGTATTTTGAAGGTTTATTGAATGTGTTTTATGATACAGTAGCAGATATAGGGTGTTTTGGTCGAGGTGGTGTGCAAAGTGAGAGGGTTAAGGAAAATGATTTGGTAAATAGAGAAGAGGTAGTAAAAGCTTTACGGAAGATGAAAGCCGGCAAGGCAGCAGGTTTGGATGGTATTGCAGTGGAATTTATTAAAAAAGGGGGTGACTGTATTGTTGACTTGTTGGTAAGGTTACTTAATGTAAGTATGATTCATGGTGAGGTGCCTGAGGATTGGTGGAATGCTTACATAGTGCCATTGTACAAAGGCAAAGGGGATAAGAGTGAGTGCTCAAATTACAGAGGTATAAGTTTGTTGAGTATTCCTGGTAAATTATATGGGCGGGTATTGATTGAGAGGGTGAAGACATGTACAGAGCATCAGACTGGGGAAGAGCAGTGTGGTTTTAGAAGTGGTAGAGGATGTGTGGATCAGGTGTTTGTTTTGAAGAATGTATGTGAGAAATACTTAGAAAAACTAATGGATTTGTATGTAGCATTTATGGATCTGGAGATGGCATATGATAGAGTTGATAGAGATGCTCTGTAGAAGGTATTAAGAATATATGGTGTGGGAGGCAGGTTGTTAGAAGCAGTTAAAAGTTTTTATCGGGGATGTAAGGCATGTGTACGTGTAGGAAGAGAGGAAAGTGATTGGTTCTCGGTGAATGTAGGTTTGCAGCGGGTGTGTGTGATGTCTCTATGGTTGTTTAATTTGTTTATGGATGAGTTTGTTAGGGAGGTGAATGCGAGAGTTTTGGAAAGAGGGGCAAGTATGCAGTCTGTTGTGAATGAGAGAGCTTGGGAAGTGAGTCAGTTGTTGTTAGCTGATGATACAGCGCTGGTGGCTAATTCATGTAAGAAACTGCAGAAGCTGGTGACTGAGTTTGGTAAAGTGTGTGAAAGAAGAAAGTTAACAGTAAATGTCAATTAGAGCAAGGTTATTAGGTACAGTTTGGTTTAGGGTCAAGTCTATTGGGAGGTAAGTTTGAATGGAGAAAAACTGGAGGATGCAAAGTGTTTTAGATATCTGGTGGTAGATCTGGCAGCGAATGAAACCATGGAAGGGGAAGTGAATCATAGGGTGGGAGAGGGGGGCGAAAATCCTGGGAGCCTTGAAGAATATGTAGAAGTCGAGAACTTTATCTTGGAAAGCAAAAATGGGTATGTTTGAAGGAATAGTGGTCTAACAATGTTGTAAGGTTGCGAGGCGTGGGCTTTGGATAGAGTTGTACGCAGGAGGGTGGATGTGCTGGAAATGAGATGTTTGAGGACAATATGTGGTGTGAAGGGGTTTGATCGAGTAAGTAATGTAAGGGTAAGAGAGATGTGTGGAAATAAAAAGAGTTTTTTAGAGAGCAGAAGAGGGTGTTTTGAAATGGTTTGGTCACATGGAGAGAATGAGTGAGGAAAGATTGACCAAGAGGATATATGTGTCAGAGGTGGAGGGAACGAGGAGAAGAGGGAGACCAAATTGGAGGTGGAAGGATGGAGCGAAAAAGATTTTGAGTGATCGGTGCCTGAACATGGAGGAGGGTGAAAGGCGTGCAAGGAATAGAGTGAATTGGAACGATGTGGTATACCGGGGTCGACGTGTTGTCAATGGATTGAACCAGGGCATGTGAAGCGTCTGGGGTAAACCATGGAACGTTGTGTGGGGCCTGGTTATGGAAAGGGAGCTGTGGTTACGGTGCATTATTATATGACAGGTGGAGACTGAGTGTGAATGAATGTGGCCTTTGGTGTCTTTTCCTAGCGCTACCTCGCACACATGAGGGGGGAGGGGGATGTTATTCCATGTGTGGAGAGGTGGTGATGCGAACAAATAAAGGCAGACAGTATGAATTGTGTACATATGTATATATGTATATGTCTGTGTTCGTATATATATGTGTACATTGAGATGTATAGGTATGTATATTTGCGTGTGTGGACGTGTATGTATATACATGTGTATGTCGGCGGGTTGGGCCATTCTTTCGTCTGTTTCCTTGCGCTATCTCGGTAACGCGGGAGAGAGACAAAGCAAAATAAATTGATAAATAAAAATATATGTATAGACGTAGGAGAGAAGGCCAGAGAGCGTTATTGGATTACGTGTTAATTTATAGGAGCGCGAAAGACACTTTTGGATTTTAATGTGCTGAGAGGTGCAACTGTAGTGGTGTCTGATGATTATCTTATGGAGGCGAAGGTGAAGATTTGTAAAGGTTTTCGGAAAAGAAAAGAATGTTGGGGTGAAGAGAGTGGACAGAGTATGTTAGCTTAGGATGGAGACTTGTGTGGGGAAGTGCCAGTGGAGAATTAACACAGAATGGAAAATGGTGGGAACAAAGGACATAATGGGAGTGGTGGAGAAATGTGATGTATTCATGGAAACAGTGATAGCTTGCACAAAAATGCTTATGGCATGAGAAGCATGGGAGGTGGGTTGATTAGAAAGGGTAGTGAGTGGTGGAATGAATAAGTAATATTGTTAGTGGAAGATAAGAGAGAGGCATTTGGACGATTTTTGCAGGGAAATATTGCAAATGAGTGGGAGATGTACAAAAGAAAGTGGCAGGAGGTCAATAGAAAGGTGCAAAATGTCAAAAAGAGTGTAAATGAGAGTTGGGGTGAGAGAGTATCATTAAAATTTAGGGAGAATAAAAAGATGTCTTGTAAGGAGGTAAATGATATGCGTAAGACAAGTGAACCAGTGGGAACTTCAGTGAAGGGAGCTAATGGGGAGATAACAAGAAGTGGTAATGTGAGAAGGTGGATTGGGTATTTTGAAGGTTTGTTGAATGTGTTTGATGATAGAGTGGCAGATATAGGGTGTTTTGGTCGAAGTGGTGTGGAAAATGAGACGGTTTGGGAAAATGATTTGGTAAAGAGAGAAGAGGTAGTAAAAGCTTTACGGAATATGAAAGCCGGCAAGGCAGCGGGTTTGGATGGTATAGCAGCGGAATTTTTCAAAAAAAAGGGGGTGACTGTACTTTTGACTGGTTGGTATGGTTTTTTAATGTGTGTATGACTCATGGTGAGGTGCCTGAGGATTGACGGAGTGCTTGCATAGTGCTATTATAGAAAGGCAAAGGGGAAGAAAGTGAGTGATCAAATTATAGAGGTATAGGTTTGTTGAGTATTCCTGGGAAATTATATGGGAGGGTATTGACTGAGAGCGTGAAGGCATGTACAAAGCATGACATTGGGGAAGAGCCGTTTGGTTTCAGAAGAGGTGGCGGATAAGTGGATTAGCGGATAAGAAAGTATGTGAGAAATACTTAGAAAAGCAAATGGACTTGTATGTAGCTTCTACGGATCTGGAAAAGGCATATGATAGAGTTGATAGAGATGCTCTGTGGAAGGTCTTAAGAATATATGGTGTGGGAGGCAAGTTGTTAGAAGCAACGAAAAGTTTTTATCGACGATGTAAGGCATGTACACATATAGGAATAAAGGAAAGTGATTGGTTTTCCGTGAATGTAGGTTTGCGGCAAGGTTGTGTAATGTCTCCATGGTTGTTTAATTTGTAAATGGATGGGGTTGTTAGAGAGGTGAATATAAGAGTATGTTGTGGATGAGAGAGCTTCTGAAGTGAGTCATTTGTTCGCTGATGATGCACCGCTGGTGGCTGATTTGTGTGAGAAACTGCAGAAGCTGGTGACTGAGTTTGGCAAAATGTGTGAAAGAAGAAATCTAAGAGTAAATATGAATAAGAGCAAGGTTATTAGGTACAGTAGGGTTGAGGAACAAGTCAATTGGGAGGTAAGTTGGAATGGAGGAAGTGAGGTGTTTTAGATATCTCGGAGTAGATTTGGCAGTGGATGGAACCATGGAATCAGAAGTGAATCATAGGGTAGGGGAGGGGGCGAAAATTCTGGGAGCGTTGAAGAATGTGTGGAAGTTAAGAACATTATCTCTGAAAGCAAAAATGGGTATGTTTGAAGGAATAGTGATTCCAACAATATTATATGGCTGCAAGGCGTGGGCTATAGATTGAGCTGTGCGGAGGAGGGTGAATGTGCTGGAATTGAGATGTTTGAGGACAATATGTGGTGTGAGGTGGTTTGATCGAGAAAGTAATAATAGGGTAAGAGACATGTGTGGTAATGAAAAAAGTGTGGTTGAGAGAGCAAAAGAGGGTGTTTATAAATGCTTTGGTACGAGAGGAAATGTGAATTAAAGCAAGGTTATTAGGTTCAGTATTGTTGAGGGACGAGTCAATTGGGAGGTAAGTTTGAATGGAGAAAAACTGGAGGACGTGAAGTGTTTTAGATATCTGGAAGTGGATTTGGCAGCGGATAGAATCATGGAAGCGGAAGTGAATCATAGGGTAGGGGAGGAGGCGAAAATTCTGGGAGCGTTTAAAAATTTGTTGGAGTCAAGAACATTATCTCGGAAAGTAAAAATGGGTATGTTTGAAGGAATAGTGGTTCCAATAATGTTATATGGTTGCGAGGCGTTGGCTATAGAAAGAGTTGTGCGGAGGAGGGTGGATGTGCTGGAAATGAAATGTTTGAGGACAATATGTGGTGTGAGGTGGTTTGATCGAGTTAGTAATAATGGGGTAAGAGCGATGTGTGGCAATAAAAAGAGTGTGGTTGAGAGCAGAAGAGGGTGGTTTGAAATGGTTTGGTCGCCTGGAGAGCATGAGTGAGGAAGGATTGACCAAGAGGATATATGTGTCAGAGGTGGAGGGAATGAGGAGAAGTGGGAGACCAAATTGGAGTTGGAAAGTTGGAGTGATAAAGATTTTGAGTGATCGCGGCCTAAACATGCAGGAGGGTAAAAGGCGTGCGAGGAATAGAGTGAATTGGAATGATGTGGTTTAGCGGGTTTGACGTATTGTCTATGGATTGAACCAGGGCATGTGAAGCGTCTGGTATAAACCATGGAAAGTTGTGTGGGACCTGGATGTGGAAATGGAGCTGTGGTTCCGGTGCATTATTACATGACAGCTAGAGACTGAGTATGAACGAATGTGGCCTTTTTTGTCTTTTCCTAGCGCTACTTCGGACACATGAGGGGGGAGGAAGTTTTTATTTCATGTGTGGCGGGGTGGCGATGGGAACGATTAAAGGCAGCCAATATGAATTATCTTTCTTTCTTTCATACCATTCGCCATCTCCCGCAACAGCGAGGTAGCGCTAAGAACAGAGGACTTGGCCTTTGAGGGAATATCCTCACCTGGCCCCCTTCTCTGTTCCTTCTTTTAGAAACTTAAAAAAAGAATGAGAGGGGAGGACTTCCAGCCCCCCGCTCCCTTCCCTTTTAGTCGCCTTCTACGACACGCAGGGAATACGTGGGAAGTATTCATTCTCCCCTATCCCCAGGGATAAAAAAGTATGAATCATGTACATGTATATATATACATATATATGTGTATGTCTGTGTGTATATATATATATGTATACGTTAAGATGTTTAGGTATGTGTATTTGCGTGTGTGTCCACGTGTATGCATGTGCATGTGTATGTGTGTGGGTTGGGCCATTCTTTCGTCTGTTTACTTGCTCTACCTCGCTGACGCGGGAGACAGCGACAAAAAAAATATATATATATATATATATATATATATATATATATATATATATATATATATATATATATATTTTTTTTTTTTTTATACTTTGTCGCTGTCTCCCGCGTTTGCGAGGTAGCGCAAGGAAACAGACGAAAGAAATGGCCCCCCCCCCCATAAACATGTACATACACACGTCCACACACGCAAATATACATACCTACACAGCTTTCCATGGTTTACCCCAGACGCTTCACATGCCTTGATTCAATCCACTGACAGCACGTCAACCACTGTATACCACATCGCTCCAATTCACTCTATTCCTTGCCCTCCTTTCACCCTCCTGCATGTTCAGGCCCCGATCACACAAAATCTTTTTCACTCCATCTTTCCACCTCCAATTTGGTCTCCCTCTTCTCCTCGTTCCCTCCACCTCCGACACATATATCCTCTTGGTCAATCTTTCCTCACTCATTCTCTCCATGTGCCCAAACCATTTCAAAACACCCTCTTCTGCTCTCTCAACCACGCTCTTTTTATTTCCACACATCTCTCTTACCCTTACGTTACTTACTCGATCAAACCACCTCACACCACACATTGTCCTCAAACATCTCATTTCCAGCACATCCATCCTCCTGCGCACAACTCTATCCATAGCCCACGCCTCGCAACCATACAACATTGTTGGAACCACTATTCCTTCAAACATACCCATTTTTGCTTTCCGAGATAATGTTCTCGACTTCCACACATTCTTCAAGGCTCCCAAAATTTTCGCCCCCTCCCCCACCCTATGATCCACTTCCGCTTCCATGGTTCCATCCGCTGACAGATCCACTCCCAGATATCTAAAACACTTCACTTCCTCCAGTTTTTCTCCATTCAAACTCACCTCACAATTGACTTGACCCTCAACCCTACTGTACCTAATAACCTTGCTCTTATTAACATTTACTCTTAACTTTCTTCTTCCACACACTTTACCAAACTCAGTCACCAGCTTCTGCAGTTTCTCACATGAATCAGCCACCAGCGCTGTATCATCAGCGAACAACAACTGACTCACTTCCCAAGCTCTCTCATCCCCAACAGACTTCATACTTGCCCCTCTTTCCACGACTCTTGCATTTACCTCCCTAACAACCCCATCCATAAACAAATTAAACAACCATGGAGACATCACACACCCCTGCCGCAAACCTACATTCACTGAGAACCAATCACTTTCCTCTCTTCCTACACGTACACATGCCTTACATCCTCGATAAAAACTTTTCACTGCTTCTAACAACTTGCCTCCCACACCATATATTCTTAATACCTTCCACAGAGCATCTCTATCAACTCTATCATATGCCTTCTCCAGATCCATAAATGCTACATACAAATCCATTTGCTTTTCTAAGTATTTCTCACATACATTCTTCAAAGCAAACACCTGATCCACACATCCTCTACTACTTCTGAAACCGCACTGCTCTTCCCCAATCTGATGCTCTGTACATGCCTTCACCCTCTCAATCAATACCCTCCCATATAATTTACCAGGAATAAATTATATATATATATAAATTATTATATATATATATATATATATATATATATATATATATATATATATATATATATATATATATATTTTATTTTTTTATTATACTTTGTCGCTGTCTCCCGCGTTTGCGAGGTAGCGCAAGGAAACAGACGAAAGAAATGGCCCAACCCCCCCCATACACATGTATATACATACGTCCACACACGCAAATATACATACCTACACAGCTTTCCATGGTTTACCCCAGACGCTTCACATGCCTTGATTCAATCCACTGACAGCACGTCAACCCCGGTATACCACATCGCTGCAATTCACTCTATTCCTTGCCCTCCTTTCACCCTCCTGCATGTTCAGGCCCCGATCACACAAAATCTTTTTCACTCCATCTTTCCACCTCCAATATGGTCTCCCTCTTCTCCTCGTTCCCTCCACCTCCGACACATATATCCTCTTGGTCAATCTTTCCTCACTCATTCTCTCCATGTGCCCAAACCACTTCAAAACACCCTCTTCTGCTCTCTCAACCACGCTCTTTTTATTTCCACAGATCTCTCTTACCCTTACGTTACTCACTCGATCAAACCACCTCACACCACACATTGTCCTCAAACATCGCATTTCCAGCACATCCATCCTCCTGCGCACAACTCTATCCATAGCCCACGCCTCGCAACCATACAACATTGTTGGAACCACTATTCCTTCAAACATACCCATTTTTGCTTTCCGAGATAATGTTCTCGACTTCCACACATTCTTCAAGGCCCCCAGAATTTTCGCCCCCTCCCCCACCCTATGATCCACTTCCGCTTCCATGGTTCCATCCGCTGCCAGATCCACTCCCAGATATCTAAAACACTTCACTTCCTCCAGTTTTTCTCCATTCAAACTCACCTCCCAATTGACTTGACCCTCAACCCTACTGTACCTAATAACCTTGCTCTTATTCACATTTACTCTTAACTTTCTTCTTCCACACACTTTACCAAACTCAGTCACCAGCTTCTGCAGTTTCTCACATGAATCAGCGACCAGCGCTGTATCATCAGCGAACAACAACTGACTCACTTCCCAAGCTCTCTCATCCCCAACAGACTTCATACTTGCATCTCTTTCCAAAACTCTTGCATTTACCTCCCTAACAACCCCATCCATAAACAAATTAAACAACCATGGAGACATCACACACCCCTGCCGCAAACCTACATTCACTGAGAACCAATCACTTTCCTCTCTTCCTACACGTACACATGCCTTACATCCTCGATAAAAACTTTTCACTGCTTCTAACAACTTTCCTCCCACACCATATATTCTTAATACCTTCCACAGAGCATCTCTATTATCTCTATCATATGCCTTCTCCAGATCCATAAATGCTATATACAAATCCATTTGCTTTTCTAAGTATTTCTCACATACATTCTTCAAAACAAACACCTGATCCACACATCCTCTACCACTTCTGAAACCAGACTGCTCTTCCCCAATCTGATGCTCTGTACATGCCTTCACCCTCTCAATCAATACCCTCCCATATAATTTACCAGGAATACTCAACAAACTTATACCTCTGTAATTTGAGCACTCACTCTTATCCCCTTTGCCTTTGTACAATGGCACTATGCACGCATTCCGCCAATCCTCAGGCACCTCACCATGAGTCATACATACATTAAATAACCTTACCAACCAGTCAACAATATATATATATATATATATATATATATATATATATATATATATATATATATATATATATATATATATATATATATATATATATATATATATATATATATATATATATATATATATATATATATTTATTTTATTTATTTATTATACTTTGTCGCTGTCTCCCGCGTTTGCGAGGTAGCGCAAGGAAACAGACGAAAGAAATGGCCCAACCCCCCCCCCCCCATGCACATGTATATACATACGTCCACACACGCAAATATACATACCTACACAGCTTTCCATGGTTTACCCCAGACGCCTCACATGTTTTGGAATTTGTAAAATGGTCGACCAGACAGCTGCAACAATCGTTGAGATAGGACAGATCTTGGCATCACTTGTTCATTAAGGCATTTCCTAAGAAATCCAAATCGTAGCTTCAGTTGGTGGGCCCTCGATTAACGATTTGGAGAATGCAGTACCGAAAGAAGGTCCATGGTAGCTTGTAGAGAAGTAATAGGAGAGCCGTGTGGAATCCATGTTGGAAAGGACCAAAATTTTGCGCGTGATCAAGATGTTCCTATGAGTTCCCGGGGAAAATGAAACACGATAAGTTCCCAAGTGAACTTTCGTGTAATAATCACATCATCAGGGGAGACACACGAGAGAAACATAACAGTCAATTGATATCCATCGAAGAGACGAAGCTAGGACCCCATTTGGTAATCAAGTGATTGTCCAAGACAGACAACGAGCGTTCATAAACTTATCATTTTTCAAATTTCATCTACAATAAAGTTATCCAATTTGTATAGACCATCATTAATATTAACAAAATAATTTTTTGTGTATTTAATAATAGAAGATTCAAAACAGCGACTGGTCTTAGAACACAAATCCTTCCTTTGTGATAAACCTGTTTAATAAACAACTAGGTAAGGATTCCTTACGTGCGTTAGGCTATGGATTAAGTTTCTGTGCTCTAACAGGAAAGCCAGCTATTTTGATGTTACAAAGTCTTTTTTGTAATTTAGAGAAATACAGTAATTTAACAAATGATGAAATTAATGTCTGTGAGGGTTTAGTTTTTGCCAGTTTGTCAAAACCAGTGGAACCTAATTGCCGTAAAAGATTTATAAGAGCTATCAACACCTTAAAAAAAAGACAAAAGTAACAATTTATCTAAAATGAATGATGTTTTAAATGATGACGCAACATATTCTAAACTCAGTAAAAATCCCTTTGAAACAGTTAATTGCCAATTCAATAAAAATATGATGTTCCTGTTGAAAGGTAATGATCCTCTTATCAAAAGTTTGTCATTTTTTTCCTCTTCATTGCCATATATGTATTGACTTAACAAAACACATAAAAAAGAATTTTCAAGCAAGATCTATAGTGAGTTCAGTATGCTCCATCACATATAAATTGTCAAAATGGTTAGTTTCTTAATTAAGCCCTTTAGTGGGTAAAGTATCAAATTCTAATATCATGAACAATGTAGATTTGGTCAACAAGCTAAACACTATCAATGTTGATTTTGATTTCAATCTAGTTAGCTTTGATGTTTCCTGACTTTTGACTAAAGTTTCAGTTGATGACCTATTAGAATATTTATTTGATGTTTTGGATGATATTCATTTACCTATTTCAAAGTCTGTTTTCATTGAACTGACAAAATTGTGTATAAAAGACTGTATTTCAATTCAAAGGAGATTATCATGTTCAAAAATTTGGTATGTCAATGGGTAACCCTCTTTGACTTGTACTAAGTAATTATTAGATGGATTTTTTTTGGAACAAAATTACCAAAGGATATCTTACCTTCTAATGCAAGTTGGTTTAGGAAAGTAGATGATGTTCTTTGTGTTTGGCCAACAAATGAAGATTTACAAATATTTCTCCCCTGTTAAGTTTAGTACCTTCCATCAAATGCACTGTAGAAAATGAAAATAATGGCATGTTACCATTCTTAGATTGAATGATCCAAAGGAAAGAAAACAAGTTTAGATTTAACATATACAAAAAACCTACCAATGAATGCTCATATATCTATTATTACTCATGTCATCATGACCGAGTTAAGTCACCATCATTTCAATCTATGTTCCTTAGGGCATCACGTTTTTGCAGTCTAGAGTTTATTGATGATGAGTTTGTGAAGATATATTCTATTGGATCTAAGTTAAAGTACCCTAGATCTTTCATTGATAAATCCCTGAATTAGCAAAGAAATAATTCTCTAGAGTTGAGCCCAAACCTACCAATTCTGATGCTTTTCAAAAAGTCCATGGGGAAAATGAAACACGATAAGTTCCCTAGTGCACTTTCGTGTAATAATCACATCATCAGGGGAAACCACAAGAGAAATATAACAGACAGTTGATATACAGCAAAAAACGTAGCTTGCACGCCATTTGGTAAACATGCGATTGTCCAAGACAGACAACGACCTTATCATAAACTTATCATTTAACAAATTTTATCAACAATAAAATTTTCTAATTTGTATACCCCATCACTAATATTATGATAATTCTTTGTGTGTTCAATAATGGAAAATTCACTAATATTTATAACCGTAATTGAGTTAAAGTTAATAAGTGAGAGTGCATTACTCCAGTCAATATCATGATCATAGTTTTTAACCTGATTATATAAGGCATTTGATTCTTGATCCCGTTGCTTAAGTCTAACAGAAAAGAAAACTTACCAGTCTGCCCAACATAAAATTTATCATAATTTCCACATGGCACTTTATAGATGCACCCACGAGAATTTCCTGGTGAATTCATAGTTACGATATTCTTTACAGTATCATTGTTGCTGAAGGCAACATTAATATTAAAGGATTTAAGCGAAATGGGAAGTAAAGTAAAATTATTATTAAAAGGGATGACTAAAAGATTCTTGAAGTCAGTGGGAGGTATAGGCTGAACTCTATAAAATGATTTCTTTGCAAATTCAAGGGATTTATCAATGAAAGATCTAGGGTATTTTAACTTAGCTCCAATAGAATATATCTTCTCAAACTCATCATCAATATACTCTGGACTGCAAATACGTAATGCCCTAAGGAACATAGATTGAAATGATGATAATTTAACTCTGTCATGTTTAGATGAGTAATAAAGGATATATGAGCATACATTGGTAGGTTTTCTGTATATGCTAAACTTAAACTTGTTTCCTTGCTTATGGATCATGTAATCTAATAATGGTAACATACCATTATTTTCATTTTCTACAGTAAATTTGATGGAAGGTACTAAGTTGTTTAGGGGAGAAATATTTGTAAATTTTCATTTATAGGCCAAACACAAAGAACATCTACATACCAAAAGAAAATTGTATTAGACGGTAAGATATCCTTTAGTAGTTTTGTTTCAAAAAATTCCATACAAAGATTACTTAGCACAGGTGAAAGAGAGTTATCCATTAGCATACCAAATTTTTTTGTAGTTCCAAAACATCATTTTAAAGAAACACATTGAATAAAAGAAGGTTGAAATAGGGGAGGCTTATCGTATTACAGGAGAAAAGAAATGTGCTTTTCAAATGCCAGTACCGACATATTTGAAGAACCGGAAGTTGGACGATTACT
>NC_092227.1:26020429-26055730 GCF_036320965.1 Panulirus ornatus
AAATCAAAATTAGCACTGATATAATTAAGCTTGTTAGCTAAATCTACATTTTTTATGATATTAGAATTTTATATCTTACCTACTGATGGACTCAATATAGAAACTAACCACTTTGACAATTCATATGTGATGGAGCTCACTCATCTCACTTTAGGCATTGCTGAAAAAAAATGGTTTATGTGTTTTGATAAGTCCATACATATATGGCAATGAGGGGGACAAAGATGACGTTTGATTAGCGAACTATTACCTTTCAACAACAACTTAAGCTCTTTATTGAAATGAGAATTAATTGCTTCTAGGGGATTCTTATTGAGTTTAAAGTATGTTGTGTCATCACATAAAAGACTATTTAGTTTAGATATATAATTTCTTTTGTCCATAAACACAACTGTTAGCTTTATCTGCTTTAGTTATATGTATATCATTGTCTTTCTTTTTTCAGCATTTAACACAGTTTCATCTACACATTAAAGCAACCCCTTTTTCCTTTCATTTCAATCCTTTTCCAATCTTACTCCTCTGCTCACTTTTCCTGCTGAATCCTCCCACACAGTTTCATTCATAGAGATATAAGAACACCAACACCACGGGGAACAGAACACACTCCAGTCTCACCCCAGCCTCATCCCTAAACCATTCCCTCATTCCTCCACTTGCCCTGACACATGTCCAACTCTGTATAAAAAAATCACTGTTTCTGACAGTATCTCTCAAATCCCAAAATTTTCATCCTATTCACAATCCCCTGCACAAACCCCTTTTCATAAATATCTTAACAGCTTTACTTACGGTCAATATACGAGACTATGTACACTTCTCAATATATTCATCATATGCATCTAGTTCAGCTTGTTCTGTCATATGCATACCCCTACGCTGTAGATATTAGTCCAGTTATAATTTTTGTATCTATAGATATCACCTCTGCTTTTTATTAAAGTTAAACCACTACACCTACCTAATCATCTGGCGTCACAGTTTCATTCTAGGCAATCACATCTGAAGGCCATAAAACTCAACATTACCACTAAAATCATCGAGTTCTTTATTCAATTTAACACATCTCTCAATATGCGAGGACGCATGGTCAATCTGTATTAGTCATTGTGCCTTACCGACAAGACTACCTCCCTCTAACGTGATCTGAGTGTCAGAGCTTGCCCAGCTTCCCTATGATTCATCAAAATTCTGGATATTTCTTACATCACCTACACAGATGCATTGTTCACCACACCAGTCTATCATCCATACCTCTTATCTACTCCTCTCCGCTGCCTTTTTTCACCGTCTCATTACGTTTCCAAAGCATATCCTCTCCTTGAATAATTCGTCTCTTGATTGTTTCCCCAAGCCTTCACCTTCCATTATTTCACTCTTTCCGATATACTTTCTCTGCCTTTTCTTCGCTGCTTTGTAACTATTTATCATTGTTTAGGTCTTCAGTGATTCCTCCCCAGTATAATTATAAGTCGTTTAAATCGTTTTTACCAGCCCCATGTACCTTTTCATTTACCCATACAGCTTCTCTACTGTGGTCACAACTTAGACCCCAAGCTCTTCCGTATCATCTTTCCGCGATGTTCTACATTGTAAGCTATGCCGTCTTGCAGTAGGTGCTTCATCAACGATCTTCAACAATAAACACCCAACACGCAATACCAGTCATCAAGACCACTCTTTCACCACAATCGACCTCAGCTTTATCTGTGAGCCACCAACCGTTTGCACATACGCTTCATCTGCCTCGCTAAGGTCCATCCTATCCCAGTCTTCAGCTTTATCACTTCCAGTTGGGCATGTCCACCAGCTATCCTCCCCTCAAAACACCAACTCCGACACTTTGCGTAATCATTCTATTGACTTTCCTTGTGACCAGTGATGTGCTGCTTCACCACTGCTATCAGTGCTGACCCATAGCATAAATTGTCTTGGCTGTAGGGGAGTCGTTCGCACCTTAATCTGCGAAATCTTTGCTCCGCCAACCATGGCATGATTACTCAGGCTCTCATGCCCGTCTCATCAAGGACAGAATGTAATGATCCATAAGAATTCTTCATTTCTCCTGAATTTCACCTTCTTATCTGTTCGGAATCATCGCATTAATGATGTTCGAAGTTTCAAATACATCTTCACATGGAGACAAGATGATAAAGCTTCTATAGATTAATCTTTCTCGAACTTAACCAAGAGCATAGAGACCAGTTGCACAGTGATAAACCTTTATGGTGCTTCCATCCTTCTCCAGAGAGCGAGGCTATCAAATTATCTTCCATATTTCGTTTTCCCTGCTTCCTACTACTTCGTTCCTTCTTTATTTATCTTACCCAGAAATTTCATAAACATTATTCTGAACATATGGCATATGTTGTTCCTGATATCTCTCTAAAACTCCCGATGGAGTACGCGTCTAGTTCCTCCCATTTTTGGCTCATCTGAGGTGAGAGTAGCACGTTTTCGCGCAGTCTGGGAAGTAAAGCAGCCCACCGTACTGATCAAAGGTGTATCTCCTGAGTTGAACTGCCTCCCTCTTCTTTTGTCATTTGTGAAAGAATAGGAATTTTTAGTGTTTATTTATAGTGATAATGAAATGACATCTGTATTATATGTGGTGACCATGTGTGTTCTGATCAGTCAGGTTCTCATTCGTTGCTTTCCGTTCTACAATACTGGGATCAGATGCAAAAGATTCTGAGTAAGTTGACAAGTTAGAAATATAAGGCGTTGGTCAACAAATGATGTATTCAGCTCAAAGTACGTCTTTGGAAGATTTTCGTCCCAAAACATATTTTTTTCTTTTACTTTTGTGATTATATGTTTTCATAGATTCAGAGATAAGAACAATTGTCGGTCGATTCTAAGCGAAGCAGCTAGGTTAACTTACAACTTTAAGTAACTTCCACTGACATTACTCATCCAATAGGGTTTATAGCGCAGTATAATTTGTGGGAAGATGTTTAGGTAACATTCGAATCTTTAATATAGCAGTAATCTTGTTTTTGTCATAAAGTTATGGCAACAACCAATGTGAAACTTTCCATAAATGCTTTGAGTGCCATCAAAATATTAAAAAACAGTATGCTATGGAGTCGTCCACAGGACGTTTACTTCACTCGCTTATGTAGATTATGTTTTCTTATAAGGGACAGAGAGAGAACGGCGGTTGCCTATGGTACGGCAAGGGTACTAACGCAAGGGTTTAAGAGTCAGGTCTACAAAAATAGTTTTTCTTTCGCTCTATTTTTTTTTCTATGTGGTGGCCATGAGTAGGGTTCATTTCTGCCCATACCATGTATGTTACCACAAAAGAAGAACAAAGAAAATATTCTAATCTCCTTACTTCTTCATGCTTTACGTCTAATCATATCAACATAATTCACGTTTCGCACATTAGCTCAAACAACACTTTCCAGGCACCGTACAAGTTGATCTACTTGACCTAAAGTATAGTTCCTTTTCACTGATGTATCACCAATCTTTTCTTCCCACTCTTGAGATCTATATGGTATAGATATTATAAGTTTCAAACTGATATCATAGTAAGGATAATTGTGGATTAGAAGGGAGGACTTAAAGCTGTTCTTTTACGATAACCGCCTGAAATATTTCCACATTCTTTTCTTATGTGTTTGTTCACCGTTGGGTACTAGTTGAGTCTTTGCGTATCCTTGGTAAGCGTATGATGTACCCTAGGGAAGTGCCTATCACTCAGTGGAGATCTTCGGTCTAGGAAATGTCTACATACGGATGCAGTGATACACTCCATGTGCTGTATAAAGTTAGGACAAATTCTCATCCTTTGCGTTGCCCCGTCAGATGGTCAGGTACTTACCTGACTTTGAATTTAAGTGTTTCAAGCCAACAGTCACTTTTTCCTCTCTCACTGCTGGCGAAACTGCTGCAAATGCTTCTCTTTCTGATTTTTACCCTAACTGTGACCTAGCATTAATAGTTCCTATCTCCGCTTTAATGGACAACTGCCAAGAGTTGATTGATTTACACCTTTATAAGTAAATCATCCACTTGCTCTTCATGTAAAAAATTATATTAACCTTGTGTACACAATGCTAATTACATATTTTTTCCTTCGCTTCAGCCCTCCATTCATTCTAACTTACATCTATTGCAAACACAATAATATCCTTATACATTTCACGAAATCCATTGCTCTTAAGTTACTACTGACTAATATACTCTATGTCCTGGCTAAAATTGGGGACTGAGCCTATCTTTAATTTGATTTATTTTCTCTATTTTTCAAAAGTGTACGAACATCAAACAACTCAGACTGATTTTTTTTCGCAATATCAGAAGTCAGAGGATGTATGCTGTTGAAATAATTTCTGTAAGAACGAGTCTCGGTGAAAACCAACCACACGAAATTGATTGATTTCATTGAGTACAGACACACTGTTACCCTGGGCCGTCCTTACACACCTCATGATCACAACACTTGATATCAATCAAGTACAATTGTGGATGGCAACAAGATGATTTATTACATTTTACACAATGAATTATCTTTCCTACTGTAACCAGCAGGATCGAACACGTCCTAACTAACGTAAGATATCGCCACGCAAACAATATACTTCTCCCAGGCGTACAACAAATCTGTGTGACAAGTACATTCATCTTGCAGTTTCTACAAAGACCAACTCTAATATAAACCTATCACTTCACATTGTAGTTTCGTGCAATATGAGTCAAAAGCATGTGAAGAAATGTAATCTAAACAAAGAATCAAAGGTTTTCCATCATGGTTACTGTTATCAAGTCCCAGTCCTAGAATCTTGCCCAAAAGTGAAGTGGCATACGGGTCTATATCACTATCGTAGATTCATTTGAAGTTAAATCTTTCATAACCGCCAAACATATGACACCCTGAAGAATGCAATTTCCTAAAAACAGAATCTACACAGTCCAAGTCAACCGATGGAAGAAAGCACAAGATGGATATTGCACTTAGACACTGTCAACAGAATGGTCGCGGCGGGGCATAAATCTGGTAAGGTGAGGCGAGAACGGCATCGAGTCCGAGGCGAGAATGAGTTTATAGATGAGGTTTTCATAGTAGCACTTGCAAAACTCTTATAACATACTCAAGCAGTGGCCCTAGGGGAGTATTCTCGCCAAATGATCACAAAAAATCAGGGTTAAGACATGTTTTCGGTGGTGCGAAGTCTGAGAACAGCAACTAAAGGCATGTGCACTAAATCTGAATTGACAAATGGTTCAGCTCATAAGGAATAAGAGAAATGTATATATATATATATATATATATATATATATATATATATATATATATATATATATATTTTTTTTTTTTTTCTTTTTATACTTTGTCGCTGTCTCCCGCGTCTGCGAGGTAGCGCAAGGAAACAGACGAAAGAAATGGCCCCCCCCCCAAACACATGCATATACACACGTCCACACACGCAAATTTACATACCTACACAGCTTTCCACGGTTTACCCCAGACGCTTCACATGCCTTGATTCAATCCACTGACAGCATGTCAACCCCGGTATACCACATCGCTCCAATTCACTCTATTCCTTGCCCTCCTTTCACACTCCTGCATGTTCAGGCCCCGATCACACAAAATCTTTTTCACTCCATCTTTCCACCTCCAATTTGGTCTCCCTCTTCTCCTTGCTCCCTCCACCTCCGACGCATATATCCTCTTGGTCAATCTTTCCTCACTCATCCTCTCCATGTGCCCAAACCACTTCAAAACACCCTCTTCTGCTCTCTCAACCACGCTCTTTTTATTTCCACACATCTCTCTTACCCTTACGTTACTCACTCGATCAAACCACCTCACACCACACATTGTCCTCAAACACCTCATTTCCAGCACATCCATCCTCCTGCGCACAACTCTATCCATAGCCCACGCCTCGCAACCATACAACATTGTTGGAACCACTATTCCTTCAAACATACCCATTTTTGCTTTCCGAGATAATGTTCTCGACTTCCACACATTCTTCAAGGCCCCCACAATTTTCGCCCCCTCCCCCACCCTATGATCCACTTCCGCTTCCATGGTTCCATCCGCTGCCAGATCCACTCCCAGATATCTAAAACACTTCACTTCCTCCAGTTTTTCTCCATTCAAACTCACCTCCCAATTGACTTGACCCTCAACCCTACTGTACCTAATAACCTTGCTCTTATTCACATTTACTCTTAACTTTCTTCTTCCATACACTTTACCAAACTCGGTCACCAGCTTCTGCAGTTTCTCACATGAATCAGCCACCAGCGCTGTATCATCAGCGAACAACAACTGACTCACTTCCCAAGCTCTCTCATCCCCAACACACTTCATACTTGCCCCTCTTTCCAAAACTCTTGCATTTACCTCCCTAACAACCCCATCCATAAACAAATTAAACAACCATGGAGACATCACACACCCCTGCCGCAAACCTACATTCACTGAGAACCAATCACTTTCCTCTCTTCCTACACGTACACATGCCTTACATCCTCGATAAAAACTTTTCACTGCTTCTAACAACTTTCCTCCCACACCATATATTCTTAATACCTTCCACAGAGCATCTCTATCAACTCTATCATATGCCTTCTCCAGATCCATAAATGCTACATACAAATCCATTTGCTTTTCTAAGTATTTCTCACATACATTCTTCAAAGCAAACACCTGATCCACACATCCTCTACCACTTCTGAAACTACACTGCTCTTCCCCAATCTGATGCTCTGTACATGCCTTCACCCTCTCAATCAATACCCTCCCATATAATTTACCAGGAATACTCAACAAACTTATACCTCTCTAATTTGAGCACTCACTCTTATCCCCTTTGCCTTTGTACAATGGCACTATGCACGCATTCCGCCAATCCTCAGGCACCTCACCATGAGTCATACATACATTAAATAACCTTACCAACCAGTCAACAATACAGTCACCCCCTTTTTTAATAAATTCCACTGCAATACCATCCAAACCTGCTGCCTTGCCGGCTTTCATCTTCCGCAAAGCTTTCACTACCTCTTCTCTGTTTACCAAATCATTTTCCCTAACCCTCTCACTTTGCACACCACCTCGACCAAAACACCCTATATCTGCCACGCTATCATCAAACACATTCAACAAACCTTCAAAATACTCACTCCATCTCCTCACATCACCACTACTTGTTATCACCTCCCCATTTGCGCCCTTCACTGAAGTTCCCATTTGCTCCCTTGTCTTACGCACTTTATTTACCTTCTTCCAGAACATCTTTTTATTCTCCCTAAAATTTAATGATACTCTCTCACCCCAACTCTCATTTGCCCTTTTTTTCACCTCTTGCACCTTTCTCTTGACCTCCTGTCTCTTTCTTTTATACATCTCCCACTCAACTGCATTTTTTCCCTGCAAAAATCGTCCAAATGCCTCTTTCTTCTCTTTCACTAATACTCTTACTTCTTCATCCCACCACTCACTAAACTTTCTAATCAACCCACCTCCCATTCTTCTCATGCCACAAGCATCTTTTGCGCAATCCATCACTGATTCCCTAAATACATCCCATTCCTCCCCCTCTCCCCTTGCTTCCATTGTTCTCACCTTTTTCCATTCTGTACTCAGTCTCTCCTGGTACTTCCTCACACAGGTCTCCTTCTCAAGCTCACTTACTCTCACCACCCTCTTCACCCCAACATTCACTCTTCTTTTCTGAAAACCCATACCAATCTTCACCTTAGCCTCCACAAGATAATGATCAGACATCCCTCCAGTTGCACCTCTCAGCACATTAACATCCAAAAGTCTCTCTTTCTCACGCCTGTCAATTAACACGTAATCCAATAACGCTCTCTGGCCATCTCTCCTACTTACATACGTATACTTATGTATATCTCGCTTTTTAAACCAGGTATTCCCAATCATCAGTCCTTTTTCAGCACATAAATTTACAAGCTCTTCACCATTTCCATTTACAACACTGAACACCCCATGTATACCAATTATTCCCTCAACTGCCACATTACTCACCTTTGCATTCAAATCACCCATCACTATAACCCGGTCTCGTGCATCAAAACCACTAACACACTCATTCAGCTGCTCCCAAAACACTTGCCTCTCTTGATCTTTCTTCTCATCCCCAGGTGCATATGCACCAATAATCACCCACCTCTCTCCATCAACTTTCAGTTTTACCCATATTAATCGAGAATTTACTTTCTTACACTCTCTCACATACTCCCACAACTCCTGTTTCAGGAGTATTGCTACTCCTTCCCTTGCTCTTGTCCTCTCACTAACCCCTGACTTTACTCCCCAGACATTCCCAAACCACTCTTCCCCTTTACCCTTGAGCTTCGTTTCACTCAGAGCCAAAACATCCAGGTTCCTTTCCTCAAACATACTACCTATCTCTCCTTTTTTCATATCTTGGTTACATCCACACACATTTAGGCACCCCACTCTAAGCTTCGAGGAGGATGAGCACTCCCCGCGTGACTCCTTCTTCTGTTTCCCATTTTAGAAAGTTAATACAAGGAGGGGAGGATTTCTGGCCCACCGCTCCCGTCCCCTCTAGTCGCTTTCTACGACACGCGAGGAATACGTGGGAAGTATTCTTTCACCCCTATCCCCAGGGATAACATACATATATATATACATATACACATACACACACATACACATACATACGCACATATACACACACACACACATACATATATATACATATGAAAAATGTAAGAAACAATTTAGAGTCTGGAGTGGCGACTGGCGAGTATGGACTCGTGGAGTGTGGACAGACAGCCTTGTTGGAGTGTGGGTGTTGGGTGTGGGTGTGATGCAGACGTGGCTCTGGCTACCGCTGGCCTGTTTGCCATACATGGTGGTGGGCCTCCAGCTGTCTCTGATCCAGATGGGAGACGCGATGGTCGTGTACGACTACAGCACCAACAATCCTCTCTGCTACCCAACGCCACACCAGGTATCTCTTCAATGATGCCTTCCATCCAGCTTGTGAGCATTCCATACTTTCAACTGGATAGTTAGTCTGCTGGCCTCTTTTCAGAATTCTTCTTGGTAAATTCCTCTGCATTCTTCATAAATTTCTTACGGTCTTTCGTGTAGTCCTCAGCTAGATCAGCACGAAGTGGATGTTCAGGTTCGAGTTCATTCACAAGGTTGATCAGAGCCTCGATCACCTGGTCTGTTTTGGTAGCAGGTTTCCAGTTCTCAGCACTGATGATAGGAAGGCACACCTGGCCTTTCTCATCCACATTTGGATGGTATATCTTGGTCTTAAAGTTTATCTTGGGAGGCTTGAATGGATACTCCGCTGGGAAGTTAACCTCAATCCTGAATGCTCCTTTATTGTAAGGAGGGTTTTCCGGCACTATAAGTCCTTGCCATGTTAAAATATTGCTTTCATCCACTTGTATGTCCCGAAACGATTTGATTCCTGACTTGCGGATATCTGCCAGCTCCCTTTCCCGTTATATAAACACTCTTTCTTCTCTCTCTCCACAGAATAGCACCCCAAATTACTGTTGACAGTAACAATATATATATATATATATATATATATATATATATATATATATATATGTATATATATATATATATATATATATATATATATATATATATATATATATATATATATATATATATATATATATATATATATATATATATATATATATATATATATATATATATATATATTTTCTTTGTCGCTGTCTCCCGCGTTTGTGAGGTAGTGCAAGGAAACAGACGAAAGAAATGGCCTAACCCACCCCCATACCCATGTATATACATACGTCCACACACGCAAATATACATACCTACACAGCTTTCCATGGTTTACCCCAGACGCTTCACATGCCCTGATTCAATCCACTGACAGCATGTTAACCCCGGTATACCACAGCGATCCAATTCACTCTATTCCTTGCCCTCCTTTCACCCTCCTGCATGTTCAGGCCCCGATCACACAAAATCTTTTTGACTCCATCTTTCCACCTCCAATTTGGTCTCCCACTTCTCCTCGTTCCCTCCACCTCCGACACATATATCCTCTTGGTCAATCTTTCCTCACTCATTCTCTCCATGTGCCCAAATCATTTCAAAACACCCGCTTCTGCTCTCTCAACCATGCTCTTTTTATTTCCAGAAATCTCTCTTACCCTTACGTTACTTACTCGATCAAACCACCTCTCACCACACATTGTCCTCAAACATCTCAATTCCAGCACATCCATCCTCCTGAGCACAACTCTATCCATAGTCCACGCCTCGCAACCATGCAACATTGTTGGAACCACTATTCCATCAAACATACCCATTTTTGCTTTCCGAGATAATGTTCTCGACTTCCACAGATTCCTCAAGGCTCCCAGGATTTTCGCCCCCTCCCCAACCCTCTGATCCACTTCCATGGTTCCATCCGCTGCCAGATCCACTCCCAGATATCTAAAACACTTTACTTCCCCAAGTTTTTCTCCATTCAAACTTACCTCCCAATTGACTTGACCCTCAACAATACTGTACCTAATAACCTTGCTCTTTTTCACATTTACTCTTAACTTTCTTCTTTCACACACTTTACCAAACTCAGTCACCAGCTTCTGCAGTTTCTCACATGAATCAGCCACAGCGCTGTATCATCAGCGAAACACAACTGACTCACTTTCCAAGCTCTCTCATCCCCAACAGACTTCATACTTGCCCCTCTTTCCAAAACTCTTGCATTTACCTCCCCAACAACCCATCCATAAACAAATTAAACAACCATGGAGACATCACACTCCCCTGCCGCAAACCTACATTCACTGAGAACCAATCACTTTCCTCTCTTCCTACACGTACACATGCCTCACATCCTCGATAAATACTTTTCACTGCTTCTAACAACTTGCCTCCCACACCATATATTCTTAATACCTTCCACAGAGCATCCCTATCAACTCTATCATATGCCTTCTCCAGATCCATAAATGCTAAATACAAATACATTTGCTTTTCTAAGTATTTCTCACATACATTCTTCAAAGCAAACACCAGATCCACACATCCTCTACCACTTCTGAAACCACACTGCTCTTCCCCACTCTGATGCTCTGTACATGCCTTCACCCTCTCAATCAGTACCCTCCCATATGATTTACCAGGAATACTCAACAAACTTATACGTCTGTAATTTGCGCACTCACTCTTATCCCCTTTGTATATATATATATATATATATATATATATATATATATATATATATATATATATATATATATATATATATATATATATGGTGAGGTGCCTGAGGATTGGCGGAATGCGTGCATAGTGCCATTGTACAAAGGCAAAGGGGATAAGAGTGAGTGCTCAAATTACAGAGGTATAAGTTTGTTGAGTATTCCTGGTAAATTATATGGGAGGGTATTGATTGAGAGGGTGAAGGCATGTACAGAGCATCAGATTGGGGAAGAGCAGTGCGGTTTCAGAAGTGGTAGAGGATGTGTGGATCAGGTGTTTGCTTTGAAGAATGTATGTGAGAAAAACTTAGAAAAGCAAATGGATTTGTATGTAGCATTTATGGATCTGGAGAAGGCATATGATAGAGTTGATAGAGATGCTCTGTGGAAGGTATTAAGAATATATGGTGTGGGAGGCAGGTTGTTAGAAGCAGTGAAAAGTTTTTATCGAGGATGTAAGGCATGTGTACGTGTAGGAAGAGAGGAAAGTGATTGGTTCTCAGTGAATGTAGGTTTGCGGCAGGGGTGTGTGATGTCTCCATGGTTGTTTAATTTGTTTATGGATGGGGTTGTTAGGGAGGTAAATGCAAGAGTCCTGGA
This sequence comes from Panulirus ornatus, assembly GCF_036320965.1. NCBI lineage: Eukaryota > Metazoa > Arthropoda > Malacostraca > Decapoda > Palinuridae > Panulirus > Panulirus ornatus. The sequence continues at coordinate 26,032,268 of NC_092227.1, forward strand.
AAGAGGGGCAATTGATTCATGTGAGAAACTGCAGAAGCTGGTGACTGAGTTTGGTAAAGTGTGTGGAAGAAGAAAGTTAAGAGTAAATGTGAATAAGAGCAAGGTTATTAGGTACAGTAGGGTTGAGGATCAAGTCAATTGGGAGGTGAGTTTGAATGGAGAAAAACTGGAGGAAGTGAAGTGTTTTAGATATCTGGGAGTGGATCTGTCAGCGGATGGAACCATGGAAGCGGAAGTGGATCATAGGGTGGGGGAGGGGGCGAAAATTTTGGGAGCCTTGAAAAATGTGTGGAAGTCGAGAACATTATCTCGGAAAGCAAAAATGGGTATGTTTGAAGGAATAGTGGTTCCGACAATATTGTATGGTTGCGAGGCGTGGGCTATGGATAGAGTTGTGCGCAGGAGGGTGGATGTGCTGGAAATGAGATGTTTGAGGACAATGTGTAGTGTGAGGTGGTTTGATCGAGTAAGTAATGTAAGGGTAAGAGAGATGTGTGGAAATAAAAAGAGCGTGGTTGAGAGAGCAGAAGAGGGTGTTTTGAAATGGTTTGGGCACATGGAGAGAATGAGTGAGGAAAGATTGACCAAGAGGATATATGTGTCAGAGGTGGAGGGAACTAGGAGAAGTGGGAGACCAAATTGGAGGTGGAAAGATGGAGTGAAAAAGATTTTGAGTGATTTGGGCCTGAACATGCAAGAGGGTGAAAGGCGGGCAAGGAATAGAGTGAATTGGATCGATGTGGTATACCAGGGTTGACGAACTGTCAGTGGATTGAATCAAGGCATGTGAAGCGTCTGTGGTAAACCATGGAAAGCTGTGTGGGGCCTGGATGTGGAAGGGGAGCTGTGGTTTCGGGCATTATTGCATGACAGCTGGAGACTGAGTGTGAACGAATGAGGCCTTTGTTGTCTTTTCCTAGCGCTACCCCGCACACATGATGGGGGAGGGGGATGGTATTCCATGTGTGGCAAGGTGCCGAAGGGAATGAATAAAGGCAGACAGTGTGAATTGTGTGCAGAGGTATATATGTATGTGTCTGTGTGTGTATATATATGTGTACATTGAGATGTATAGGTATGTATATTTGCGTGTGTGGACGTGTGTGTATATACATGTGTATGGGGGTGGGTTTGGCTATTTCTTTCGTCTGTTTCCTTGCGCTACCTCGCAAACGCGGAAGACAGCGACAAAGCAAAATAAGAAACAAATATATATATATATATATATATATATATATATATATATATATATATATATATATATATATATATATATATATATATATATATATATATATATATATATATATATATATATATATATTTTTTTTTTTTTTCTTTTTTTTTTTTTTTTTTTTTTCAAAAGAAGGAACAGAGAATTGGGCCAGGTGAGGGTATTCCATCAAAGGCCCAGTCCTCTGTTCTTAACGCTACCTCGCTAATGCGGGAAATGGCGAATAGTTTGAAAGAAAGAAAAGAAAAATATATATATATATATATATATATATATATATATATATATATATATATATATATATATATATTTTTTTTTTTCTTTGCTTTGTCGCCGTCTAAATCCATACATATATGTATCTATATCTAAATGTATCTATACAGTTATGTGTCTGTGTATATATATACATATGTGTACATTGAGAGGTATGGGTATGTTTATTTGCGTGTGTGGACGTGTATGTATATACATGTGTATGGGGGTGGGTTGGGCCATTTCTTTCGTCTGTTTCCTTGCACTACCTCGCAAACGCGGGAGACAGTGACAAAGCAAAATGAATAAATAAGAATAAAAATGAATAAATAAGACCGGGTTATAGTGATGGGTGATTTGAATGCAAAGGTGAGTAATATGGCAGTTGAGGGAATAATTGGTATACATGGGGTGTTCAGTGTTGTAAATGGAAATGGTGAAGAGCTTGTAGATTTATGTGCTGAAAAAGTACTGGTGATTGGGAATACCTGGTTAAAAAAGCGAGATATACATAAGTATACGCATATAAGTAGGAGAGATGGCCAGAGAGCGTTACTGGATTACGTGTAAATTGACAGGCGCGCGAAAGAGAGACTTTTGGATGTTAATGTGCTGAGAGGTGCAACTGGTGTGATGTCTGATCATTATCTTGTGGAGGCTAAGGTGAAGATTTGTAGGGGTTTTCAGAAAAGAAGAGTGAATGTTGGGGTGAAGAGGGTGGTGAGAGTAAGTGAGCTTGGGAAGGAGACTTGTGTGAGGAAGTACCAGGACAGACTGAGTACAGAATGGAAAAAGGTGAGAACAATGGAAGTAAGGGGAGTGGGGGAGGAATGAGATGTATTTAGAAAATCAGCGATGGATTGCACAAAAGATGCTTGTGGCATGAGAAGAGTAGGAGGTGGGTTGATTAGAAAGGGTAGTGAGTGGTGGGATGAAGAAGTAAGATTATTAATGAAAAAGAAGAGACAGGCATTTGGACGATTTTTGCACGGAAAAATTGCAATTGAGTGGGAGATGTATAAAAGAAAGAGACAGGAGGTCAAGAGAAAGGTGCAAGAGGTGAAAAAGAGGGCAAATGAGAGTTGGGGTGAGAGAGTATCATTAAATTTTAGGGAGAATAAAAGGATGTTCTGGAAGGAGGTAAATAAAGTGAGTAAGACAAGGGAGCAAATGGGAACTTAAGTGAAGGGCGCAAATGGGGAGGTGATAACAAGTAGTGGTGATGTGAGAAGGAGATAGAGTGAGTATTTTGAAGGTTTGTTGAATGTGTTTCATGATAGAGTGGCAGATATAGGGTGTTTTGGTCGAGGTGGTGTGCAAAGTGAGAGGGTTTGGGAAAATGATTTGGTAAACAGAGAAGAGGTAGTAAAAGCTTTGCGGAAGATGAAAGCCGGCAAGGCAGCGGGTTTGGATGGTATTGCAGTGGAAATTATTAAAAAAGGGGGTGACTGTATTGTTGACTGGTTGGTGAGGTTATTTAATGTATGTATGCCTCATGGTGAGGTGCCTGAGGATTGGCGGAATGCGTGCATAGTGTCATTGTACAAAGGCAAAAGGGATAAGAGTGAGTGCTCAAATTACAGAGGTATAAGTTTGTTGAGTATTCCTGGTAAATTATGTGGGAGGGTATTGATTGAGAGGGTGAAGGCATGTACAGAGCATCAGATTGGGGAAGAGCAATGTGGTTTCAGAAGTGGTAGAGGATGTGTGGATCAGGTGTTTGCCTTGAAGAATGTATGTGAGAAATACTTAGAATAGCAAATGGATTTGTATGTAGCATTTATGGATCTGGAGAAGGCATATGATAGAGTTGATAGAGATGCTCTGTGGAAGGTATTAAGAATATATGGTGTGGGAGGAAAGTTGTTAGAAGCAGTGAAAAGTTTTTATCGAGGATGTAAGGCATGTGTAGGAAGAAAGGAAAGTGATTGGTTGTCAGTGAATGTAGGTTTGCGGCAGGGGTGTGTGATGTCTCCATGGTTGTTTAATTTGTTTATGGATGGGGTTGTTAGGGAGGTGAATGCAAGAGTTTTGGAAAGAGGGGCAAGTATGAAGTCTGTTGGGGATGAGAGAGCTTGGGAAGTGAGTCAGTTGTTGTTCGCTGATGATACAGCGCTGGTGGCTGATTCATGTGAGAAACTGCAGAAGCTGGTGACTGAGTTTGGTAGAGTGTGTGAAAGAAGAAAGTTAATAGTAAATGCGAAAAAGAGCAAGGTTATTAGATACAGTAGGGTTGAGGGTCAAGTCAATTGGGAGGTAAGTTTGAATGGAGAAAAACTGGAGGAAGTAAAGTGTTTTAGATATCTGGGAGTGGATCTGGCAGCGGATGGAACCATGGAAGCGGAAGTGAATCATAGGTTGTGGGAGGGGGCGAAAATCCTGGGAGCCTTGGAGAATGTGTGGAAGTCGAGAACATTATCTCGGAAGGCAAAAATGGGTATGTTTGAAGGAATAGTGGTTCCAACAATGTTATATGGTTTCGAGGCGTGGGCTATGGATAGAGTTGTGCGCAGGAGGGTGGATGTGTTGGAAATGAGATGTTTGAGGACAATGTGTGGTATGAGGTGGTTTGATCGAGTAAGTAATGTAAGGGTAAGAGAGATGTTTCGAAATAAAAAGAGTGTGGTTGAGAGAGCAGAAGAGGGTGTTCCGAAATAGTTTGGGCACATAGAGAGAATGAGTGAGGAAAGATTGACCAAGAGGATATATGTGTCGGAGGTGGAGGGAACGAGGAGAAGTGGCAGACCAAATTGGAGGTGGAAAGATGGAGTGAAAAAGATTTTGAGTGATCTGTGCCTGAACATGCAGGAGGGTGAAAGGCGGGCAAGGAATAGAGTGAATTGGATCGATGTGGTATACCGGGGTTGACGTGCTGTCAGTGGATTGAATCACGGCATATGAAGCGTCTGTGTAAACCATGGAAAGTTGTCTGGGGCCTAGATGTGGAAAGGGAGCTGTGGTTTCGGGCATTATTGCATGACAGCTAGAGACTGAGTGTGAACGAATGGGGCCTTTGTTGTCTTTTCCTAGCGCTACTCGCCCACATGGGGGGGGGAGGGGGATCGTGTTCCATGTGTGGCGAGATGGCGATGGGAATGAATAAAGGCAGAGAGTGTGAATTGTGTGCATGGGTATATAGGTTTGTGTCTCTGTGAGTATATACATATGTACATTGAGATGTATAGGTATGTATATTTGCGTGTGTGGACGTGTATGTATACACAAGCATATAGGGGTGGGTTAGACATTTCTTTCGTCTGTTTTCTTGCGCTACCTCGCAAACGCGGGAGACATTGACAAAGCAAAATAAATAAATTAATGAATAGTATATATATATATATATATATATATATCTATATATATATATATATATATATATATATATATATATATATATATATATATATATATATATATATATATATATATTCATATTATTTGCCATTTCCCGCGTTAGCGAGGTAGCTTTAAGAACAGAGAACTGGTCCTTAGAGGAAATATCCTCACCTGACCCCCTTCTCTGTTCCTTGTTTTGGAAAATCAAAAAGAAAAAAAAACAAGAGAGGGGAGGATTTCCAGCCACCCGCTCCCTCCCCTTTTAGTCGCCTTCTACGACACGCAGGGAATACGTGGGAAGTATTCTTAATCCCCTATACCCAGGGATAATAAATATATATATATATATATATATATACATATATATATATATATATATATATATATATATATATATATATATATATATATATATATATATATATATATATATATATATATATATATATATATATATTTTTTTTTTTTTTTTTTTTTTTTTTATACTTTGTCGCTGTCTCCCGCGTATTGCGAGGTAGCGCAAGGAAACAGACGAAAGAAATGGCCCAACCCCCCCCCATACACATGTACATACACACGTCCACACACACAAATATACATACCTACACAGCTTTCCATGGTTTACCCCGGACGCTTCACATGCCTTGATTCAATCCACTGACAGCACGTCAAATCCTGTATACCACATCGCTCCAATTCACTCTATTCCTTGCCCTCCTTTCACATTCCTGCATGTTCAGGCCCCGATCACACAAAATCTTTTTCACTCCATCTTTCCACCTCCAATTTGGTCTCCCTCTTCTCCTCGTTCCCTCCACCTCCGACACATATATCCTCTTGGTCAATCTTTCCTCACTCATTCTCTCCATGTGCCCAAACCATTTTAAAACACTCTCTTCTGCTCTCTCAACCACGCTCTTTTTATTTCCACACATCTCTCTTACCCTTACGTTACTTACTCGATCAAACCACCTCACACCACACATTGTCCTCAAACATCTCATTTCCAGCACATCCATCCTCCTGCGCACAACTCTATCCATAGCCCACGCCTCGCAACCATACAACATTGTTGGAACCACTATTCCTTCAAACATACCCATTTTTGCTTTCCGGGATAATGTTCTCGACTTCCACACATTTTTCAAGGCTCCCAAAATTTTCGCCCCCTCCCCCACCCTATGATCCACTTCCGCTTCCATGGTTCCATCCGCTGACAGATCCACTCCCAGATATCTAAAACACTTCACTTCCTCCAGTTTTTCACCATTCAAACTCACCTCCCAATTGACTTGACCCTCAGCCCTACTGTACCTAATAACCTTGCTCTTATTCACATTTACTCTTAACTTTCTTCTTCCACACACTTTACCAAACTCCGTCACCAGCTTCTGCAGTTTCTCACATGAATCCGCCACCAGCGCTGTATCATCAGCGAACAACAACTGACTCACTTCCCAAGCTCTCTCATCCCCAACAGACTTCATACTTGCCCCTCTTTCCAAGACTCTTGCATTTACCTCCCTAACAACCCCATCCATAAACAAATTAAACAACCATGGAGACATCACACACCCCTGCCGCAAACCTACATTCACTGAGAACCAATCACTTTCCTCTCTTCCTACCCGTACACATGCCTTACATCCTCGATAAAAACTTTTCACTGCTTCTAACAACTTGCCTCCCACACCATATATTCTTAATACCTTCCACAGAGCATCTCTATCAACTCTATCATATGCCTTCTCCAGATCCATAAATGCTACATACAAATCCATTTGCTTTTCTAAGTATTTCTCACATACATTCTTCAAAGCAAACACCTGATCCACACATCCTCTACCACTTCTGAAACCACACTGCTCTTCGCCAATCTGATGCTCTGTACATGCCTTCACCCTCTCAATCAATACCCTCCCATATAATTTACCAGGAATACTCAACAAACTTATACCTCTGTAATTTGAGCACTCACTCTTATCCCCTTTGCCTTTGTACAATGGCACTATGCACGCATTCCGCCAATCCTCAGGCACCTCACCATGAGTCATACATACATTAAATAGCCTCACCAACCAGTCAACAATACAGTCACCCCCTTTTTTAATAAATTCCACTGCAATACCATCCAAACCTGCTGCCTTGCCGGCTTTCATCTTCCGCAAAGCTTTTACTACCTCTTCTCTGTTTACCAAATCATTTTCCCTAACCCTCTCACTTTGCACACCACCTCGACCCAAACACCCTATATCTGCCACTCTGTCATCAGACACATTCAACAAACCTTCAAAATACTCATTCCATCTCCTTCTCACATCACCACTACTTGTTATCACCTCCCCATTTACGCCCTTCACTGAAGTTCCCATTTGCTCCCTTGTCTTACGTACCCTATTTACCTCCTTCCAGAACATCTTTTTATTCTCCCTAAAATTTACTGATAGTCTCTCACCCCAACTCTCATTTGCCCTTTTTTTCACCTCTTGCACCTTTCTCTTGACCTCCTGTCTCTTTCTTTTATACTTCTCCCACTCAATTGCATTTTTTCCCTGCAAAAATCGTCCAAATGCCTCTCTCTTCTCTTTCACTAATACTCTTACTTCTTCATCCCACCACTCACTACCCTTTCTAAACAGCCCACCTCCCACTCTTCTCATGCCACAAGCATCTTTTGCGCAATCCATCACTGATTCCCTAAATACATCCCATTCCTCCCCCACTCCCCTTACTTCCATTGTTCTCACCTTTTTCCATTCTGTACACAGTCTCTCCTGATACTTCTTCACACAGGTCTCCTTCCCAAGCTCACTTACTCTCACCACCTTCTTCACCCCAACATTAACTCTTCTTTTCTGAAAACCCATACTAATCTTCACCTTAGCCTCCACAAGATAATGATCAGACATCCCTCCAGTTGCACCTCTCAGCACATTGACATCCAAAAGTCTCTCTTTCGCACGCCTGTCAATTAACACGTAATCCAATAATGCTCTGTGGCCATCTCTCCTACTTACATAAGTATACTTATGTATATCTCGCTTTTTAAACCAGGTATTCCCAATCATCAGTCCTTTTTCAGCACATAAATCTACAAGCTCTTCACCATTTCCATTTACAACACTGAACACCCCATGCATACCAATTATTCCCTCAACTGCCACATTACTCACCTTTGCATTCAAATCACCCATCACTATAACCCGGTCTCGTGCATCAAAACCGCTAACACACTCATTTAGCTGCTCCCAAAACACTTGCCTCTCATGATCTTTCTTCTCATGCCCAGGTGCATATGCACCAATAATCACCCACCTCTCTCCATCAACTTTCAATTTTACCCATATTAATCGAGAATTTACTTTCTTACATTCTATCACATACTCCCACAACTCCTGTTTCAGGAGTATTGCTACTCCTTCCCTTGCTCTTGTCCTCTCACTAACCCCTGACTTCACTCCTCAGACATTTCCAAACCATATATATATATATATATATATATATATATATATATATATATATATTTTTTTTTTTTCACTGTCTCCCGCGTTTGCGAGGTAGCGCAAGGAAACAGACGAAAGAAATGGCCCAACACACCCCCAATACACATGTATATACATACGTCCACACACGCAAATATACACACCTACACAGCTTTCATTGGTTTACCCCAGACGCTTCACATGCCCTGATTCAATCCACTGACAGCACGTCAACCCCGGTATACCACATCGATCCAATTCACTCTATTCCTTGCCCTCCTTTCACCCTCCTGCATGTTGAGGCCCCGATCACACAAAATCTTTTTCACTCCATCTTTCCACCTCCAATCTGGTCTCCCACTTCTCCTCGTTCCCTCCACCTTCGACGCATATATCCTCTTGGTCAATCTTTCCTCACTCATTCTCTCCATGTGCCCAAACCATTTCAAAACACCTTTTTCTGCTCTCTCAACCACGCTCTTTTTATTTCCACACATCTCTCTTACCGTTACGTTACTTACTTGATCAAACCACCTCACACCACACATTGTCCTCAAACATATCATTTCCAGCACATCCATCCTCCTGCGCACAACTCTATCCATAGCCCACGCCTCGCAACCATACAACATTGTTGGAACAACTATTCCTTCAAACATACCCATTTTTGCTTTCCTAGATAATGTTCTCGACTTCCACACATTCTTCAAGGCCCCCAGGATTTTCGCCCCCTCCCCTACCCTATGATCCACTTCCGCTTCCATGGTTCCATCCGCTGCCAGATCCACTCCCAGATATCTAAAACACTTTACTTCCTCCAGTTTTTCTCCATTCAAACTCATCTCCCAATTGACTTGACCCTCAACCCTACTGTACCTAATAACCTTGCTCTTATTCACATTTACTCTTAACTTTCTTCTTCCACACACTTTTCCAAACTCAGTCACCAGCTTCTGCAGTTTCTCACATGAATCAGCCACCAGCGCTGTATCATCACCGAACAACATCTCACTCACTTCCCAAGCTCTCTCATCCCCAACAGACTTCATACTTGCCCCTCTTTCCAAAACTCTTGCATTTACCTCCCTAACAACCCCATCCATAAACAAATTAAACAATCATGGAGACATCACACACCCCTGCCGCAAACCTACATTCACTGATAACCAATCACTTTACTATCTTCCTACACGTACACATGCCTTACACCTCGATAAAAACTTTTCACTGCTTCTAACAACTTTCCTCCCACACCATATATTCTTAATACCTTCCACAGAGCATCTCTATCAACTCTATCATATGCCTTCTCCAGATCCATAAATGCTACATACAAATCCATTTGCTTTTCTAAGTATTTCTCATATACATTCTTCAAAGCAAACACCTGATCCACACATCCTCTACCACTTCTGAAACCACACTGCTCTTCCCCAATCTGATGCTCTGTACATGCCTTCACCCTCTCAATCAACACCCTCCCATATAATTTACCAGGAATACTCAACAAACTTATACCTCTCTAATTTGAGCACTCACTCTTATCCCCTTTGCCTTTGTACAATGGCACTATGCACGCATTTTGCCAATCCTCAGGCACCTCACCATGAGTCATACATACATTAAATAACCTTACCAACCAGTCAACAATACAGTTACCCCCTTTTTTAATAAATTCCACTGCAATACCATCCAAACCTGCTGCCTTGAAGGCTTTCATCTTCCGTAAAGCTTTCACTACCTCTTCTCTGTTTACCAAATCATTTTCCCTAACCCTCTCACTTTGCACACCACGTCGACCAAAACACCCTACATCTGCCACTCTATCATCAAACACATACAAGAAACCTTCAAAATACTCACTCCATCTCCTTCTCACATCATCATTACTTGTTATCACCTCCCCACTTGCGCCCTTCACTGACGTTCCCATTTGCTCCCTTGTCTTACGCACTTTATTTACCTCCTTCCAGAACATCTTTTTATTCTCCCTAAAATTTAATGATACTCTCTCACCCCAACTCTCATTTGCCCTTTTTTTCACCTCTTGCACCTTTCTCTTGACCTCCTGTCTCTTTCTTTCATACATCTCCCACTCAATTTCATTTTTTCCCTGCAAAAATCGTCCAAATGCCTCTCTCTTCTCTTTCACTAATACTCTTACTTGTTCATCCCACCACTCACTACCCTTTCTAATCAACCCACCTCCCACTCTTCTCATGCCACAAGCATCTTTTGCGCAATACATCACTGATTCCCTAAATACATCCCATTCCTCCCCCACTCCCCTTACTTCCATTGTTCTCACCTTCTTCCATTCTGTACTCAGTCTCTCCTGGTACTTCCTCACACAGGTCTCCTTCTCAAGCTCATTTACTCTCACCACCCTCTTCACCCCAACATTCACTCTTCTTTTCTGAAAACCCATACAAATCTTCACCTTTGCCTCCACAAGATAATGATCAGACATCCCTCCAGTTGCACCTCTCAGCACATTAATATCCAAAAGTCTCTCTTTCGAACGCCTGTCAATTAACACGTAATCCAATAACGCTCTCTGGCCATCTCTCCTACTTACATGAGTATACTTATGTATATCTCGCTTTTTAAACCAGGTATTCCCAATCATCAGTCCTTTTTCAGAACATAAATCTACAAGCTCTTCACCATTTCCATTTACAACACTGAACACCCCATGTGTACCAATTATTCCCTCAACTGCCACATTACTCACCTTTGCATTCAAATCACCCATCACTATGACCCGGTCTCGTGCATCAAAACCACTAACACACTCATTCAGCTGCTCCCAAAACACTTGCCTCTCTTGATCTTTCTTCTCATGCCCAGGTGCATATGCACCAATAATCACCCACCTCTCTCCATCAACTTTCAGTTTTACCCATATAAGTATATAAATATATAAATATATAAATATATATATATATATATATATATATATATATATATATATATATATATATATATATATATATATATATATATATATATATATATATATATATATATATATATATATATATATATATATACATATATACATTTATATATATATAATTTTTTTTTTTTTTTTTTTTATACTTTATCGCTGTCTCCCGCGTTTGCGAGGTACCGCAAGGAAACAGACGAAAGAAATAGCCCAACCCACCCCCCATACACATGTATATACATACGTCCACACACGCAAATATACATACCTACACAGCTTTCCATGGTTTACCCCAGACGCTTCACATGCCTTGATTCAATCCACTGACAGCACGTCAACCCCGGTATACCACATCGCTCTAATTCACTCTATTCCTTGCCCTCCTTTCACCCTCCTGCATGTTCAGGCCCCGATCACACAAAATCTTTTTCACTCCATCTTTCCACCTCCAATTTGGTCTCCCTCTTCTCCTCGTTCCCTCCACCTCCGACACATATATCCTCTTGGTCAATCTTTCCTCACTCATTCTCTCCATGTGCCCAAACCACTTCAAAACACCCTCTTCTGCTCTCTCAACCACGCTCTTTTTATTTCCACACATCTCTCTTACCCTTACGTTACTCACTCGATCAAACCACCTCACACCACACATTGTCCTCAAACATCTCATTTCCAGCACATCCATCCTCCTGCGCACAACTCTATCCATAGCCCACGCCTCGCAACCATACAACATTGTTGGAACCACTATTCCTTCAAACATACCCATTTTTGCTTTCCGAGATAATGTTCTCGACTTCCACACATTCTTCAAGGCCCCCAGAATTTTCGCCCCCTCCCCCACCCTATGATCCACTTCCGCTTCCATGGTTCCATCCGCTGCCAGATCCACTCCCAGATATCTAAAACACCTCACTTCCTCCAGTTTTTCTCCATTCAAACTCACCTCCCAATTGACTTGACCCTCAACCCTACTGTACCTAATAAACTTGCTCTTATTCACATTTACTCTTAACTTTCTTCTTCCACACACTTTACCAAACTCAGTCACCAGCTTCTTCAGTTTCTCACATGAATCAGCCACCAGCGCTGTATCACCAGCGAACAACAACTGACTCACTTCCCAAGCTCTCTCATCCCCAACAGACTTCATACTTGCCCCTCTTTCCAAAACTCTTGCATTTACCTCCCTAACAACCCCATCCACAAACAAATTAAACAACCATGGAGACATCACACACCCCTTCCGCAAACCTACATTCACTGAGAACCAATCACTTTCCTCTCTTCCTACACGTACACATGCCTTACATCCTCGATAATAACTTTTCACTGCTTCTAACAACTTTCCTCCCACACCATATATTCTTAATGCCTTCCACAGAGCATCTCTGTCAACTCTATCATATGCCTTCTCCAGATCCATAAATGCTACATACAAATCCATTTGCTTTTCTAAGTATTTCTCACATACATTCTTCAAAGCAAACACCTGATCCACACATCCTCTACCACTTCTGAAACCACACTGCTCTTCCCCAATCTGATGCTCTGTACATGCCCTCACCCTCTCAATCAATACCCTCCCATATAATTTACCAGGAATACTCAACAAACTTATACCTGTGTAATTTGAGCACTCACTTTTATCCCCTTTTCCTTTGTACAATGGCACTATGCACGCATTTCGCCAATCCTCAGGCACCTCACCATGAGTCATACATACATTAAATAACCTTACCAACCAGTCAACAATACAGTCACCCCCTTTTTTAATAAATTCCACTGCAATACCATCCAAACCTGATGCCTTGCCGGCTTTCATCTTCCGCAAAGCTTTTACTACCTCTTCTCTGTTTACCAAATCATTTTCCCTAACCCTCTCACTTTGCACACCACCTCGACCAAAACACCCTATATCTGCCACGCTATCGTCAAACACATTCAACAAACCTTCAAAATACTCACTCTATCTCCTTCTCACAGCACCACTACTTGTTATCACCTCCCCATTTGCGCCCTTCACTGAAGTTGCCATTTGCTCCCTTGTCTTACGCACTTTATTTACCTCTTTCCAGAACATCTTTTTATTCTCCCTAAAATCTAATTATACTCTCTCACCCCAACTCTCATTTGCCCTTTTTTTCACCTCTTGCACCTTTCTCTTGACCTCCTGTCTCTTTCTTTTATACATCTCCCACTCCATTGCATTTTTTCCCTGCAAAAATCGTCCAAATGCCTCTCTCTTCTCTTTCACTTATACTCTTACTTGTTCATCCCACCACTCACTACCCTTTCTAATCAACCCACCTCCCACTCTTCTCATGCCACAAGCATCTTTTGCGCAATCCATCACTGATTCCCTAAATACATCCCATTCCTCCCCCACTCCCCTTACTTCCATTGTTCTCACCTTTTTCCATTCTGTACTCAGTCTCTCCTGGTACTTCCTCACACAAGTCACCTTCCCAAGCTCACTTACTCTCACCACCCTCTTCACCCCAACATTCACTCTTCTTTTCTGAAAACCCATACAAATCTTCACCTTAGCCTCCACAAGATAATGATCAGACATCCCTCCAGTTGCACCTCTCAGCACATTAACATCCAAAAGTCTCCCCTTCTCACGCCTGTCAATTAACACGTAATCCAATAACGCTCTCTGGCCATCTCTCCTACTTTCTAAATTGGGAAACAGAAGAAGGAGTCACGCGGGGAGTGCTCATCCTCCTCGAAGGCTCAGAGTGGAGTGCCTTAATGTGTATGGATGTAACCAAGATGTGAAAAAAGGAGAGATAGGTAGTATGTTTGAGGAAAGGAACCTGGATGTTTTGGCTCTGAGTGAAACGAAGCTCAAGGGTAAAGGGGAAGAGTGGTTTGGGAATGTCTGGGGAGTAAAGTCAGGGGTTAGTGAGAGGACAAGAGCGAGGGAAGGAGTAGCAATACTCCTGAAACAGGAGTTGTGGGAGTATGTGATAGAGTGTAAGAAAGTAAATTCTCGATTAATATGGGTAAAACTGAAAGTTGATGGAGAGAGGTGGGTGATTATTGGTGCATATGCACCTGGGCATGAGAAGAAAGATCAAGAGAGGCAAGTGTTTTGGGAGCAGCTGAATGAGTGTGTTAGTGGTTTTGATGCACGAGACCGGGTTATAGTGATGGGTGATTTGAATGCAAAGGTGAGTAATGTGGCAGTTGAGGGAATAATTGGTATACATGGGGTGTTCAGTGTTGTAAATGGAAATGGTGAAGAGTTTGTAAATTTATGTGGTGAAAAAGGACTGATGATTGGGATTACCTGGTTTAAAAAGCGACATATACATAAGTATATATATATATATATATATATATATATATATATATATATATATATATATATATATATATATATATATATATATATATATATATATATATATATATATATATATATATTTATATGTATATATATATATATACATATATATATATATATATATATATATATATATATATATATATATATATATATATATATATATATATGTATATATATATATATATATATATATATATATATATATATATATATATATATATATATATATATATATATATATATATATATATATATATATATATATATATATATATATATATATATATATATATATATATGTGTGTGTTTGATGATAGAGTGGCAGATATAGGGTGTTTTGGTCGAGGTGGTGTGCAAAGTGAGAGGGTTAGGGAAAATGATTTGGTAAACAGAGAAGCGGTAGTGAAAGCTTTGCGGAAGATGAAAGCCGGAAAGGCAGCAGGTTTGGATGGTATTGCAGTGGAATTTATTAAAAAAGGGGTTGACTGTATTGTTGACTGGTTGGTAAGGTTATTTAATGTATGTATGACTCATGGTGAGGTGCCTGAGGATTGGCGGAATGCGTGCATAGTGCCATTGTACAAAGCAAAGGGGATAAGAGTGAGTGCTCAAATTACAGAGGTATAAGTTTGTTGAGTATTCCTGGTAAATTATATGGGAGGGTATTGATTGAGAGGGTGAAGGCATGTACAGAGCATCAGATTGGGGAAGAGCAGTGTGGTTTCAGAAGTGGTAGAGGATGTGTGGATCAGGTGTTTGCTTTGAAGAATGTATGTGAGAAATACTTAGAAAAGCAAATGGATTTGTATGTAGCATTTATGGATCTGGAGAAGGCATATGATAGAGTTGATAGAGATGCTCTGTGGAAGGTATTAAGAATATATGGTGTGGGAGGAAAGTTGTTAGAAGCAGTGAAAAGTTTTTATCGAGGATGTAGGGCATGTGTACGTGTAGGAAGAGAGGAAAGTGATTGGTTCTCAGTGAATGTAGGTTTGCGGCAGGGGTGTTTGATGTCTCCATGGTTGTTTAATTTGTTTATGGATGGGGTTGTTAGGGAGGTAAATGCAAGAGTTTTGGAAAGAGGGGCAAGTATGAAGTCTGTTGGGGATGAGAGAGCTTGGGAAGTGAGTCAGTTGTTGTTCACTGATGATACAGTGCTGGCGGCTGATTCATGTGAGAAACTGCAGAAGCTGGTGACTGAGTTTGGTAAAGTGTGTGGAAGAAGAAAGTGAAGAGTAAATATGAATAAGAGCAAGGTTATTAGGTACAGTAGGGTTGAGGGTCAAGTCAATTGGGAGGTGAGTTTGAATGGACAAAAACTGGAGGAAGTGAAGTGTTTTAGATATCTGGGATTGGATCTGGCAGCGGATTGAACCATGGAAGCGGAAGTGGATCATAGGGTGGGGGAGGGGGCGAAAATTCTGGGGGCCTTGAAGAATGTGTGGAAGTCGAGAACATTATCTCGGAAAGCAAAAATGGTTATGTTTGATGGAATAGTGGTTCCAACAATGTTGTATGGTTGCGAGGCGTGGGCTATGGATAGAGTTGTGCGCAGGAGGATGGATGTGCTGGAAATGAGATGTTTGAGGACAATGTGTGGTGTGAGGTGGTTTGATCGAGTAAGTAACGTAAGGGTAAGAGAGATGTGTGGAAATAAAAAGAGCGTGGTTGAGAGAGCAGAAGAGGGTGTTTTGAAGTGGTTTGGGCACATGTAGAGAATGAGTGAGGAAAGATTGACCAAGAGGATATATGTGTCGGAGGTGGAGGGAACGAGGAGAAGAGGGAGACCAAATTGGAGGTGGAAAGATGGAGTGAAAAAGATTTTGTGTGATCGGGGCCTGAACATGCAGGAGGGTGAAAGGAGGGCAAGGAATAGAGTGAACTGGAGCGATGTGGTATACCGGGGTTGACGTGCTGTCAGTGGATTGAATCAAGGCATGTGAAGCGTCTGGGGTAAACCATGGAAAGCTGTGTAGGTGTGTATATTTGCGTGTGTGGATGTATTTATATACATGTGGTTGGGGGGGGGGTTGGGCCATTTCTTTCTATATATATATATATATATATATATATATATATATATATATATATATATATATATATATATATATATATATATATATATATATATATATATATATATATATATATATATATATATATATATACGTAACACCTCTGGATCTGATGTTTACTCTACGGGAGCTGCAGACTGCACAACATATGCAGACAGACGGCAATGTGACTGGGTGAGGAGCGAAAGCAGCAGCAGCAGAGGAGGGTGGGAGGAGGAGACCTGAATGCTGCGTGGTGGTGATCTTAAGTATGGACGTTTTCCAAGTTAATTACTGACCTGGTTGGCAACAGCAGGTTCCCGACGGTCAACACCAAGCAGTGTGTCAAGTGGAGCTGGACTTGGTGGCGACGCATCACAACACAGAATGGCATCTCGCAAGAAGATTCTTTTGAAGGTGATTATCTTGGGGGACTCAGGAATTGGATAAACATCTCTCATGAACCAATTTGTCAACAAAAAGTTTAGCAATCAGTACAAGGCAACCATTGGCGCAGACTTCCTCACCAAAGAAGTGATGGTGGATGACCGACTTGTTACTATGCAGATCTGGGACACAGCTGGGCAAGAAAGATTCCAGTCATTAGGTGTTGCATTTTACCGTGGAGCAGACTGCTGTGTTCTATGTTATGACGTTACATCGCCCAACTCCTTCAAATCCCTTGACTCATGGCGGGATGAATTTCTAATTCAGGCGTCACCACGGGATCCTGACCATTTCCCATTTGTTGTTCTTGGAAATAAGATTGATCTAGAGAACAGGGCGGATGGAGTGGACGGAGGAAGCCTTTAGATGTTGGTCAGTGGCTCATATTCCGCTTCCACGAGCGAGGTCATGAGTTGACCTGGCTTGAACCGCGGGTCATGTACACAGCAACCAACGCGGGAAGCAAAGGTGAATGTAGCAAACACACTCATCAGACTTCCAGGATCCACAACGAACTTCTAACAGTCATTCACCATCTGATGGTTTACGGACGTGTTATGTGCTGGAAGGACGAAAATTGTTCTCTGGATGGTTGGGTCATTGTGGCCCACTGTTGGGAAATGGGAGTTGAACTCTCTGTACTGAGATGGTGTACAAAGAAGTTCGTTATATCACCTGCATCGTGGTTTACCATGTACGTTCCCGTCTGTAATGTCTCGGAACACAGTGCACGGAACCGCTTCGGGTGAACATACTTGGACGTGGTGGTACAAGTAATTGCACGGACTGTGATCCTCGCTTCGGTTACAAGAATGTTCTTCCGCCCACCAGTGATGCTACTACGTTTGTGAATTAAGAACCATTGCAACACAAACCTCGCCAGGTGGTAGAGTGACCCGCAGTGTATCGAGACAGACTTCCCCAGAACTTTTTAAAGGGGAAGTAAATGTTTATATTTGTGTTACTGGAGTGATAAATTTCATACATGGTGCTATGACAAGAAAATAGTGAAAATGAAAAAGAATGTAGCTTAGACATTGAAGCTTATTCTTTCATTGAAATGTGAACAAAGGGAGCATTTTTTTTTCAAAGTGATAGAGATGGAAAGCAAAAAGGTGTTTTTCATGAATGTACTGGAAAAGTTGAGGTCCAGATAAACTTTTGGTCTGTCAAGGCTTTATTATGGCGGATGACCAACTACCTACCCTCATGTATCCAAGATATGGTTGAACTTTGTGTTATGAAGAAAATTGAGAAACATCATAAGCAAATATTCCTGTTTCATTATAAGAGAAGTGGACCAGGAAGTATGATACAGTGGTTAAATTGATGAAAACTAGTATTGACGTTGTGTAAATGAATTATACATTTCCTTTTCCATAGCTAAAGGTTGAACCATTATGTGACATTCATTTTTTCATTTCATTTCAAGCTAGAAGTTTCAGTTTTCTAGATTATTTCTTACATTTTTCATATGTATATATATATATATATATATATATATATATATATATATATATATATATATATATATATATATATATATATATATATATATATATATATATATATATATATATATATATATACATATATATATATATATATATATATATATATATATATATATATATATATATATATATATATATATATATATATATATATATATATATGTATATATATATATATATATATATATATATATATATATATATATATATATATATATATATATATATATATATATGTATATATATATATATATATATATATATATATATATATATATATATATATATATATATATATATGTGTGTGTGTATATGTATGTATATATATATATATATATATATATATATATATATATATATATATATATATATATATATATATATATATATATATATATATATATATATATATATATATATATATATATATATATATATATATATATATATATATATATATATATATATTATCCTTGGGGATAGGGGTGAAAGAATACTTCCCACGCATTCCTCACGTGTCGTAGAAGGCGACTAGAGGAGACGGGAGCGGGGGGCCAGAAATCCTCCCTTCCTTGTATTTTAACTTTCTAAAAATGGGAAACAGAAGGAATCACGCGGGAAGTGCTCATCCTCCTCGTAGACTCAGATTGGGGTGTCTAAATGTGTGTGGATGTAACCAATATGTGAAAAAAGGAGAGAAAGGTAGTATGTTTGTAGGAGAGGAACCTGGATGTTTTGGCTCTGAGTGAAACGAAGCTATGAGTAAAGGGGAAGAATGGTTTGGGAATGTCTTGGGAGTAAAGTCAGGGGTTAGTGGGAGGAAAAGAGCAAGGGAAGGAGTAGCAGTACTCCTGAAGCAGGAGTTTTGGAAGTATGTGATAGAATGTAAGAAAGTAAATTCTCGATTAATATGGGTTAAACTGAAAGTTGATGGAGAGAGATGGTGATTATTGGTGCATATGCACCTGAGCATGAGAAGAAAGATCATGAGAGGCAAGTGTTTTGGGAACAGCTGAATGAGTGTGTTAGTGGTTTTGATGCACAAGACCGGGTTATAGTGATGGGTGATTTGAATGCAAAGGTGAGTAATGTGGCAGTTGAGTGAATAATTGGTATATAGGGGGTGTTCAGTGTTGTAAATGGAAATGGTGAAGAGCTTGTAGATTTATGTGCTGCAAAAGGACTGGTGATTGGGAATACATGGTTTAAAAAGTGAGATATACATAAGTATACGTATGTAAGTAGGAGAGGTGACCAGAGAGCGTTATTGGATTACGTGTTAATTGACAGACGCGCGAAAAACAGACTTTTGGATGTTAATGTGCTGAGAGGTGCAACTGGAGGGATGTCGGATCATTATCTTGTGGAGGCTAAGGTGAAGATTTGTGGGGGTTTTCAGAAAAGAAGAGAGAATGTTGGGGTGAAGAGGGTGGTGAGAGTAAGTGAGCTTGAGAAGGAGACTTGTGTGAGGAAATACCAGGAGAGGCTGGGTACAGAATGGAAAAAGGTGAGAACAATGGAAGTAAGGGGAGTGTGTGAGGAATGGGATGTATTTAGGGAATCAGTGATGGATTGCGCAAAAGATGCTTGTGGCTTGAGAAGCGTGGTAGGTCGGTTGATTAGAAAGGGTAGTGAGTGGTGGGATGAAGAAGTAAGATTATTAGTGAAAGAGAAGAGGGAGGCATTTGAACGAGTTTTGCAGGAAAAATTGCAAACGAGTGGGAGATGTATAAAAGAAAGAGACAGGAGGTCAAGAGAAAGGTGCAAGACGTGAAAAAGAGAGCAAATGAGAGTTGGGGTGAGAGAGTATCATTAAATTTTAGGGAGAATAAAAAGATGTTTTGGAAGGAGGTAAATAAAGTGCGTAAGACAAGGGGGTAAATGGGAACTTCAGTGAAGGGCGCTAATGGGGAGGTGATAATAAGTAGTGGTGATGTGAGAAGGAGATGGAGTGAGTATTTTGAAGGTTTGTTGAATGTGTTTGATGATAGAGTGGCAGATATAGGGTGTTTTGGTCGAGGTGGTGTGCAAAGTAAGGAGGTTAGGGAAAATGATTTGGTAAACAGAGAAGAGTTAGTAAAAGCTTTGCGGAAGATGAAAGCCGGAAAGGCAGCAGGTTTGGATGGTATTGCAGTGGAATTTATTAAAAAAGGGGGTGACTGTATTGTTGACTGGTTGGTAAGGTTATTTAATGTATGTATGACTCATGGTAAGGTGCCTGAGGATTGGCGGAATACGTGCATAGTGCCATTGTACAAAGGCAAAGGGGATAAGAGTGAGTGCTCAAATTACAGAGGTATAAGTTTGTTGAGTATTCCTGGTAAATTATATGAGAGGGTATTGATTGAGAGGGTGAAGGCATGTACACAGCATCAGATTGGGGAAGAGCAGTGTGGTTTCAGAAGTGGTAGAGGATGTGTGGATCAGGTGTTTGATTTGAAGAATGTATGTGAGAAATACTTAGAAAAACAAATGCATTTGTATGTAGCATTTATGGATCTGGAGAAGGCATATGAGAGAGTTGATAGAGATGCTCTGTGGAAGGTATTAATAATATATGGTGTGGGAGGCAAGTTGTTAGAAGCAGTGAAAAGTTTTTATCGAGGATGTAAGGCATGTGTACGTGTAGGAAGAAATGAAAGTGATTGGTTCTCATTGAATGTAGGTTTGCGGCAGGGGTGTGTGATGCCTCCATGGTTGTTTAAGTTGTTTATGGATGGGGTTGTTAGGAAGGTGAATGCAAGAGTTTTGGAAAGAGGGGCAAGTATGAAGTCTGTTGTGGATGAGAGAGCTTGGGAAGTGAGTCAGTTGTTGCTCGCTGATGATACATCGCTGGTGGCTGATTCATATGAGAAACTGCAGAAGCTGGTGACTGAGTTTGGTAAAGTGTGTGAAAGAAGAAAGTTAAGAGTTAATGTGAATAAGAACAAGGTTATTAGGTACAGTAGGGTTGAGGGTCAAGTCAATTGGGAGGTAAGTTTGAATGGAGAAAAACTGGAGGAAGTAAAGTGTTTTAGATATCTGGGAGTGGATATGGCAGCAGATTGAACCATGGAAGCGGAAGTGGATCATAGGGTGGGGGAGGGGGCGAAAATTTTGGGAGCCTTGAAGAATGTGTGGAAGTCGAGAACATTATCTCGGAAAGCAAAAATGGGTATGTTTGAAAGAATAGTGGTTCCAACAATGTTGTATGGTTGCGAGGCGTGGGCTATGGATAGACTTGTGCTCAGGAGAGTGGATATGCTGGAAATGAGATGTTTGAGGACAATGTGTGGTGCGAGGTGGCTTGATCGAGTAAGTAACGTAAGGGTGAGAGAGATGTTTGGAAATAAAAAGAGCGTGGTTGAGAGAGTAGAGGAGGGTGTTTTGAAATGCTTTGGGCACATGGAGAGAATGAGTGCGGAAAGATTGACCAAGAGGATATATGTGTCGGAGGTGGAGGGAACGAGGAGAAGTGGGAGATCAAATTGGAGGTGGAAAGATGGAGTGAAAAAGATTTTGAGTGATCGGGGCCTGAACATGCATGAGGGTGAAAGGCGGGCAAGGAATAGAGTGAATTGGATCGATGTGGTATACTGGGGTTGACGTGCTGTCAGTGGATTGAATCAGGGCATGTGAAGCGTCTGGGGTAAACCATAGAATATTGTGTGGGGCCTGGATGTGGAAAGGGAGCTGTGGTTTTCGGGCATTATTGCATGACAGAGTGGGGGAGGGGCCGAAAATTCTGGGAGCCTTGAAGAATGTGTGGAAGTCGAGAGCATTATCTCGGAAAACAAAAATGCGTATGTTTGAAGGAATAGTGGTTCCAACAATGTTGTATGGTTGCGAGGCGTGGGCTATGGATAGAGTTGTGCGCAGGAGGATGGATGTGCTGGAAATGAGATGTCTGAGGACAATGTGTGGTGTGAGGTGGTTTGATCGAGTAAGTAACGTAAGGGTAAGAGAGATGTGTGGAAATAAAAAGAGCGTGGTTGAGAGAGTAGAGGAAGGTGTTTTGAAATGGTTTGGGCACATGGAGAGAATGAGTGCGGAAAGATTGACCAAGAGGATATATGCGTCGGAGGTGGAGGGAACGAGGAGAAGTGGGAGATCAAATTGGAGGTGGAAAGATGTACTGAAAAAGATTTCTAATGATCGGGGCCTGAACATGCATAAGGGTGAAAGGCGGGCAAGGAATAGAGTGAATTGGATCGATGTGGTATACCGGGGTTGACGTGCTGTCAGTGGATTGAATCAGGGCATGTGAAGCGTCTGGGGTAAACCATAGAATATTGTGTGGGGCCTGGATGTGGAAAGGGAGCTGTGGTTTTCGGGCATTATTGCATGACAGGGTGGGGGAGGGGCCGAAAATTCTGGGAGCCTTGAAGAATGTATGGAAGTCGAGAGCATTATCTCGGAAAACAAAAATGCGTATGTTTGAAGGAATAGTGGTTCCAACAATGTTGTATGGTTGCGAGGCGTGGGCTATGGATAGAGTTGTGCGCAGGAGGATGGATGTGCTGGAAATGAGATGTTTGAGGACAATGTGTGGTGTGAGGTGGTTTGATCGAGTAAGTAACGTAAGGGTAAGAGAGATGTGTGGAAATAGAAAGAGCGTGGTTGAGAGAGCAGAAGAGGGTGTTTTGAAATGGTTTGGGCATATGGAGAGAATGGGTGCGGAAAGATTGACCAAGAGGATATATGTGTCGGAGGTGGAGGGAACGTGGAGAAGTGGGAGACCAAATTGGTGGTGGAAAGATGGAGTGAAAAAGATTTTGTGTGATCGGGGCCTGAACATGCAGGAGGGTGAAAGGAGGGCAAGGAATAGAGTGAATTAGATCGATATGGTATACCGGG
>NC_092227.1:26055830-26093330 GCF_036320965.1 Panulirus ornatus
GCAACCATATAACATTGTTGGAACCACTATTCCTTCAAACATACCTATTTTTGCTTTCCAAGGTAATGTTCTCGCCTTCCACATATTTTCAACGCTCCCAGAACCTTCGCCCACTCCTCCACCCTTGACCCACTTTCGCTACCATGGTTCCATCCGCTAAGAAATCCACTCCCAGATATCTAAAACACTTCTCTCTTCCAGCTTTTCTCCATTAAAACTTACCTTCCAATTGACTTGTTCCTCAACCCTACTGTACCTAATTTACTGTCAGCTCTCTTCTTTCGCACAGTTTACCAAACTCAGTCACCAGCTTCTGTAGTATCTCACCCGAATGAGCCACCAGCGCTGTATCATCTGCGAACAACAACTGACTCACTTCCTAAGCCCTTTCATCCAAAATAGACTGCATACTTGCCCCTCTCTCCAAAACCTACCTTAGAACACCATCCGTAGATAAATTAAACAGCCATGGAGACATCTCGCACCACTGGCGCAAACCGACATTTACTGAGAACCAATCACTTTCCTCTTTCCTTACTCATACCCATGCCTTAAATCCTCGGTAAAAACTTTTCACTGTTTCTAGCAATTTGCCTCCCACACCATATACTCTTAATACCTTCCAGAGAGTATCTCTCTCAACTCTATCATATGCCTTCTTTTAGATCCACAAATGTTACATACAAATCAATTTGTTTTTCTAAGTATTTCTTACATACATCCTTCAAAGCAAACAACTGATCCACACATCCTCTACCACTTCTGAAACCACACTGCTCTTTCCCAGTCTGATGCTCTGTACATGCCATCACACTCTCAATCAATAACCTCTCATACAATTTCCCAGGACTACTCAACATCCTTTTACCTCTGTAATTTGAACACTCACCCTTATCCCCTTTGCCTTTGTACAATGGCACTCTGCATGCATTCCGCCAATCCTCAGGCACTTCAATTTGAGTCATACATATACTGAATATCCTATCCAACCAATCAAGAACGCAGTCACCACCTTTTTTAACAAATTATACTTCAATACTGTCAAACCCGCCTCGTTGTCGGCTTTCATCTTCCGCAAAGCTTTCACTACCTCTTCTCTTTTTACCAAACATTTTTCCTCACCCTCTCACTTTGCACAACACCTCGACCAAAGTACCCTATATCTGACACTCTATCATCAAACACATTCAACAAATCATCAAAATACTCACTCCATCTTCTAACATCACGACTACTTGTTATTACCTCCCCAATAGCCCCCTTCACCGATGTACCCATTTGTTCTCTGGTCTTACGCATTTTATCTACATCCTAACAGAACATTTTTTTATCATCCCTAAAATCTAATGATACTCTCTCACCGCAACTCTCAATCACCCTCTTTTGCAGCTCTTGCACCTTCCTCTTCACCTCTTGCCTCTTTCTTTTATATATCTCCCTGTCATTTCCGCTATATCCCTGCAAAACTCGTCCAAATGCCTCTCTCTTCTCTTTCACTAACACTCTTATTTCTTTATCCCACCACTCACTACCATTTCTAATCTCCCCACACCTGACGCTACTCACACCACAAGCATCTTCTGCGCAGGTCATCTCTGCTTTCCTAAATACATCCCATTCCTCCCCCACTCCCCCTACGTCCTTTCCTCTTACCTTTTTCCATTCTGCACTCAAGCTCTCCTGGTACTCTCACACAACTCTCCTACCCATGCTCATTTACTCTCACCACTCTCGTCACCCAAACATTTTCTCTTCTTTTCTGAAAACCTCTACAAATCTTCAACTTCGCCTCCGCAACATAATGATCAGACATCCTTCCAGTTGCAACTAGTAGTACATTAACATCCATAATTCTCTTTTTCACGCGCCTATCAATTAACACGTAATCCAATAACGCTTTCTGGCAATCTCTCCTACCTATGTACGTATCCTTATGCATATCTCTCTTTTTAATTCAGGTATTCCTAATCACCATTCTTTTTTCAGCATAAAAATCTACAAGCTCTTAACCATTTCCACTTACAACACTGAACGTCCCATGTACACCAATTATTCCCTCAACTGCCACATTGCTCACCTTTGCATTCAAATCATCAATCACTATAACCCGGTCATGTGTCTCAAAACCACTAACACACTCATTCAGCTGCTCCCAAAACACTTGCCTCTCATGATCTTCCTTCTCATTCCCAGGTCAATAGGCACCAATAATCACCCATCTCTCTCCATCCACTTTCGGTTTTACCCATATCAATCTAGAGTTTATTTTCTTACAAACTATCACATACTCCCACAATTCCTTTTCAGGAGTAGTGCCACTGCTTCCGTTGCACTTTTCCTCTCTCTAACCCCTGACTTTACTCCCAAAACATTCGCAAACCACTCTTCCCCTTTACCTTTGATCGTCGTTTCACTCTGACAAAACATCCAGGTTCGTTTCCTCAAACTCACGACCTATGTCTCCTTTTTTCTCATCTTGGTTCTATCCACACACATTTAAACACTTCAATCTGAGCCTACGAGTAGGATGAGCACTCCCAGCGTGACTCTTCTTCTGTTTTCCCTTTTCCAAAGTTAAAACAAAAAGAGGGGTGGGTTTATAGCCCCCGCTCCCGTACTCTTTAGTCGCCTTCTACGACACGCGGGGAATATGTGGGAAGTATTCTTCTCACCTATCCCCAGGGATATATATATATATATATATATATATATATATATATATATATATATATATATATATATATATATATATATATATTATCTCTGGGGATAGGGGAGAAAGAATACTTCCCACGCATTCCTCACGTGTCGTAGAAGGCGACTAAAGGGGACGGGAGCGGGGAACCAGAAACCCTCCCCTCCTTGTATTTCAACTTTCTAAATGGGGAAACAGAAGAAGGAATCACGCGAGGAGTACTCATCCTCTTCGAAGGCTCAGATTGGGGTGTCTAAATGTGTGTGGATGTAACCAAGATGAGAAAAAAGGAGAGATAGGTAGTATGTTTGACGAAAGGAGCCTGGATGTTTTGTCTCTGAGTGAAACGAAGCTCATGAGTAAAGGGGAAGAGTGGTTTGGGAATGTCTTGGGAGTAAAGTCAGGGGTTAGTGAGAGGACAAGAGCAAGGGAAGGAGTAACACTACTCCTGAATCAGGAGTTGTGGGAGTATGTGATAAAGTGTAAGAAAGTAAATTCTAGATTGATATGGGTAAAAATGAAAGTTGATGGAGAGAGATGGGTGATTATTGGTGCATATGTACCTGGGCATGAGAAGAAAGATCATGAGAGGCAAGTGTTTTGGGAGCAGCTGAATGAGTGTGTTAGTGGTTTTGATGCACGAGACCGGGTTATAGTGATGGGTGATTTCAATGCAAAGGTGAGTAATGTGGCAGTTGAGGGAATAATTGGTATACATGGAGTGTTCAGTGTTGTAAATGGAAATGGTGAAGAGCTTGTAGATCTATGTGCTGAAAAAGGACTGGTGATTGGGAATACCTGGTTTAAAAAGCGAGATATACATAAGTATACGTATGTAAGTTGGAGAGATGGCCAGAGAGCGTTATTGGATTACGTGTCAATTGATAGACGTACGAAAGAGAGACTTTGGATGCTAATGTGCTGAGAGCTGCAACTGGAGGGATGTCTGATCATTATCTTGTGGTGAAGGTGAAGATTTGTGGGGGTTTTCAGAAAAGATGAGAGAATGTTGGGGTGAAGAGAGTGGTGAGAGTAAGTGAGCTTGGGAAGGAGACTTGTCTGAGGAAGTACCAGGAGAGACTGAGTACAGAATGGAAAAAGGTGAGAACAAAGGAGGAAAGGGGAGTGGGGGAGGAATGGAATGTATTTAGGGAAGCAGTGGTGGATTGCGCAAAAGATGCTTTTAGCATGAGAAGCGTGGGAGGTGGGTTGATTAGAAAAGGTAGTGAGTGGTGGGATGAAGAAGTAAGATTATTAGTGAAAGAGAAGAGAGAGGTATTTGAACGATTTTTGCAGGGAAAAAATGCAAATGAGTGGGAGAGGTATAAAAGAAAGAGGCAGGAGGTCAAGAGAAAGGTGTAAGAGGTGAAAAAGAGGGCAAATGAGGGTTGGGGTGAGAGAGTATCATTAAATTTCATGGAGAATAAAAAGATGTTTGGGAAGGAGGTAAATAAAGTGCGTAAGACCAGGGAGCAAATGGGAACTTCAGTGAAGATGGCAAATGGGGAGGTGATAACAAGTAGTGGTGATGTGAGAAGGAGATGGAGTGAGTATTTTGAAGGTTTGTTTAATGTGTTTGATGATAGAGTGGCAGATATAGGGTAAATGGTCGAGGTGGTGTGCAAAGTGAGAGGGTTAGGGAAAATTATTTGGTAAATAGAGAAAAGGTAGTAAAACCTTTACGGAAGACGAAAGCCGGCAAGGCAACAGGTTTGGATGGTATTACAGTGGAATTTATTAAAAAAGGGAGTGACTGTATTGTTGACTGGCTGGTAAGGTTATTTAATGTACATATGATTCATGGTGAGGTGCCTTAGTATTGGCGGAATGCTTGCATAGTGCCATTGTACAAAGGCAAATGGGATAAGAGTGAGTGCTCCAATTACAGAGGTATAAGTTTGTTGAGTATTCCTGGTAAATTATATCGGAGGGTATTGATTGAGAGTGTGAAGGCATGTACAGAGCATCAGATTGGGGAAGAGCAGTGTGGTTTCAGAAGTGGTAGAGGATATGTGGATCAGGTGTTTGGTTTGAAGAATGTATGTAAGAAATGTTTAGAAAAACAAATGCAGTTGTATGTAGCATTTATGGATCTAGAAAAGGCATATGATAGAGTTGATAGAGATGCTCTGTGGAAGGTTTTAAGTCAACTAGGAGGTAAGTTAGGATGGAAAAAAACTGGATGAAGTAAAGTGTTTTAGATATCTGGGAGTGGATCTGGCAGCGGATGGAACCATGGAAGCGGAAGTGAATCATAGGGTGGGGAAGGGGGCGAAAATTCTGGGAGCATTGAAGAATGTTTGGAAGTCGAGAACATTATCTCGGAAAGCAAAAATTGGTATGTTTGAAGGAATAGTGGTTCCAACAATGTTGTATGGTTGTATGGATAGAGTTGTGCGCAGGAGGGTGGATATGCTGGAAATGAGATGCTTGAGGACAATATGTGGTGTGAGGTGGTTTGATCGAGTAAGTAATGTAAGGGTAAGAGAGATGTGTGGAAATAAAAAGAGTGTGGTTGAGAGAGCAGAAGAGGGTGTTTTGAAATGGTTTGGTCACATGGAGAGAATGAGAGAGGAAAGACTGACGAAGAGGATATATGTGTCAGAGGTGGAGGGAACGAGGAGAAGTGGGAGATTTTGAGTGATCGGGGCCTGAACATGGAGGAGGGCGAAAGGCGTGCAAGGAATAGAGTGAATTGGAACGATGTGGTATACCGGGGTCGACGTGCTGTCAATGGATTGAACCAGAGCATGTGACGCGTGTGGGGTAAACCATGGAAATTTGTGTGGGGCCTGGATGTGGAAAGTGAGCTGTGGTTTCGGTGCATTATTACATGACAGCTAGAGACTGAGTGTGAACGAATGGGGCCTTTGGTGTCTTTTCCTAGCGCTACCTCGCACACATGAGGGGGGAGGGGGTTGTTATTCTATGTGTGGCGAAGTGGCCATGGGAGACAGGCAGACAGTATGAATTATGTATATGTGTATCTATGTATATGTCTGTCTGTGTATATATATGTGTACATTGAGATGTATAGGTATGTATATTTCCGTGTGTGGACGTGTATGTATATACATGTATATGTGGGCGGGCTGGGCCATTCGTTCGTCTGCTTCCTTGTGCTACCTCGCTAACACGGGAGACAGCGACAAAACAAAATAGAAAATAAAATAAATATATACATATATATATATATATATATATTTTTTTTTTTTTTTTTTTTTTTGCTTTGTCGCTGTCTCCCGCGTTTGCGAGGTAGCGCAAGGAAACAGACGAAAGAAATGGCCCAACCCACCCCCATACACATGTATATACATACGTCCACACACGCAAATATACATACCTACACAGCTTTCCATGGTTTACCCCAGACGCTTCACATGCCTTGATTCAATCCACTGACAGCACGTCAACCCCGGTATACCACATCGCTCCAATTCACTCTATTCCTTGCCCTCCTTTCACCCTCCTGCATGTTCAGGCCCCGATCACACAATATCTTTTACACTCCATCTTTCCACTTCCAATTTGGTCTCCCTCTTCTCCTCGTTCCCTCCACCTCCGACACATATATCCTCTTCGTCAATCTTTCCTCACTCATTCTCTCCATGTGACCAAACCATTTCAAAACACCCTCTTCTGCTCTGTCAACCACGCTCTTTTTATTTCCACACATCTCTCTTACCCTTACGTTACTTACTCGATCAAACGACCTCACACCACATATTGTCCTCAAACATCTCATTTCCAGCACATCCATCCTCCTGCGCACAACTCTATCCATAGTCCACGCCTCGCAACCATACAACATTCTTGGAACCACTATTCCTTCAAACATACCCATTTTTGCTTTCCGAGATAATGTTCTCGACTTCCACACATTCTTCAAGGCTCCCAGAATTTTCGCCCCTCTCCCACCCTATGATCCACATCCGCTTCCATGTTTCCATCCGCTGCCAGATCCACTCACAGATATCTAAAACACTTCAATTCCTCCAGTTTTTCTCCATTCAAACTCACCTCCCAATTGACTTGACCCTCAACACTACTGTACCTAATAACCTTGCTCTTATTCACATTTACTCTTAACGTTCTTCTTTCACACACTTTACCAAACTCAGTCACCAGCTTCTGCAGTTTCTCACATGAATCAGCCACCAGCGCTGTATCATCAGCGAACAACAACTGACTCACTTCCCTAGCTCTCTCATCTCTCTCATATATATATATATATATATATATATATATATATATATATATATATATATATATATTTTTTTTTTTTTTTTTCTTTATACTTTGTCGCTGTCTCCCGCGTTTGCGAGGTAGCGCAAGGAAACAGACGAAAGAAATGGCCCAACCCCCCCCATACACAAGTACATACACACGTCCACACACGCAAATATACATACCTACACAGCTTTCCATGGTTTACCCCCGGACGCTTCACATGCCTTGATTCAATCCACTGACAGCACGTCAACCCCTGTATACCACATCGCTCCAATTCACTCTATTCCTTGCCCTCCTTTCACCCTCCTGCATGTTCAGGCCCCGATCACACAAAATCCTTTTCACTCCGTCTTTCCACCTCCAATTTGGTCTCCCTCTTCTCCTCGTTCCCTCCACCTCCGACACATATATCCTCTTGGTCAATCTTTCCTCACTCATTCTCTCCATGTGCCCAAACCATTTCAAAACACCCTCTTCTGCTCTCTCAACCACGCTCTTTTTATTTCCACACATCTCTCTTACCCTTACGTTACTTACTCGATCAAACCACCTCACACCACACATTGTCCTCAAACATCTCATTTCCAGCACATCCATCCTCCTGCGCACAACTCTATCCATAGCCCACGCCTCGCAACCATACAACATTGTTGGAACCACTATTCCTTCAAACATACCCATTTTTGCTTTCCGGGATAATGTTCTCGACTTCCACACATTTTTCAAGGCTCCCAAAATTTTCGCCCCCTCCCCCACCCTATGATCCACTTCCGCTTCCATGGTTCCATCCGCTGACAGATCCACTCCCAGATATCTAAAACACTTCACTTCCTCCAGTTTTTCTCCATTCAAACTCACCTCCCAATTGACTTGACCCTCAACCCTACTGTACCTAATAACCTTGCTCTTATTCACATTTACTCTTAACTTTCTTCTTTCACACACTTTACCAAACTCCGTCACCAGCTTCTGCAGTTTCTCACATGAATCCAGAGATGCTCTGTGGAAGGTATTAAGAATATATGGTGTGGGAGGCAAGTTGTTAGAAGCAGTGAAAAGTTTTTATCGAGGATGTAAGGCATGTGTACGTGTAGGAAGAGAGGAAAGTGATTGGTTCTCAGTGAATGTAGGTTTGCGGCAGGGGTGTGTGATGTCTCCATGGTTGTTTCATTTGTTTATGGATGGGGTTATTACGGAGGTGAAGGCAAGAGTTTCGGAAAGAGTGGCAAGAATGAAGTCTGTTGGGGGATGAGAGAGCTTGGGAAGTGAGTCATTTGTTGTTCGCTGATGATACAGCGCTGGTGACTGATTCATGTGAGAAACTGCAGAAGCTAGTGACTGAGTTTGATAAAGTGTGTGAAAGAAGAAAGTTAAGAGTAAATGTGAATAAGAACAAGGTTATTAGGTACAGTAGGGTTGAGGGTCAAGTCAATTGGGAGGTAAGTTTGAATGGAGAAAAACTGGAGGAAGTAAAGTGTTTTAGATATCTGGGAGTGGATCTGGCAGCGGATGGAACCATGGAAGCGGAGGTGGATCATAGGGTGGGGGAGGGGGCGGTAATCCTGGGAGCCTTGAAGAATGTGTGGAAGTCGAGAACATTATCTCGGAGAGCAAAAATGGGTATGTTTGAAGGAATAGTGGTTCCAACAATGTTGTATGGTTGCGAGGCGTGGGCTATGGATAGAGTTGTGCGTAGGAGAGTGGATGTGCTGGAAATGAGATGTTTGAGGACAATGTGTGGTGTGAGGTGGTTTGATCGAGTAAGTAACGTAAGGGTAAGAGAGATGTGTGGCAATAAAAAGAGTGTGGTTGAGAGAGCAGAAGAGGGTGTTTTGAAATGGTTTGGGCACATGAAGAGAATGAGTGAGGAAAGATTGACCAAGACGATATATGTGTCGGAGGTGGAGGGAACGATTAGAAGTGGGAGACCAAATTGGAGGTGGAAAGATGGAGTGAAAAAGATTTTGTGTGATCGGGGCCTGAACATGCAGGAGGGTGAAAGGAGGGCAAGGCTATTAATAGAGTGAATTGGATCGATGTGGTATACCGGGGTTGACGTGCTGTCAGTGGATTTAATCAGGGCATGTGAAGCGTCTGGGGTAAACCATGGAAAGCTGTGTAGGTATGTATATTTGCGTGTGTGGACGTATGTACATACATGTGTATGGGGGTGGGTTGGGCCATTTCTTTCGTCTGTTTCCTTGCGCTACTTCGCAAACGCGGGAGACAGCTACAAAGCAAAAAAAAAAAAAAAAGAATATATATATATATATATATATATATATATATATATATATATATATATATATATATATATATATATATATATATATATATATATATATATATATATATATATATATATATATATATATATATATATATATATATATATATATATATATGCAAGAGTTTTGGAAAGAGGGGCAAGTATGAAGTCTGTTGGGGATGAGAGAGCTTGGGAAGGGAGTCAGTTGTTGTTCGCTAATGATACAGCATTGGTGGCTGATTCATGTGAGAAACTGCAGAAGCTGGTGACTGAGTTTGGTAAAGTGTGTGGAAGAAGAAAGTTAAGAGTAAATGTGAATAAGAGTAAGGTTATTAGGTACAGTAGGGTTGAGGGTCAAGTCAATTGGGAGGTGAGTTTGAATGGAGAAAAACTGGAGGAAGTGAAGTGTTTTAGATATCTGGGAGTGGATATGGCAGCGGATGGAACCATGGAAGCGGAAGTGGATCATAGGGTGGGGGAGGGGGCGAAAATTCTGTGGGCCTTGAAGAATGTGTGGAAGTCGAGAACATTACCTCGGAAAGCAAAAATGGGTATGCTTGAAGGAATAGTGGTTCCAACAATTGTTGTATGGTTGCGAGGCGTGGGCTATGGATAGAGTTGTGCGCAGGAGGATGGATGTGCTGGAAATGAGATGTTTGAGGACAATGTGTGGTGTGAGGTGGTTTGATCGAGTAAGTAACGTAAGGGTAAGAGAGATGTGTGGAAATAACAAGAGCGTGGTTAAGAGAGCAGAAGAGGGTGTTTTGAAGTGGTTTGGGCACATGGAGAGAATGAGTGAGGAAAGATTGACCAAGAGGATATATGCGTCGGAGGTGGAGGGAACGAGGAGAAGAGGGAGACCAAATTGGAGGTGGAAAGATGGAGTGAAAAAGATTTTGTGTCATCATGGCCTGAACATGCAGGAGGGTGAAAGGAGGGCAAGGAATAGAGTAAATTGGAGCGATGTGGCATACCGGGGTTGACGTGCTGTCAGTGGATTGAATCAAGGCATGTTAAGCGTCTGGGGTAAACCATGGAAAGCTGTGTAGGTATGTATATTTGCGTGTGTGGACGTATGTATATACATTTGTATGGGGGGGAGGTTGGGCCATTTCTTTCGTCTGTTTCTTTGCGTTACCTCGCAAACGCGGGAGACAGCGACAAAGTATAATAAAAAAAAAAAAAATATATATATATATATATATATATATATATATATATATATATATATATATATATATATACCCATTGAAGGCCGTGTAGGTATGTATATTTGCGTGTGTGGACGTATGTATATATATGTGTATGGGGGTGGATTGGGCCGTTTTTTTCGTCTGTTTCCTTGCGCTACCTCGCAAACGCGGGAGACAGCGACAAAGCAAAAATATATATATATATATATATATATATACGAACAAAGTGCAGAGGAACGTATAACTTCATAGAACATACAAACCTCCAACAGCCAAGATCGATCTCGGGAACCTTGTGTAACAGGTGGGAATGCTACCGCTTGGCTATGGGCCTGACTAATAGGAAATAACTATTCGAATACTATGTAATAGAATACCCTTTGTCTCACGCTGGTGAGCAACGGGGTCTACACCGGTCATTTTCCAACAGGCGCACATAGCCAGGAGGTAGCATGTTACCGAACCTAACTTTACAACACGGAGGTATATGAATACGAACAAAGTGTATAGGAACGCAAACCTTATAGAACATACAAACCTTCAACAACCAGGATTTATAAGAGTTATCAACACCCTTAAAAAAAGACAATGACATACATATTATTTAAGCGGATAAGGCTATCACTGTTGAGATTTTAGTCAAAGGTAACTATTTATCTGAAATGAATGATCTTTTACATGATGACACAACATATTCTAAACTCAGTAAGAATCCTTTAGAAGCAGTTAATTCCCATTTCAATAAAGAGATGAACTTGTTGTTGATAGATAATGGTTTTCTTATCAAAAGTTGCTCATCTTTGTCCCCTTAATTGCTATATATGTATGGACTAATCAATACACATAAACAAAACTTTCCAGCAAGACCTATAGTGAGTTCTGTAGTCTCCACCACATGTGAAATACAAAAAAATGGTTAGTTTCTTTATTAAGCCGTTTAGGCTAAGATATCAAATTCTAATATCATGATCAATGCAGATTTACTCAACAAACTTAACAATATCAATGTCAATTCTTATTTCAAACTAGTTTGCTTCGATGTTTCCTCACTTTTCACAAAAGTTCCAGTTGATGGCCTTTTACAATATTTGTTAGATGTCTTGGATGACATTCATTTACCTTTTTCAAAGTCTGTATCCATTGAACTGATAAAATTGTGTATTAAAGACTGTCTTTCAATTCAATGGAGATTATTAGGGTCAATAATTTTATACATCAAAGGGTAACCCTCTTTGAACTGTACTAAGTAATCTTCATATGGAAATTTTTGAAACAAAATTACTAAAGGATATCTTACTTTCTAATGCAATTTGGTTTAGGTATTTAGATGATGTTCTTTGTGTTTGGCCAGCAAATGAAAACTTACAAATGTTTTTCCCTTTACTTAACCATTTAGTACCTTCCATCAAATTTATTGTAGAAAATGAAAATAATGGTATGTTACCATTTTTGGATTGCATGATCCATAGGCAAGGAAACAAGTTTTAGTTTAGCATATACAGAAAACCTACCAATTTATGATTATATGTCCATTATTACTCATCTAAACATGACAGAGTTAAAGTATTATCATTTAAGTCTATGTTCCTTAGGGAATTACGTATTTGCAGTCCAGAGTATATTGATGATGAGTTTGAGAAGATATATTCTATTGGATCTCAGTTGAATTACCCTATATCGTTCATTGATAAATCCCGTAAATAATTTTCTAGAGTTGAGCCCAAACCTCCAATTGACACCAAGAATCTTTTAATTCTCCCTTTTGATAAAAATTCTACTTTACTTCCCATGTTGTTAAAATCATTTAATGTAAACATTGCCTTCAGCAACAATAATTATATAAAGAAGATTTTGATCTGGTGTTCACCAGAAAATTCTATTGGGTGATTCAATAAAGTCCCATGTAGAAATTGTGATAAGTTTTATGTAGGGCAGACTGGTAAGGATCTTTCTGTTAGACGTAAGCAACATAGATATGGTATAAGAACGGGACAAGAAACAAATGTCTTATTTAATTATGTTAAAACCTATGTTCATTGTACTGACTGGAGTAATGCCATCTCAGTTATTAACTCTAACTCTATTACCACGAAAAATATCTTTGAATATTTTATCATTAAGTACACAAAGAATTAAAATCTTATTACTAGTGATGGTATATACAAATTAGATAACTTTATGTTGGAAAAAATTTGAAAAATGATAAGTTATGGTTCGCTCGTTGTCTGTCTTAGGCAATCGCAGTTTACCAAATGGCATCCTCGCTATGTCTCTTCGTTGTATATCTACTGGCTGTTATACTTCTCTCTTGTGTTCTCCCCTGATGATGTGATCATTACACAAAAGTGCATTTGGGAACTTGCCGTGTTTCTTTTTCCCAGTGGGGTGAAGAGAGTGGTGAGAGTAAGTGAGCTTGGGAAGGAGATTTGTGTGACGAAGTACCAGGAGAGATTAAGTACAGAATGGAAAAAGGTGAAAACAAAGGAGGTAAGGGGAGTGGGGGAGGAATGGGATGTATTTAGGGAAGCAGTGATGGCTTGCGCCAAAGATGCTTGTGGCATGAGGAGCGTGGTAGGTGGGCAGATTAGAAAGGGTAGTGAGTGGTGGGATGAAGTATAATTATTAGTGAAATAGAAGAGAGGGGCATTGGGACGATTTTCGCAGGGAAATAATGCAAGTGACTGGGAGATGTATAAAAGAAAGAGGCAGCAGGTCAAGAGAAAAGTGCAAGAGGTAAAAAAGAGGGCAATTGAGAGTTGTGGTGAGAGAGTATCATCGAATTTTAGGGAGAATGAAAAGATGTTTTGGAAGGAGGTAAATAAAATGCATAAGACAAGGGAACAAATGGGAACATCATTGAAGGGGGCTAATGGGGAGGTGATAACAAGTAGTGGTGATGTGAAACGGAGATGGAGTTAAAATTTTGAAGGTTTGTTGAATGTGTTTGGTGAGAGAGGGTGTTTTGGTCGAGGTGGTTTGCAAAGTCAGAGGGTTAGAGAAGATGATTAGCTAAACAGAGAACAGGTAGTAAAAGCTTCGCGGAAGATGAAAGCCGGCAAGGCAGCGGCTTTCGATGGTATTGCAGTGGAATATATTAAAAAAGGGGGTGAATGTGTTGTTGACTGGTTGGTAAGGATATTCAATGTATGTATGACTCATGGTAAGGTGCCTGATTATTAGCGGAATGCTTGCATAGTGCCGTTGTACAAAGGCAAAGGGGATAAAAGTGAGTGCTCAAATTACAGAGGTATAAGTTTGCTGAGTATTCTTGGGAAATTATATTAGAGGGTATTGATTGAGAGGGTGAAGGCATGTACAGAGAATCAGATTGGGGAAGAGCAGTGTGGTTTCAGAAGTGGTAGAGGATGTATGGATCAGGTGCTTGCTTTGAAGAATGTATGTGAGAAATAATTAAAAAAGCAAATAGATTTGTATGTAGCGTTTATGGAGAAGGAGAAGGCATATGATATAGTTGATAGAGATGCTCTGTGGAAGGTTTCAAGAATATATGACGTGGGAAGCAAGTTGTTAGAAGCAGTGAAAAGTTTTTATCGAGGATGTAAAGCATGTGCACGTGTAGGAAGAGAGGAAAGTGATTGGTTCTTAGTAGATGTTGGTTTGCAGCAGGGGCTGTGTGATGTCTCCATGGTTATTTAATTTGTTTATTGATGGGGTTGTTAGGGAGGTGAATGCAAGAGTTTTGGAAAGTGGGGTAGGTATGAAGTCTGTTGTGAATGAGAGGGCTTGGGAAGTGAGTAAGTTGTTGTTCGCTGATGGTACAGCGCTGGTGGTTGATTCGGGTGAGAAACTGCAGAAGCTGGTGACTGAGTTTGCTAAAGTGTGTGAAAGAAGAAAGCTGAGAGTAAATGTGAATAAAAGGAAGGTGATTAGGCACAGTAGTGTTGAGGGTCAAGGGAATTGGGAGGTGAGATTGAATGTAGAAAAACTTGAGGAAATGAAGTGTTTTAGATATATGGGAGTGGATTTGGCAGCGGATGGAACCATGGAAGCTGAAGTGAATCATAGGTTCGGGGAGGGGGTGAAAGTTCTGGGAGCGTTGAAGAATGTGTGGAAGTCGAGAACGTTATCTCGTAAAGCAAAAATGAGTATGTTTGAAGGAATGGTGGTTCTGACAATGTTATATGGTTGCGAGGCGTGGGTTATAGATATAGTGGATGTGCTAGAAATGAGATGGTAGAGGACAATATGTGGTGTGAGGTGGTTTGGTCGAGTAAGTAATGAAAGAGTAAGAGAGATGTGTGGTAATAAAAAGAGTGTGGTTAGGAGAGAGCAGAAAATGGTGTTTTAAAATGGTTTGGTCACATGAAGAGAATGAGTGAGGAAAGATTAACAAAGAGGATATATGTGTCAGAGGTGTAGGGAAATTGGACACGTGAGAGACCAAATTGGAGGTAGAAAGATGGAGTTAAAAACATTTTGAGTGTTCGGTGCCGGAACATGTAGAAGGGTGAAAGGCGTTCAAGAAATAGATTGAATTGAACGATATTGAACACTGGGGTCGACGTGCTGTCAATGAATTGAACCAGGGCATGTCAAGCGTCTGGACTTATCCAGGGAAAGTTTTGTGTGGCCTGGATATGGAAAGGGAGCTGTGGATTCGGTGTATTATACATGACAGCTAGGGACTGAGTGTGAACGAATGTGGCCTTTGTTGTTTTTTCGTGGCGCTACCTCATATGTGGTGGGGTGGCGACGAGAATGACTGAGGGCACTCTGTTTGAATTATGTACATGTATATATATATATATATATATATATATATATATATATATATATATATATATATATATATATATATATATATATATATATATATATATATATATATATATATATATATATATATATATATATATATATATATATTATATATATATATATATATATATATATATTATATATATATATATATATATATATATATATATATATATATATATATATATATATATATATATATATATATATATATATATATATATATATATATATATATATATATATATATATATATATATATATATATATATATATATATATATACATATATATATTTTCTTTTTCTTTGTCGCTGTCTCCCGCGTTTGCGAGGTAGCGCAAGGAAACAGACGAAAGAAATGGCGCAACCCACCCCCATACACATGTATATACATACGTCCACACACGCAAATATACATACCTACACAGCTTTCCATGGTTTACCCCAGACGCTTCACATGCCTTGATTCAATCCACTGACAGCACGTCAACCCCAGTATACCACATCGCTCCAATTCACTCTATTCCTTGCCCTCCTTTCACCCTCCTGCATGTTCAGGCCCCGATAACACAAAATATTTTTCACTCCATCTTTCCACCTCCAATTTGGTCTCCCTCTTCTCCTCGTTCCCTCCACCTCCGACACATATATCCTCTTGGTCAATCTTTCCTCACTCATTCTCTCCATGTGCCCAAACCATTTCAAAACACCCTCTTCTGCTCTCTCAACCACGCTCTTTTTATTTCCACACATCTCTCTTACCCTTACGTTACTTACTCGATCAAACCACCTCACACCACACATTGTCCTCAAACATCTCATTTCCAGCACATCCATCCTCCTGCGCACAACTCTATCCATAGCCCACGCCTCGCAACCATACAACATTGTTGGAACCACTATTCCTTCAAACATACCCATTTTTGCTTTCCGAGATAATGTTCTCGACTTCCACACATTCTTCAAGGCCCCCAGAATTTTCGCCCCCTCCCCCACCCTATGATCCACTTCCGCTTCCATGGTTCCATCCGCTGCCAGATCCACTCCCAGATATCTAAAACGGGAATAACTGGTTTAAAAAGAGATATACATGAATATACGTTTGTGAGTTGGGGGGATGGTCATAGAATATTATTGGATTACGTGTTATATGATAGGCGTGTAAAAGAGACTTATGGATGTTACTGTGCTGAGAGAGGCAGCTGGCGGTATGTCTGATCACTATCTTGCAGAAGCAAAGGTGAAGAATTGTAGAGGTTTTCCACAAAAGACGAGAGAATGTTGGGAAAAATAGATTGATGAGAATAAGTGATCTTGGAAAGGAGACACGTGTGGGTAAGTACCATGAGAGATTGAGTGTAGAATGGCAAAAGATGAGGGCAAACGACGTGAGGGGATTGGA
Organism: Panulirus ornatus; assembly: GCF_036320965.1. Taxonomy (NCBI): domain Eukaryota; kingdom Metazoa; phylum Arthropoda; class Malacostraca; order Decapoda; family Palinuridae; genus Panulirus; species Panulirus ornatus. Next base: position 26,072,403 of record NC_092227.1, read on the forward strand.
TGAGGAATGGGATGTATTTAAGGAAGCGGTGATGGCTTGCGCAAAAGATGAATGTGGCAAGATAAAGGTGGGAGGTGGGCAGATCAGAAAGGTTAGTGAGTGGTGGAATGAGGAAGCAGAGTTTTTAGTGAAAGAGAAGAGGAGTTTTGGACGATACTTGCAGGGAAGTATTGCAAATGACTGGAAGACGTATAAAGGAAAGCGGCAGAAGATCAAGAGAAAGGTGCAAGTATCAAAAAAGAGGGCAAACGAAAGTTGGGATCAGAGAGCATCAGATTTTAGGGAAAATAAAAGATATTTTGGAAGGAGGTGAATAACGTGCGTAAGCCGAGAGAACAAATGCGAACGAACATTGGTGAAGTGGGCAAGTGAGCAGCTAATAAGAGGTAGTGATGAAGTGAGGAGATATAGTAAGTATTTTCAAGGTATGTTAAATGTTTTCGATGATAGAGTGGCAGATATATGGTGTTCTGGTCGGGGTGGTGTGCAAAGTGAAAGGGTCAGGAAAGTGATTTGGTAAAGAGAGAGGAGGTAGTGAAAGCTTTGCAGAAGATGAAATCCGACAAGGCGGTGGGTTTGGATGGTACTTGCAATGGAACTCATTAAGAAAACAGGGTGACTATGTTGTTGATTGGTGGTAGGGACATTTAGTGTATGTATGGACATAGTGAAGTGCCTGAGAATTGGCGGAATGTATGCATAGCGCCACTGTACAAAGGAAGGCAAAGGAGATAAGGGTGAGTGTTCAAACTACAGAGGAATAAATTTGTTGAGTATTCCTGGGAAATTATTTGTCAGGTTATCGACTGAGAGGGTGAAGACATGTAAAGAGCATCAGGTTGCAGAAGAACAGTGTGATTTCAAAAGTGGTAGAGGATGTGGATCAGGTGTTTGCTTTGATGAATGTATGTGAGAAATACTCAGAAAAACTGATGGATAAGAAGTGGTGGAACGATGACATAAAGAAATGCTTCCTGTCTAAGAAAGTATTACATAAGAACCTAAAAAAGAACTACTTTGTCATTGTTTTGAAAAAACACCGCCTCATTCTCATTGGCATATTTGTTCCCGACAGTATTTTAAAGGTATTGCTGAATATAGTCCATGTCGTTTTTGTTATCGTTATCACCACAAGTCTGCTAGTCAAGAACTGCAATTTTCATGTTGACCAGGATTACAATATATGTTCAAATTCATCTTCAAAAGTGATTATCCTGTGAGCACTTGTGCCAAACTTTCTTCAACCTCAAAATGATGAACGAAGATCTCGTTTGAAGCTAGAAATGTATCTAATATGTTTTCATTACGAATCGGTTTCGCAAGTACGTATGTCAGGGTACTCTTAAACAAATTTAGGCGAGTCCACTCCAGTGTTGATGGTATGGGATTTTCCCCAGTTAGATACTTGTATGTTAGAATCTCTCATTATGATCGAATATTGTTCATTACAAATTCATCTCATTTGATCATAAAGTAGTTCGTCTACTATGACGTATATGGAGGAATCGTATTAACTACTGTTATATCTTTCAAAGTGCTTCTGTAATTTCATCAAAAGTGGCTTTGATTTCTTCAACAGCTACATATTTTAGTTGGGAATTATATGAGATTTAACGACGAGACAGACTTCCGCCCTCTTTACTGTGTTCAGAAAATTTATATTTGGCGAGGACTCTTTATGCTCAATATCTAACCAAGAGTCTGAATTATCTACCATATAATTTTCTTATGAAGCAATTGTTTCTACCTCCCTAGATTTCTTATGGATGCTCCGTGCATTAACATGAAATATATGAATGAAATTTTTCGTCATTGCCACGTGTGTGTGCAGTAATGGGAATGATGTTTTGAGCATTTGTGTTCAATAATGTGATTTTTCTTTCTGCGAATTATATGCACCTTTGAAATTAATCTCCTTGGTCTAGTTATTGATATGTGCATTTAAAACTCGTTTCGTATGTGTGTGTATGTGTGTGTGTGTGTGTGTGTGTGTGTGTGTGTGTGTGTGTGTGTGTGTGTGTGTGTGTATGTGTGTGTGTGTGTGTGTGTGTGTGTGTGTGTGTGTGTGTGCATTATTGGGAAAGGGAAGTTCAACGATGAATGTTCTGAGTGCTCCAAGTTTTGTTGTCAGCTTTGTTATATTTGCTTTTAACATGATACACGTCAAAACAGTTGGGGCGTGCTTTAGGGTGGAGTGAATGATATTTTCTAAAGGATACCGAACATTCTTTTTCGTGTCCTTATATGGCACTTGTAAGTGTTCTGAGGTAATGAGATATTATCATGGTTCTTATGTTGCTATCTATGGTATCCATGAGAATGTTGGTAAGTGGGAAAGGTTGACCTTTTGAATGAGGGGTACTTACAGGATAGATTCATCTCCGCCGGGTAGAGAATGTGACTAGATTTTTACCATGATGCAGACGCTTTTGTTTGAGTTGGCAATTCTTCTCAGTGAATGAAGTATACTTTATGTTTCTTCTTGCTTGGGTGGTTCTAAATTGCTGTCGTGTCATTCTGAGCTCACTTGCATATGAAGGAAACATTATGGTCTGCAGGAGGAGGTGGGATGTCATGCAGTAGGGGAATGAAGAGGGTTGGAGAAAGAAATTCTCTCGGGGAACTCCGTTGTAAAACCTGAATGTTCTGGAGGTGAAGTCTTAATGAGTGACTGGCTTGGCGATCAGCTATGAACCTGGCTAAGCACTTTTTTTCTCATTTTTGTGGAGGGTCCTTTGTGTGAGGTATGCTGGGCCGGCGTCGAATGCTTTTTCGATTTCAGCTGTCATTAATCCTCTACGGGGAAAGGATTGTGCGAGTCAGGTCAGGATTGCTGGAAATGAATGTTCATGTGTGTGCAAAGGAGAGAGAGAGAGAGAGAGAGAGAGAGAGAGAGAGAGAGAGAGAGAGAGAGAGAGAGAGAGAGAGAGAGAGAGAGAGAGAGAGAGAGAGAGAGAGAGAACGTTCATAACTGAACAAGTATAATAATGACAATTTCTTTTTTTCTATTTGTTGCCTGATTAGTTACTGAATCATGGAAACATAGCTAGCGCTCTTTATTGTTCATTTTGATATTTTTGTCCTTCGATGTAACAAATGATATCCAGAAGGAAAATGCTTTAAGGGATTTTTTGTGTCGCTGGTACCACGAGCGGTGTACTCTCGCTGCTCGTAATTTCTGTGTAATCGCTACTATGAGAAGATTACCCGGAGAGCGAATATATATTTTTTTTCTTACAAAGAGCAACATTTTGTTTAGTGGGACTTGCGTTATGTATAACTGAAAACCTAATAAATGGTTGTCATATGAACTGAAAATTTGAAATAAATTTTCACCGAATTTTAGGTATTTCATAATATACCTTAGATCAACAGAAAAGAAAATTCTGCAGACCGATATCCTTTACAAGAAATTTATGTAACATAAGCCTTGCAAATGAAAATCAATGTGGAAAATGTGAGGCTATACATACAAGTTTTTTGGAAGAAACATTTCTCAACAAAAACATATAATATTCTTGTCAAGAAACTGGGTAAACGTAGCATTATGAGTAGTTTATCTTTGTTAAAAATCCTAAACGTTTCAGATCACGTTGTCTGCGTAAATGATTAACCCCGGTAAGAGAGAACTTATCCCTAAGTAGAGGAGAAAAAAAATGGTTCGTAGCAGGTGTGCTGGATGTCCGGCCAGGCCTTGAACTGGAGGAAAGAAGTCAACCGAGAGTCCATAGGAAACATCGAAAATTTTTGAGAAATTTTGTAGCTGTTCCTTTTTAATGAGAATCTTGTAATACTTTTACATAAGAAGTGGTAATTTCTGATAGAGAGAAAATGGGCATACTAAAGTCAGTAAGGTTACTGTATTCGGCTGTGCTGTGAATAAAATCTGAGTGCTGAACACTGAATTTCTTTGACACAGAGCTCATATATGCACAGCCGTGATTGTCTTTTGAAATATTGTTGATCAGTTTGCTATCATTGCTAAAGATCTATTGGTTTTCGTCAAGGAAGACTTTTGTTTTACTAGGCACTGAATATGTGAAGTTATGTCTATTGAAGTGTAAGGAATGAAACAAGAAAACATCTGAGATTCATGACAGTGCGATGCAATTCTCATGATTAAGTCTCTTCCTTGTACTAATCGAAGTATACACTGATTTTTTGGCCTGTATACAAATTTGCATGCCGAGCAGTATACACTGCATGGACAGACTTTTGTTCTAGCTATTCAAAAGTGACAGACATACAGACTGACGATGGGACACAGCTTTTCAAGCAGTTTTTACTGAGCCTGTTATTGGTGATTTCAGCTAAAAGAAAAAACAAACTTCTCTATCATTATTCTATCTTCTTGAATCTTCCTTTCATCCTTCTCTTTTCTCATTGCTCCTTTCTGTCCATATCTCTCAGTGTTGCATCAGAAGTCACAAGATAAAAAAGCTATTCTACACAGCGTGTTCGTAGAATTCAGCAGAAAAAAGAAATCGAAAAAAGATTTTTATTCCATTCTAGTGCTATCAGCGAAGAATAACTTACTGCTTCATAGCTCATTAAACACGTCCTCAAGGGTGAAAGAACATGTATAGATGTGACAAAAAAGAAATGAAACCCCTGGCCCAACATCTCTAAATAGGATTCACGGTTAAGGTTTTATCTCTGGATAAAAGATCTTTTACGACCACTTTTATATTTCAGTATGGTGCCACCATCCTTGACCAGGACTGGAGGCTTCGAAAGGAAAGAGAGAGAGAGAGAGAGAGAGAGAGAGAGAGAGAGAGAGAGAGAGAGAGAGAGAGAGAGAGAGAGAGAGAGAGAGAGAGAGAGAGAGAGAGAGAGAGAGAGAGAGAGAGAGAGAGAGAGAGAAACTCAAAGAACATTGTCTTTTGAAGTCTTTTGAAAGAGCGCTCGGCAGATATTTTCGTAGTTGTTCTTTGAACTGGCTAGCATGAGACACATGATGGCTCCGAAATTACCTGTGTCATATCGCTGGACCCTGCTAATACCTCTGACAACGTGTGGCATCAGTCTCTCGCATAATATATCCGGAAGCATTATATATCTCTGTGAATCTCTCCAGGTACGAGCTCTCAGAGGAATGCCTAATGAGGTAGAATCATAAAGGTACATGTAAGGCAAGGGCTGGTGAGCTCCAGGGTTGTGCAACGGGGAATCTTTTGTGAAGTGTTTACTCAAGAGGTGTTATAACCCTGATGCTTAAAACACTTTCATCTGCTCTCAGAGGAAAGAGAAGCCCCCTGCTTAGTAGATATGATATTCCAAGGCGAGATGTTGTTTGTAACTTCTCCTGCTGAGAAATATAGTTGGTCATGATGGCAAAGTATTCCAAAACAGCGAGGTAACTAGATTCCTGACGAATGAATAACAACTAGAAAACAAAGATTTTGCGGGCACTCTAAAAGATCCATTAATCTATTGACGACAGGTAACAGTTAACGTGCATAGCATGAAGGTTACTTACTGATAGGAGGCACTTCAGAAGGGTGTGTCATCGGTTAGTCAGCCCAAAATGGAAATATGCCGCACTCCCTTCACTGACATATCCCCTATTGCATCCTTCTTTCAAACTTAAAGCAAAGGATCGAGCAGAGCGACGCTTTTCCCGTATAGGGGATCTGACAGTAATGTCCCTCACCTTACTTACATAAAGGTCAAACTTCAGGAAAAAGTGTACAGCATTGGAATCTAATGAAAAGATGTTTCATGATTATTCCCTCGCAACCGTATGTAACACACGCAACAAAGTCTCACTTCACATATTACTTGAACTTGAAATGAATCTATTAAAATGAATATTAACCACAACAGAATCTTTGAGCAAAGGAAGTTAGTAGTTAACAACTCACTTTGGCAAAATCCTACCCAAATCTTTTTGGTGCGAATTCATGATCATTCATAAACTTATTTCCTCAGCGTTCACTGATTTCTATAACCCCTACATCCCTCTAAAAAAAAAGTCAACTTCGGTATTTTTGAAGGACTTAGTGATCACCGTTTTGCAAAATTTATACCACCCGTCATTAAGACCAAAACTGCTTTGTCATGATACTTCCAGATGTGTTAATCCTATAGCTGAGGTCTTCTTGACTGAGATGAACCTTACGTCTTTTCTGCTCAATCTTTTCCCGCCAATTGTGCTTTGATCACTCTTGCTCTATTGTCTGTCGTACCGTAGACCGAGTGTGCTAAGTAATGAAACTCTACACCTTCCCTGAATTTCGTTCTGCCTTCATTTCATCTTACAATCATTGCACAGCTGGTTGTTGCAGAGTCAAGCACGTCTGGTCTTTAACCAAAAGCATCTGCTGCAACTTTTGCATTCCACCTCTTTTCTTTTCCTACCTAATGAATCTGTAGGTCACACGTTAACTGATACAGCCATTTTTTTGGCACCATAAGTTACTCTAACTTTGGATGAATGACCTCCTCTCTTATATTCTCCTCATGCAAGGTTTTCATGTATCCTTCCAGCCACAGGTGAACAATGTGCTTATTCCCATGTGGCCTACCTCCTCATATCCTCGCCTATATGCATTGTCTCTAAAATCCCATTCTTTTTCTTCTTGGATGTATGCTATGGTGGAGCTTTTCCTTTTTATATACAACCATTCTAAACTTTCTGATTATCAGCCCATTATTCTCAGTTCTGCTATCTCCAAAATTTAGAAACTCTTTAACTCTTATATTATTATGTAATCAAATTCTCGTTCCTTTTTTCTAGATCACTAGCGGTGGGGGCCCACATGTGTTCTTTCCTATAGCTCATCTGTGGTCCTCAAGGATCTTGATAAGTATTTTCTCTTGTTCCTCGTCATCTTTAAAGCGTTAGAAAAAGGGTATGACATGAATCTTTGCTTCCTAATCTTCCTTTTATTGACGTTTCTGATTTATTTTGTTTATTAATATATAAATTTGCATCTAGACGTTCATTCAAAGTAACCACTGAAGAAGAGATCTCTGCCTCTCGTCCTGCCAACATTGATATCCTGCAGGGTTCCGGTCTATCGCTTACCCCTCTTCCTTCCTATCAAAAAGTCTCTGTTTAGCCTTTGAATCTGTTGACACTTATCCCAGTGATTCCACTTCACATACATGGCTCACTTTACCTCACCTCGTAATTTTTGTCACGCTGACCATATTTCCTTTCTTTTCCGAGTCTATGCAGGATCTTGAATAGGGAAGTAGTTAACTTGTGGAATGTAACAGTATGAAACAGCTGTTTCTGTGTATACCTCTTACAGTTCTCATTAGTATCCTGCTGTTAGTTTTAGACGCTGAAGTAACATGAATATGGACGTAACCATAATATCTGCTCTTTCCTGGATATCCATATGTCGAAGAGCACAAAAATACGTACCATAATCTTTTATACGTTCCATTTCATTTTTTTCACGTGTGTGTGTGTGTGTGTGTGTGTGTGTGTGTGTGTGTGTGTGTGTGTGTGTGTGTGTGTGTGTGTGTGTGTGTGTGTGTGTGTGCTATTAGCTTTTCCATAGATACAGTGGTTTCATTCGCCTCAGTGTGCAACTTTGTTAGTGACCCGTCATCTTTCTCCTTCAGTAGATCTAAAAGTCATCCTCCTCATGAACAGTACTTCTGTTACCTATTTCAACTATCACCCTTCGTCCGCTGCCATGTCGTTGCCTCATCTCGGTTCTGCAGATAATGTTTCGGTCACTGCTTTCGTAAGCTTTTTGCATGTGTTCTAAGCACTAATTCCTGGACCCCCTGCATGCAATTGGCTTCTACTTCCTAAGGTTTCTCTGTGAATACTGGCTACTCAGAAAATGATTATTATGATACCTGTTTCTTTCCTTAAACATTAAATCACGGAACGTTCTTCCTCATTTATTCTCTTCCTCTTCCTCTAATCTTTCCACTTTTAATTCTCAGGTCTACAAACATCTGAAACAGCTCACATCACATTCCTTCTCAAACCCATACTTTTCCTTTCTTCTCAGACGACCATGACTGCAGTATAGTTTTTCTGTGTCATGTTTATTACAATACTAAATGTCTATACCTTATATTTTGGCAAAAAATCATCAGGCGTAAGATTAGCTATCAGTTATGATAACATCTTAGTTCATAAGTATGAAAAGAATGAAAACATTTTTCTCCTTCTCCAGCTCCTCCCTCATAAATTCAGTGTATAGCATTCAAATAATGTAAAGACAAAGAATAAAGAAAAGGAGTGAAAATCTTCTTCAGGGGTTTCGTTAAAGAAACATGTGAGCCCATGCAAAGCTTGGAAATCCCCAATCGGCCAGACACAGTGATGTAATAGAAACACTTTTGTCAAGACCACTGCTTAATCATGGTAGGATTGTTGGTTTGGTTCCTGGTGATAGTAGTGGTGGTGGTGGGTTGATGGGCACTGGGTGGGGATGGGGACCTCAGAGGACAGTGCACGGAAAATATAAACGTCCAAGTTATAGACGCTCTGATTATGGACCAGCTACAGATTAAGTTCTTTCTTGTGGGTTGATAATATTGGACACTCCCTCTTGTACGGAAAGTATGGTATGCATCGGCAAGGTGCATACCATGTATAAAAGAAACAGGCAGGATGTCAAGAGAATGGTGCAGGAGATGAAAAAGAGGACAGATGAGAGTTGGGATATGGAAGAGTATCATTATATTTTAGGAAGAATAAAAAGATGTTTTGGAAGGAGGTAAATAAAGTGCGTAAGACAAGAGAACAAAAGGGAACATCGTTGAAGGGGGCTAATGGGGAGGTAATAACAAGTAGTGGTGATGTGAGAAGGAGGTGGAGTGAGTATTTTGAAGGATTATTGAATGTGTTAGATGATAGAGTGGCAGATATAGGGTGTTTTGGTCGAGGTGGTGAGCGGAGTGAGAGTGTTAGGGAGAATGATTTGGTAAACAGACGAGAGGTAGTGAAAGCTTTGCGAAAGATGAAAGCCGGCAAGGCAGTGGGTTTGGATGGTATTTCAGAGGAATTTATTAAAAAAGGGTGTGAGTGTGCTGTTCACTGGTTGGTAAGGATATTCAATGTATGTATGGCTCATGGTGAAGTGCCTGAGGATTGGCGGAATGCTTGCAGAGTGCCATTGTACAAAGGTAAAGTGGATAAAGGTGAGTGTTCAAATTACAGAAATATAAGTTTGTTGAGTATTCCTGGGAAATTATACGGGAGGGTATTGATTGAGAGGGTGAAGGCATGTACAGAACATCAGATTGCGGAAGAGCGGTATGGTTTAGAAGTGTAGAGGATGTGTGGATCAGGTGTTTACTTTGAAGAATGTATGTGAGAAATACTTAGAAAAAAGAATGGATTTCCATGTGGCATTTATGGATCTGGAGAGGGCATATGATAGAGTTGATAGAAATACTCTGTGGAAAGTATTAAGAATATATGGTGTGGAGGCAAGTTGCTGGAAGCAGTGAAAAGTTTGTATCGAGGATGTAAGGCATATGTACGAATAGGAAGAGAGGAAAGTGATTGGTTCTCAGTGAATGTCGGTTTGCAGCAGGGGTGCGTGATGTCTCAATAGCTGTTTACTTTGTTTATGGATAGGGTTGTTAGGGAGGTGAATGCAAGAATTTTGGAGAGAGGGGCAAGTATGCAGTCTGTTGTGGATGAGAGGGCTTGGGAAGTGAGTCAATCGTTGTTCGCTGATGATAGAGCGCTGGAGGCTGATTCGGGTGAGAATCTGCAGAAGCTGGTGACTGAGTTTGTACAATGTGTAAAAGAAGAAAGCTGAGAGTGAATGTGAATAAGAGCAAGTTTATTAGGTAGAGTAGGGTTCAGTGACAAGGTAATTGGGAGGTAAGTTTCAATAGAGAAAAACTGGAGGAAGAGAAGTGTTTTAGATATCTGGGGTAGATTTGGCAGCGGTTGGAACCATAGAAGCAGAAGTGAGTCCCAGGATGAGGGAGGGGGCGAAAGTTCTGGAAGCGTTGAAAAATGTGTTGAAGGCGAGAAAATTATCTCGAAAAGCAAAAATGGGTATGTTTGAAGGAATAGTGTTTCCAACAATGTTATATGGTTGCGAGACGTGGGCTATAGGCAGGGTTGTGCGGAGGAGGGTGGATGTGTTGGGAATGAGATGTTTGAGGACAATATGAAGTGTGAAGTGGTTTGATCGAGTAAGTATTGAAAGGGTAAAGCGAGATGTGTGGTAATGAAAAGTGTGCTTGAGAGAGCACAAGAGGGTGATTTGAAATGGTTTCGTCACATGGAGAGAATGAATGAGGAAAGATTGACAAATACGATATATGTGCCAGAGGTGGAGGGAACGAGGAGAAGTGGGAGACCAAATTGGAGGTTGAAGGATGGAGTGAAAAAGATTTTGAGCGATCGTGGCCCTGAACATGCAGATGGGTGAAAGGCGTACAAGGAATAGAGTGAATCGGAACGATGTGGTATAAACGGGGTCGACGTGTTGTCAAAGGATTGAACTAGGGCATGTGAAGAATCTGGGGTAAGCCATGGAAAGTTGTGTGGGGCTTGGAAGTGGAAAGGGAGCTGTGGTTTCGGTGCATTATACTTGACAGCTAGAGAATGAGTGTGATCGAATGTGACCTTTGTTGTCTTTTCCTATCGCTACCTCGAGCACATGAGAAGGGAGGCGGTTGTCATTTCATATGTGGCTGGGCGGCGATGTGAATGAATAAGGGCAGCAAGTTAAAATTATGTACATTTGTGTATATGTATATGTCTCTGTATGTATGTATATGTATAATTTGAAATGTATAGGTATGTATATGTGCGTGAGTTGACGTGTATATATATACATTTGTATGTGGGTGGGTTGGGCTGTTCTTTCGTCTATTTCCTTGCATTACCTCGGTAACCTTGGAGACAGCGACAAAGTTTAATACGAATATATATATATATATATATATATATATATATATATATATATATATATATATATATATATATATATATATATATATATATATATATATATATATATATATATATATATATATATATATATATATATATATATATATATATATATATATATATTATTATATTATTATTAAACTTTGTCGCTGTCTCCCGCGTTTGCGAGGTAGCGGAAGGAAACAGACGAAAGAAATGGCCCAACCCCCCCCCCCACATACACATGTATATACATACGTCCACAAACGCAAATATACATACCTACACAGCTTTCCATGGTTTACCCCAGACGCTTCACATGCCTTGCTTCAATCCACTGACAGCACGTCAACCCCGGTATACCACATCGCTCCAATTCACTCTATTCCTTGCCCTCCTTTCACCCTCCTGCATGTTCAGGCCCCGATCACACAAAATCTTTTTCACTCCATCTTTCCACCTCCAATTTGGTCTCCCTCTTCTCCTTGTTCCCTCCACCTCCGACACATATATCCTCTTGGTCAATCTTTCCTCACTCATCCTCTCCATGTGCCCAAACCACTTCAAAACACCCTCTTCTGCTCTCTCAACCACGCTCTTTTTATTTCCACACATCTCTCTTACCCTTACGTTACTCACTCGATCAAACCACCTCACACCACACATTGTCCTCAAACATCTCATTTCCAGCACATCCATCCTCCTGCGCACAACTCTATCCATAGCCCACGCCTCGCAACCATACAACATTGTTGGAACCACTATTCCTTCAAACATACCCATTTTTGCTTTCCGAGATAATGTTCTCGACTTCCACACATTCTTCAAGGCCCCCAGGATTTTCGCCCCCTCCCCCACCCTATGATCCACTTCCGCTTCCATGGTTCCATCCGCTGCCAGATCCACTCCCAGATATCTAAAACACTTCACTTCCTCCAGTTTTTCTCCATTCAAACTCACCTCCCAATTGACTTGACCCTCAACCCTACTGTACCTAATAACTTTGCTCTTATTCACATTTACTCTTAACTTTCTTCTTTCACACACTTTTCCAAACTCAGTCACCAGCTTCTGCAGTTTCTCACATGAATCAGCCACCAGCGCTGTATCATCAGCGAACAACAACTGACTCACTTCCCCAGCTCTCTCATCCCCAACAGACTTCATACTTGCCCCTCTTTCCAAAACTCTTGCATTTACCTCCCTAACAACCCCATCCATAAACAAATTAAACAACCATGGAGACATCACACACCCCTGCCGCAAACCTACATTCACTGAGAACCATATATATATATATATATATATATATATATATATATATATATATATATATATATATATATATATATATATATATATATATATATATATATAAAAAGATGTTCTGGAAGGAGGTAAATAGAGTGCGTAAGACAATGGAGCAAATGGGAACTTCAGTAAAGGGCGTAAATGGGGAGGTGATAACAAGTAGTGGTGATGTGAGAAGGAGATGGAATGAGTATTTTGAAGGTTTGTTGAATGGGTCTGATGACAGAGTGGCAGATATAGGGTGTTTGGGTCGAGGTGGTGTGCAAAGTGAGAGGGTTAGGGAAAATGATTTGGTAAACAGAGAAGAGGTAGTAAAAGCTTTGCGGAAGATGAAAACCGGCAAGGCAGCAGGTTTGGATGGTATTGCAGTGGAATTTATTAAAAAAGGGGGTGACTGTATTGTTGACTGGTTGGTAAGGTTATTTAATGTATGTATGACTCATGGTGAGGTGCCTGAGGATTGGCGGAATGCGTGCATAGTGCCATTGTACAAAGGCAAAGGGGATAAGAGTGAGTGCTCAAATTACAGAGGTATAAGTTTGTTGAGTATTCCTGGTAAATTATATGGGAGGGTATTGATTGAGAGGGTGAAGGCATATACAGAGCATCAGATTGGGAAAGAGCAGTGTGGTTTCAGAAGTGGTAGAGGATGTGTGGATCAGGTGTTTGCTTTGAAGAATGTATGTGAGAAATACTTAGAAAAGCAAATGGATTTGTATGTAGCATTTATGGATCTGGAGAAGGCATATGATAGAGTTGATAGAGATGCTCTGTGGAAGGTATTAAGAATATATGGTGTGGGAGGCAAGTTGTTAGAAGCAGTGAAAAGTTTTTATCGAGGATGTAAGGCATGTGTACGTGTAGGAAGAGAGGAAAGTGATTGGTTCTCAGTGAATGTAGGTTTGCGGCAGGGGTGTGTGATGTCTCCATGGTTGTTTAATTTGTTTATGGATGGGGTTGTTAGGGAGGTAAATGCAAGAGTCTTGGAAAGACGGGCAAGTATGAAGTCTGTTGGGGATGAGAGAGCTTGGGAAGTGAGTCAGTTGTTGTTCGCTGATGATACAGCGCTGGTGGCGGATTCATGTGAGAAACTGCAGAAGCTGGTGACGGAGTTTGGTAAAGTGTGTGGAAGAAGAAAGTTAAGAGTAAATGTGAATAAGAGCAAGGTTATTAGGTACAGTAGGGTTGAGGGTCAAGTCAATTGGGAGGTGAGTTTGAATGGAGAAAAACTGGAGGAAGTGAAGTGTTTTAGATATCTGGGAGTGGATCTGTCAGCGGATGGAACCATGGAAGCGGAAGTGGATCATAGGGTGGGGGAGGGGGCGAAAATTTTGGGAGCCTTGAAAAATGTGTGGAAGTCGAGAACATTATCCCGGAAAGCAAAAATGGGTATGTTTGAAGGAATAGTGGTTCCAACAATGTTGTATGGTTGCGAGGCGTGGGCTATGGATAGAGTTGTGCGCAGGAGGATGGATGTGCTGGAAATGAGATGTTTGAGGACAATGTGTGGTGTGAGGTGGTTTGATCGAGTAAGTAACGTAAGGGTAAGAGAGATGTGTGGAAATAAAAAGAGCGTGGTTGAGAGAGCAGAAGAGGGTGTTTTGAAATGGTTTGGGCACATGGAGAGAATGAGTGAGGAAAGATTGACCAAGAGGATATATGTGTCGGAGGTGGAGGGAACGAGGAGAAGAGGGAGACCAAATTGGAGGTGGAAAGATGGAGTGAAAAGGATTTTGTGTAATCGGGGCCTGAACATGCAGGAGGGTGAAAGGAGGGCAAGGAATAGAGTGAATTGGAGCGATGTGGTATACAGGGGTTGACGTGCTGTCAGTGGATTGAATCAAGGCATGTGAAGCGTCCGGGGTAAACCATGGAAAGCTGTGTAGGTATGTATATTTGCGTGTGTGGACGTGTGTATGTACATGTGTATGGGGGGGGTTGGGCCATTTCTTTCGTCTGTTTCCTTGCGCTACCTCGCAAACGCGGGAGACAGCGACGAGGTATAAAAAAAAAAAATATATATATATATATATATATATATATATATATATATATATATATATATATATATATATATATATATATATATTTATATATATATATATGTAGTTATAGTGTTTTTTGGATGAGGTGGTGTGCAAAGTGAGAGTGTTGGGGAGAATAATTAGGTAAACTTAGAAAAGATTGCGAAAGCTTTTCTGAAAATGAAAGACGGTAAGGCGGAGGATTTGGATAATATTGTAGTGGAATTTATTACAAAGGGGGTGACTGCTTTGTTGAATGGTTAGTAAGGATATCTAAAGTATGTATGGCTCATGGTGTAATGCATGTAAAGCATGCATAGTGCCATTGTACAAACGCAAAGGGGATAAAGGTGAGTGTTCAAATTACAAAAGTATGAGTTTATTCAGTATTCCTGGGAAATTATATGGGACTCTATTGATTGAGAGGATGAAAGCATGCACAGAGCATGAGACTGGGGAAGAGCAGTGTGGTTTCAGATGTGGTAGGATATATGTAGATCAGGTGTTTGCTTTGTTTGATTTGTATGTACCATTAATGGATATGGAGAAGGCGTATGATAGAGTTGATAGAGATGCTCTGTGGAAGGTATTAATAATGTATGGTGTGGCAGGCAAGTTGCTAGAAGCAATGAAAAGATTTTATTAAGGATGTAAGGCATGTGTACAAGTAGGACGAGAGGAGAGTGATTTATTCTCAATGAATGTCGGTTTGTGGCAGAGGTGCGCGATCTCTCCATGGCTGTTTAATTTGTTAATGGATGGAGTTGTTAGGGAGGTGAATGCAAGATGTTTGGAGAGAGGGGCAAGTATGTAGTCTGGTGTGGATGAGAGGGCTTGAGAAATGAGTCAGTTCTTGTTTGTGATGATACATCGCTGGTGGCTGATTCGGGTAAGAACCTGCAGAAGCTGGTCACTGAATTTGGTAAAGTGTGTAAAAGAAGAAAGCTGAGAGTGAATATGAATAAGAGCAAGGTTATTAGATACAGTAGGGTTGAGGGACAAGTCAATTGGGAGGTAAGTTTGAATGGAGAAAATCTGGAGGAAGGGAAATGTTTTAGATATCTGGCAGTAGATTTGGCAGCGGATGGAACCATGGAAGCAGAAGTGAGTCAGAGGATGAGGAAGGGGGCGAAAATTCTAGGAGCGTTGGAAAATTAACGAAGGCGAGAAAATTATCTCGGAAAGCAAAAATGGGTATGTTTGAATTAATGGTGGTTCCAACAATGTTATATGGTTGCTAGGCGTTGGCTATAGATAGGGTTTTGTATAGAAGGGTGGATGTGTTGGAAATGAGATGTTTGTGGACATTATGTGCGTGAGGTGGTTTGATTTAGTAATGAAAGGGTAAGAAAGATGTATGGTAATAGAAAATGTGGTTGAGAGAACAAAACAGGGTGTTTTGAAATGATTTGGTCACATGGAGAGAATGAGTAAGGAAAGAATGGCAAAGAGGATATATGTGTCAGAGGTGGAGGGAAGAAGGAGAGGTGGGAGACCAAATTGTATGTGGAAGGATGGACTGAAAAAAATTTGAGCGATCGGGGCCTGAACGTGGAGAAGGGTAAAAGGCGTGCAAGAAATAGAGTAAATTGGAACGATGTGGTATACCGGGATCGAAGTGCTGTCATGGGATTGAACCAGGGCATGTGAAGCTTCTGGTGTAAACCATGAAAAGTTTTGTGGGGCTTAGATGCGGAAAGAGAGCTGTGGTTTCGGTGAATCATACATGAAAGCTAGAGACTGAGTGTAAACGAATGTAGCCTGTGTTGTCTTTTCCTAGCGCAACCTCGCGCACCTGCAGGGGGAGGCGGTCGTCTTTTCATGTGTGGCGGGTTGGCGAAGGGAATGAAGAAAGCAAATATGAATCATGTACATGTGAATATATATGAGAGGCAAGTGTTTTGGGAGCAGCTGAATGAGTGTGTTAGTGGTTTTGATGCACAAGACCGGGTTATAGTGATGGGTGATTTGAATGCAAAGGTGAGTAATGTGGCAGGTGAGGGAATAATTGGTATACATAGGGTGTTAAGTGTTGTAAATGGAAATGGTGAAGAGCTTGTAGATTTATGTGCTGAAAAAGGACTGGTGATTGGGAATACCTGGTTTAAAAAGCGAGATATATATAAGTATACGTATGTAAGTAGGAGAGATGGCCAGAGAGCGTTATTGGATTACGTGTTAATTGACAGGCGCGCGAAAGAGAGACTTTTGGATGTTAATGTGCTGAGAGGTGCAACTGGAGGGATGTCTGATCATTATCTTATGGAGGCTAAGGTGAAGATTTGTATGGGTTTTCAGAAAAGAGAGTGAATGTTGGGGTGAAGAGGGTGGTGAGAGTAAGTGAGCTTGGGAAGAAGACCTTGTGTGAGGAAGTACCAGGAGAGACTGAGTACAGAATGGAAAAAGGTGAGAACAATGGAAGTAAGGGGAGTGGGGGAGGAATGGGATGTATTTAGGGAATCAGTGATGGATTGCGCAAAAGATGCTTGTGGCAAGAGAAGAGTGGGAGGTGGGTTGATTAGAAAGGGTAGTGAGTGGTGGGATGAAGAAGTAAGATTATTAGTGAAAGAGAAGAGAGAGGCATTTGGACGATTTTTGCAGGGAAAAAATGCAATTGAGTGGGAGATGTATAAAAGAAAGAGACAGGAGGTCAAGAGAAAGGTGCAAGAGGTGAAAAAGACGGCAAATGAGAGTTGGGGTGAGAGAGTATCATTAAATTTTAGGGAGAATAAAAAGATGTTCTGGAAGGAGGTAAATAAAGTGCGTAAGAGTAGGGAGCAAATGGGAACTTCAGTGAAGGGCACAAATGGGGAGGTGATAACAAGTATTGGTGATGTGAAAAGGAGATGGAGTGAGTATTTTTAAGGTTTGTTGAATTTGTTTGATGATAGAGTGGCAGATATAGGGTGTTTTGGTCGAGGTGGTGTGCAAAGTGAGAAGGTTAGGGAAAATAATTTGGTAAACAGAGAAGAGGTAGTAAAAGCTTTGCGGAAGATGAAAGCCTGCAAGGTAGCAGGTTTGCATGGTATTGCAGTAAACTCTATTAAAAAAGGGGGTGACTGTATTGTTGACTGGTTGGTAAGGTTATTTAACGTATGTATGACTCATGGTGAGGTGCCTGAGGATTGGCGGAATGCGTGCATAGTTCCATTATACAAAGGCAAAGGGGATAAGAGTGAGTGCTCAAATTACAGAGGTATAAGTTTGTTGAGTATTCCTGGTAAATCATATGGGAGGGTATTGATTGAGAGGGTGAAGGCATGTACAGAGCATCAGATTGGGGAAGAGCAGTGTGGTTTCAGAAGTGGTAGAGGATGTGTGGATCAGGTGTTTGTTTTGAAGAATGTATGTGAGAAATACTTAGAAAAGCAAATGGATTTGTATGTAGTATTTATAGATCTGGAGAAGGCATATGATAGAGTTGGTAGAGATGCTCTGTGGAAGGTATTAAGAATATATGATGTGGGAGGCAAGTTGTTAGAAGCAGTGAAAAGTTTTTATCGAGGATGTAAGGCATGTATACGTGTAGGAAGAGAGGAAAGTGATTTGTTCTCAGTGAATGTAGGTTTGCGGCAGGGGTGTGTGATGTCTCCATGGTTGTTTAATTTGTTTATAGATGGGGTTGTTAGGGAAGTGAATGCAAGAGTTTTGGAAAGAGGGGCAAGTATGAAGTCTGTTGGGGATGAGAGAGCTTGGGAAGTGAGTCAGTTGTTGTTCGCTGATGATACAGCGCTGGTGGCTGATTCATGTGAGAAACTGCAGAAGCTGGTGACTGAGTTTGGTAAAGTGTGTGAAAGAAGAAAGTTAAGAGTAAATGTGAATAAGAGCAAGGTTATTAGGTACAGTAGGGTTGAGGGTCAAGTCAACTGGGAGGTAAGTTTGAATGGAGAAAAACTGGAGGAAGTGAAGTGTTTTAGATATCTGGGAGTGGATATGGCAGCGGATGGAAACATGGAAGCGGAAGTGAATCATAGGGTGGGGGAGGGGGCGAAAATTCTGGGAGCCTTGAAGAATGTGTGGAAGTCGAGAACATTATCTCGGAAAGCAAAAATGGGTATGTTTGAAGGAATAGTGGTTCCAACAATGTTGTATGGTTGCGAGGCGTGGGCTATGGATAGAGTTGTGCGCAGGAGGATGGATGTGCTGGAAATGAGATGTTTGAGGACAATGTGTGGTGTGAGGTGGTTTGATCGAGTAAGTAACGTAAGGGTAAGAGTGATGTGTGGAAATAAAAACAGCGTGGTTGAGAGAGCAGAAGATGGTGTTTTGAAATTGTTTCGGCACATGGAGAGAATGAGTGAGGAAAGATTGACCAAGAGGATATATATGTCGGAGGTGGGGGGAACGAGGAGAAGAGGGAGACCAAATTGGAGGTGGAAGGATGGAGTGAAAAAGATTTTGTGTGATCGGGGCCTGAACATGCAGGAGGGTGAAAGGAAGGCAAGGAATAGAGTGAATTGGAGCGATGTGGTATACCGGGGTTGACGTGCTGTCAGTGGACTGAATCAGGGCATGTGAAGCGTCTGGGGTAAACCATGGAAAGCTGTGTAGGTGTGTATATTTGCGTGTGTGGACGTATGTATATATATGTGTATGGGGGTGGGTTGGGCCATTTCTTTCGTCTGTTTCCTTGCGCTACCTCGCAATAGCGGGAGACAGCGACAAAGCAAAAAAAAGAAATATATATATATATATATATATATATATATATATATATATATATATATATATATATATATATATATATATATATATATATATATATATATATATATATATATATATGTATATATATATATATATATATATATATATATATATATATATATATATATATATATATATATATATATATATATATATATATATATGTTCTATGAAGGTGCGCGTTCATATACACTTTATTCGTATTCATATAACTCCGCGTTGTACAGTCAGGTTCGGTAAAACGCTATCAGTTGGCTATGTGTTCTGTTCGGAAACAACCGATAGACCCCTTTGCTCACCATTGTGAGACGAAGGGTATTCGAGTACTTAGTATTTCGAATAGTTGTTTCCTATTATACAGTCCCTTAGCCTAGCGGTTAGCATGCCTGCCTCTTGCACAAGGGTCCCAGGTTCGATCCTGGCTGTTGGAGCTTTGTATGTTCTATGAGGGTGCGCGTTCATATACACTTTACTCGTATATATATATATATATATATTTATTTATTTACTTATTTTGCTTTGTAGCATTATGACTGTCTCTTTTAGTGTACTCAGATAAATTTATCTTGGCCGACACTTTTACTTATTTTTATTTCATTCAGCCTAGGTGTTACATCTTCGTCTTTAATTTCATTATGTTGTCAGACATTTCCTCTTCTTAGTGGTAGAACGTGACCCGGGAGATGAGCTGGATATTCAATTCCACAGATGAGATAAAAGCTGCTTACATTATCTGTCATTGCTTAGTTGACCTTCATCGTCACCATTTTCTGTCATCATTGAACCAATTGACTCTTACTTCTACCTTAATTATAAAACTCTCAGTGATTTCTTTTGCTATTTTCAGCAGTTCACTTTATATATTGACGTTTGCTTTGGCCTACAAGTCTCTCAGTTTGTTATGTAATTTATGTAATTTACTTTATGTTATTTTTTGGCGTGTTTGAGTCCCTTTTTGTGTTACTTTCTTCGGCAGCAAGCACTTCACGTCATCGCTCCACCGCTTCGGCCTCTTTTTTGAAAAAGATTATCCAAGCTACGTCCATATCATACCGATATCACCCCATTTTTGTCTGTCAAAAGCAATGCGAAAATCATTGAATTTGTGTCTATAATCTGATATTTTTTCGTGACTTTCATGTTGACATCCATTACTTCAAAAGTGATTTGCCGATGATCATCGTTAGTAGGTTTCTCAAGCAACTGAGTTAGATCACTAACAAGCAAAATTAGGTAGAGACCACGACCGGTTCAACTTGAAGGGAATTCTCCCCACTTAGACACCAGTATGTTAAAATCATCCTTTATAATCGACTCTTGTTCATTACAAATTTCTTCTAACTTTTCATTTGTCTACCTCTGGCGTTTGTGCTGGGAGAAGATAAGCTAATCCCTCTGTTATTTTCTTGAGAAGCTTATCTTTGATATTACGAAAAACACGGTTCTGGATTGCTTGGCGTAATAGCTTCAATACTTCGATCTTTTTGGCTACTTTAGGAAACAGACACAGTCCACACAAACACTTCTTCCATTATATAACCACAGTATCTTGCACGGTTGTTAGCATCCTGACTTCTATCCCTTGGACAGCCTTATTCTGCCCGAACCCCCACACCTATACTGACTCCCACTTCCCCGATCCCTTCCCCCTGTTATACCCTCCCTATCCCCGAACCTTACCACCAGTAGGCCCTTCCCTACCCGACCCCTCCCTCGCTGCACGAATCCTTCCTTCCCCGACCCCGACCCCTTAAACTGTTCGGAGCCTCCACAAAACTCATCCTCTGCATGGTCCATTGCACGGCCTACTCCCTCGACTCCCACCCCAAGCATTGCCCTGCGAGTGAAAATTCGCGTTTGAAGTGGCTGTGTCACTGAAAGTACAGTCCAATAGGAGAACTTCTTACTACAACGGATTTCACATTTCCCTGCTACTGAGAGCAGCACAGCCTTGGGCTGCAAGAGCCATTAGAAAGAGACTCTGGAGAACAACAGGATTTTTTCTAGCAA